>NW_027203381.1:48697392-49004892 GCF_024711535.1 Dipodomys merriami
AATAGAATGGAAGTATAATTACTACGGCAGACTCAATTTAAAAGATCTTTGAACCCTGCTTCTTGATCTTAGCAATAAAAAGACTAGATGTGGGCCACTTATATTCTCTATAGCCCAGGCAGTGATAGACCAGGGCACCTACCCTTTCCCCATAATGACTGCAATTTTATCAGCTCCATTACATAGGGAGACAAACCTGACCTGGAGGGTAAGTAGCTTCCTTTCAGCTAACAAGGTGCTGGCAAGACTTGAACCTAGGTCAGCTCACCCATGTGCTTGCCAGGTTGACAATGGGAGATTAGCCAACTTCCAAGGTCCTCTCAGCATCCACCTGGCTTTCTATTTGCTCATGGGAAGGTCATCATTTCTGTGTCTGATCAACTCAGTCAAGTACTTCCTTGGAACGTGCATATGCCAAGGCCTTTTCTCTCCTGCTTCTTCTCCCTCGTCAAGACCATGGTCATGAGGGATTCTTCCCTCAGTTGTCCCACCTCATTCAAGGATGAAGGAATGAAGGGTGGGGTGGGGTCACCCCAGGTGACACATGCTCAAGGCTGAAGGGTAACTCAGAGTGGTCTCGTTACTTCAGAGGTCAGCCAGGCCACCAAGGGCATCAACCACGAAAGGCCTCTCTGGCTGGCAATACTGATGATGCCAGTGTCATCCAGATTCAGAGCTTTCCTAGGGGAATGGAAGCAAAGCTGCTCCAGCAGGTCACACACATCTCAGTGCCTGTGCATGGGATGACACAGCGACCCTGCACACTCCTGTCCCCATCCACTCTGGGGACAGCAGTGGAATGGTGACATTTCTCTCACTCAGCTTTCCTTTCCCAGGACCCAGTGCCAGCGCAGAGGCTGGCTGGTCCTCAAAAGGACAATGCTGCTAGGCACTGGTGGCTCATACTTGTCATCTTAGCTATGCAGGAGGCTGAGATCTGAAGATCTCAGTTCAAAGCCAGCCAGGGCAAGAAAGTCCGTGAGACTCTTATCTCGAACTAACCAGCAAAAAATCCAGAATGGAGCTGTGACTCAAGTGGTAGAGCACAAGCCTTGAACAAAAAAAGCTAAGAGACAATATCCAGACCCCGAGTTCAAGCCCCCATACCAAAACAAAAAACAAACAAAAATCCCCAAAGGTCCCTAACTGAGTGAAAGCTCTCTTCCCACTGAGACTGCCTCTCCCCAGCCCCTTTCTGAGGAGAAGGGAGCAGCAGCCCCTCTTCCTACTAGCTGAACCCTGAAGGATGCTTGTTTACCCTTAAAATGGCGGCTTGGCCCCACTAATGACAAGCCAATAGAATGGGAATTCTGCCCTGGCCATGCAACGCTCACAAGACCTCAGAGTCCGGACCAGGCCTAGCCTGGAGGTGAGGTAGAGAAGTGGAGACACAAAAAGCTCCTGCGAACAGGTAAGGTGGAAAACTCCCTTAGCCCACAATCATCCTAATTGGGATCTGTATGAGTCCATGTGACATAGCTGCAACAAGATATCCGACACTGGCAATTTCTGAAAAGTTTTGTATGACTAATGTTTTTAGTAGCTGCAGTGTCCAAATACCATGGAGTCCCATGGCGGCATCACCACAGGGTAAAGAAATGGAAGACAGAGAAAGGGCCAAGCACCCCAGGAGGCCTTGCTCTATAACAACCTGTTCTCCTGGCAACCAATTAATCCATGAGGCCTCCACGAATCCCTCGCCCTAGGCCAGAGAGACTGTCCTGGTGCTGGTAGGACTGAGGTGATGTCAGCAATGGTCTAACTACCTCCCTGTAGGCTGCTCCTCCCTTTCTACACAGCGCCCCTGAAGACCAGGCTTCCTGCAATGAACTTCTGGGGCTCACTCTCAAACATATCCAGCCACAGTAGGATCTCCTTGAGACAGGAGACAATGTACCCAGAAGGTACTTCAGGCCCACCCTCCAGTCTCCACGAGTGTGAGCCAGTCACATAAGAAATCAGCCCAGAGCTGATGAGCCCAGCAAGGTCCAGGAGAACAGGAACCATCCTCTGCCTTCCTCACCTTTAGGGTCAGTACTCTGCTGGAATTCCAGCCAATAGGGACAAAATAATGACTTTCCTGGGACCTGCAAGAGAACATGAACTCGGGTGTCTAGTGTTTACTGTTGTACTCTTCCCAGAAGTAATCCAAGAGCAAAATCTTGGCTGGCAAGCAAAGCCTTCACTAGGCCAAAGAGATTTTCCAGGAGCTGGAATCTTATTGGATGTGTGTGTGTGTGTGTGTCTGTGTGTGTCTGTGTATGCGCGCGTGCGCACACACACACACACACACACACACACACACACACACACACACACCCTGAGGCAGAAGGCTCGGCTCATCTAATGACTTAATGATGGGTCTGTGTCCATTCGCTCCAGTTTCCTGCTCATCCTCATGCGAACTCAATGTCTCTATTTCATAAAACACCAATTTATCGGTTATTACCCTCATGTTAAAGTACGCACATCAATTTAATATAATTCACCTCTCTTTCTGATCCTATTAGCTAATAAAAGCATTAGCAAATTGTCACATGTTTAAATGACCGTGTAATAGGTATTGGTTTTAATTGTCGGCTCTTAAGTGGCCATTATACCCAAGTGTCTTGCTTCATAAGTCAGGTAAGCCCCTCACTCTCGAGGAAAAAGTCTTGAGACTTGCCTGCTGCAGAGCTTACAGACAAGTTTGTAACCCTCTGATCACACTTAGGTGGGACTCTGGTATTTAACATTGGCTTCATCTTCTTTTGAGGGGGGATGAATCAAATATAAGTATAATTTTACTTTTTAACCATTTAAAGTTTACTATTCTATGGCAGTCAACATATTAACACTGTTGTACAACCATTGCTATCAACCATCTCTAGAACATTCTAATCCTCCCCTACTGACACATTATATTCATTAAACAACAATGCCTCATCCCCAAATCCTGAAGACTACTGTTTCACTTTGCCTCTGTGAATTTAACTATCTGTCCTTTGGCAGTCAGATTCACTTAGCACAATGTCCTCATGGTTTTCCCTGTGTCAGTATTTCCTCTCTTTATAATGGTAAATAATATACTTTCATATACATGTATATATAAATATATATATGACTTTTTATTTATGTACTCATTCACACACGGGTCTTTTGGTGGTCTCCATTTTTAGCTATTGTAAGTAATGCTGCTCTTGGCCTTAGAGTTTTGTTTTCATCTTATAGTGCAATCTTGATATTTCCCTTTTGCTTTCTCCTTTACATCTAACTTACATTTCTCAGTATCTATATATCATTAGATTCTACCACAGTCTCAGTAAATTCTGCTAAAATACACAAGCAATATGAGATCTAACAACAATATGCAAGGCAAAGTTCCAAAGTCAAAGTCCTTTATATAAAAGCATGCATAACTATGCGCTGACAGGGGTCACTAGTCCACTGAGATCCCAGATTTGAATTCCTCTTGTTTAATAAATACTTTCAGCCTTATGGGAACCTCTGAGGCTCACCTTTAGACTATATTTATTCATTTCTTCCCCAAAAGCTGAGAATCCAAAGTTCTCCAGAATATAGCTACAATGCTTGAGTACACAATCATTTCCACCTTGACAAGGCTCTAACTATAAAGGTAAATGTCTGCTTTGGATATTTTCCAAAGCACAACCTGACAGCAAGAAGACAAAGCTGTCCATTCAGTGTCTCCAAAGAATATTAGAAATGGGAAGTGGAGCATAGAGCCAGTGACATGAGAAGAAAAGAGGGAAGGTTTTCCCTCCTAGCCAACCAGGAGTCTCCCCAATGCCTTGCCTCTTGCTCCTGACCAATGGTAGCTTCAGACACAAGCCCTGCCCTGACTGCCACTTAAATCCAAGCCTTCTCCCACTTTCCTAAGACAGCCAGTCAGAGAGCCAACAGCTCCCTCCTAGTTTCTAATAGGCCAGAGGGGCTTCTGCACAGGTGAATGTAGACCTCCTCACCAATCTCCATCTCAGGGAAATCTTGAGCATGCAAGCCAGGAGCTCCTATCACCTAGCTCTAGCCACAAAAGTTCAGCATCAACCCATGCTGTGTACTGAGACCGAGGAGTGGGGCCAGCAGGAAATACCAGGTCAGACTGGTTAAAGCCTAGCGCTCATATGGGATCACAATGTGTGCAGTGCAGAATGTGCAATGTGAACAGTGCAGAAGGCTCTGGTTACTTATATCCAGGCATGTCTCAGGAAGGTGATTTGCCCACATGGTGAAGTGGTAAATGAAGAAGAGAAGATTGCACATCGAAGGGCTGACACCCCAGGAGCATGGGGCGCTTGTGTTCTGGGGTCTCTGCAGCACAGGGACATCTGTGGCACTTCCCTCTCACCCCTGAGGCCCATCGTTAGGGATAAGAACAGCCACCCTTCTTCGTTGGTCAGGAAATCGAGTGAGACAAAGCCACATTACTCTCTTGGGTGTTTTACCACAGGACAGGTCATCTCTCTAGCTGGGGCAACCCTGTGGGAGGAGCTTCTTCCCTGAAACCTCACAGCCAATTAAAACTCACCTGAAAGTCAGGCACTGGTGGCTCATGCCTGGAATCCTAGCTACTCAGGAAGCTGAGATCTGAGGATTATAGTTCAAAGCCAACCCAGGCAGATGAATCCATAAAACTCTGTTCTCCAATTAATCAGAAAAAAAAAAGCTGGAAGTGGTGCTGTGGCTCAAGTGGTAGAGTGCCAGCCTTGAGTGAAAAGGCCAAGTGAAGTCTGGAGGCTCTGAGATCAAGTCCCTGTACTAGCACCCTCCAAAAATTCAGCTGCGGAGGCTTATAGCAGAGCCCCACTCCACACCTAACTTTATCACCTCTGGGATGATAAAGGTCTGGGCGCTGATCATGTTTGTAGTCCCCAGCCCACTCATGTTTCCTCATCCCACTCATGGAGTCTCGGTGCGTTGGCTGTAAGATGCACCTTTTAAGGATTCTGATAGGGATGTTTCTTAGTCACTGTCAAGCAGGTATAACAACCTGTCATAGCTGTCGACCATGTGTGTGCACTTCAAGTATTTCATGTGATTGTCACTTGAATGGACATTATTAGCAACATACATGGTGAGTCTAATTGCTATTTTTAAGTATCTTTAAACGTGTTACCCTATGATTTGGCCTTGTAATAAAAAATATAAGTATATGCAATGGACATGGGCGGCGAGCAGAGAGAATGTTTGATGTTACCAGTGCAAGCCATTGTCATCACAATTTTATGTGGTTTCATTCCAAAACAACAGCTGAGTTCTTTATGGGACTTCAAGGAAAACTGCACGAAGCAATAATGAGAAAGAGCTGCCTATCACATAACTCAAAATATAACACAAAGACTAAGGAATCACCAGTCCTAGATACAGCTGTAAAGAGAAAAACGATCCTTTAACCAATTAAGTTTATTAGAGTTTATTTGAGCAAAACAAAAAACAATTTGTGAATTGGGCAACTCCCTGAAGCAGAGCAGGCACAAAACTCCCAAGCAGAAAAGAGATCAGACAGCATTTATAGGCAAGCACAGAAAATGTAATTGGCTACAGCCTAGACAATCAATAGGCAATTGGTGACAGCTTCACTAGTGAGTTTGTTTAGCCCATAATCAGGGTAACTGGCCTCAGGGCCTCAGGGCCTCAGTGATCAGCTAAAGCTCAGTCACTGTGGTTAAATTCTATCAGTTTGGTCTACTGGACCCAAAGCACATGCCAAGCCTAAGTCCTTCAACATCTAGCAATTCCTTTTACCCGTTTTTGTTCATGTCTCAGAATTTGACCCAAACTTCAGCCTTCAATCACCATCATCCCAAGTGTCCAGTCTTCTCTCTCTTTAGCAGATGATGTCCTTGTGATCACACATGAGCTCATTCATTGGTCTCTTTAGCTGGAGTAGCAAAAGTTCATTTGGCATACAGGGGATGATTGTGCATGGATGTTTAAGACTTAAAAACACAATCTATCAGACAATTTATAACTACCAAGAAGATAATACCATAAGCTCCTTAACATAGCCAGGGGACTAATAAGGCAAAACCAATTGGCTGAAGAATGAGCTAGCTGAAATATTTGCCCATTTTAACAAAAAAGATCTATTGTTTTTCTTGTAACTTACTCACTATAGGCTCACACCCTATAATCCTTGTTGTTCAGGAGGCTAAGATCTGACAATCATGGTTTAAAGCCAGCCAAGGCAGGTAAGTCCATGAGATTCTTATCTCCAATAAACTACCAACAAACTGGAAGGGACTTGTGGCTCAAATGGTAGAGTGCTAGCTTGAGCAAAACAAAAGCTGTGGAACAGCACTCAGGCCCTGAGTTCAAGCTTCAGGACTGGCCACAAAAGGTTTTTTTGATACACTACAGAACCCAACTCATTTATGCAAATTATGCAGACTCATCTGTGTTCAGATAGTAACTAACTCTACTTGATCATGGTTAAGTGCAATCAGGCAATCTAGACCAAGTGTCTAGAAGTCTGTTTGCTAGCAAGTGAAAAAGGGAGGCACAAGGAAGATTGAGAAGGCTGAGAGACTCGCTCTATTTAGAGAGACTCGCTCTGACAGCTAAAAAAAAAAAAGGCTGTCCATATCTTAAGACGTTATCTGCTTTGGAGGACATTTTACTCTAGTAGGCCTTACCTTAAGGATTCCAGCAGGTGTATGCACCCACCATTGGAAGCCTGGAAGCTTTACTGTGCCATAGTCCCTTTCAATGCAGTTCAAGAGCTACCATTCTCTAGTCTCCATGTAAATAATTATTTTCTGATTTGCATGATAGTTTCTGTCCCATAACAAGTTGTGAAGTATAGAAATCATAGAGGTCAGCCGGGCACTGGTGGCTCATGCCTGTAATCCTAGCTACTCAGGAGGCTGAGATCTGAGGACCGTGGTTCAAAGCCAACCTGGGCAGGAAAGAATGTGAGACTCCTATCTCCAATAAACCACCAGAAAAACCAGAAGTGGCGCGGTAGCTCAAGTGGTAGAGTGCTCACCTTGAGCTGAAGAGCTGAGGGACAGTGCCCAGGCCCAGAGTTCAAGCCCCACGACCAACACCCCCCCAAAAAAATCATAGAGGACATACAGTGGAAAGATTAATATTGTTAAGATGACCACATGGTCTAAATCAACCTGTAGCTTCACTGCCATCCCCTGCAGCAAAGGAATGACATTCTTCACAGACAAAGGAGATAGCTCTGGAGACTAACATGAGCATTTCAGGAAATCAGGTCCCAGCCCCAAGTCATGCCTCATCCAAAAGCCCATGCTGCTAGAATTTTCTATAAAACCTCAACCTCTAGTCCACAGGGGAGGAAAAAGACTGTACTCTTGTTCCCTGCCATAATAATGCATAGTCCTCTTTTTGCCTGGTAAAATTAATAAAACTTTAGTTCCTTTAAAAAAAAAAAAAAGAAAGAAAAAGAAGACAATGCCAGTATTCATATGGAACCACAAAAGATTCAGAATAGCCAACAAGGTCCTGAGAAAAGGAGTAAGTAAACAAAACCATAGAGCTGTAGAGTATCACAATAGCTGATATCAATATACTAAAAGCTATAGTAACCAAAACAGCAAGAAAATAGATACATGGAACAAACAGAATAGAGAATCCAAATATTAATCCACAGAATTACAGCCCACTAGGTTTGACAAAGGCACCAAGAACATACACTGGAGAAAGGACTGTTGTTTCATAAATGGTGCCTGCCACGGGAGATATCCACAGAAGAATGAAAACTAGATCCTGATGCTCTTCGCCTATAGACACACACATATGGATCCTTGAAAACAGAACAAGGACATAAATGCAAGGCCTGAAACTAGGAGCTCAGAGGAGGAAGAAAGAGGAAAGAAGAAAGGAAGGAAGGAAGGAAGGAAGGAAGGAAGGAAGGAAGGAAGGAAGGAAGGAAGGAAGGAAGGAAGTGAGGGAGGGAGGGAGGGAGAGAGGGAGGGAGGGAGGGAGGGAGGAAGGAAGGGAGGGAGGGAGGGAGGGAGAGAGGGAGGGAGGGAGGGAGGGAGGAAGGGAGGGAGGGAGGAAGGAAGGGAAGGAGGGAGGGAGGAAGGAAGGGAAGAAGAAGAAGAAGAAGAAGAAGAAGAAGAAGAAGAAGAAGAAGAAGAAGAAGAAGAAGAAGAAGAAGAAGAAGAAGAAGAAGAAGAAGAAGAAGAAGAAGAAGGAAGAGGAAGAGGAAGAGGAAGAGGAAGAGGAAGAGGAAGAAGAAGAAGAAGAAGAAGAAGAAGAAGAAGAAGAAGAAGAAGAAGAAGAAGAAGAAGAAGAAGAAGAAGAAGAAGACAGAAGACAGAAGAAGGAAGATGAGAAAGAAGGAGGAGGAGGAGGAAAAGAGGAAGAAGAAGAAACACTATAAGACATTGGTATTGGCTAAGAAATCCCCAAAGCACAAGGAACAAGCATAAAAATATAAATTATAGCTTCATCCCAACAAAGGAAATAATCAATAAAGAAGATAATCCACAAAATAGAAAATACTTGCAGACAAGTCATCAGACATTGTTAATTTTGAGGTTAATACTGCAAATGTTAAGAAACTCAAAACTAAAAATAAATCAAAATGCATTGAAGATCTGAATAGAAATTTCTCAGACATATCAATGGCTAAAAATCATATGCAATAAAAAGGCTTGGTGTATCACGAGTCAAGAAAATACAAATGAAAACCACAACGAGCTCAGTTAAAAAGGCTTATCACAACTGCAAAAGAAGTGCTGGTGAGCATGCAGAGAAGGGAGGCCTGAAGCACTGTTGGAGGGAAAGCAAATTAGCACAACCACCATGGAAAACAGCAGGGAGAGGCCTTGAAGAGGAAATGACACTACTGTTTGATCCAGCAACCTCACCCCTATATGTATGTATATTTGAAAACTTATATATCAAGAGATATCTGCACTGTGATTGTTTTCTATTTGTTTGCTTTGTAGTTCACGGCTGTTTTGTAATAGCATCTTACTATATAGCCCAGGTTAGCCTCAGACTTTCCATCCTCCTGTCTCCATATCCTAAGTGCTGGGATTACAGGTGTTTTCCTGACGAGACAGGCTATTTATGATGGCTAAAATATGGACTCAACCAGGGGATCCATCAAAAAATGAATGGACAGAGAAAATGTAGTTACGTACGCAATGGAGTATTATTCAGCCACAGAAGGGATGAAATCCAATCTTTGGCAGCAACATTGATAGAATTGGAAGACATTATGTTAAGTGAAGTCAGCAAAACACAGACACACACACACATGATCTCATACAGCTGTGGAAATCAGAAAGTCAACTCCATAAACAGAATGGAAAAAAGGCCAACTAGAAACTGGAGATGTTGGGGGTGAGGGGAAAGGGTCAGAAAAACATAAGAGAAATTAGTTCTGGTTTTCTATAGTACAGTATAGTTATTGTCTACAACAATATATGTTTAGTTAAGTGATTCATGTTTGAGCGGAAAGTGCTAATTACCTTAGTTGGACCCCTAGACTATAATAAGAATCGTAATCCAAAGGCAACATACCAGTACTATTAGGTTTCTATTTCATACAAAAATTGACTCCATTAATACATTCAAATAAACAGCTGAAGATTCAGTGTTGTTGCTCAACACTGCTTCCCATGTAACATGGTTACATCTAATTTAGTATCTCTCTCCTTCAAATGCTCCAGGGTCCCTCCTGGAACACCCCCAAATGACTTCTAGACCAAAAGGATAAAGTTAGAATTTGATTCTAGGAAATTTGTCAGAAATAACAGTTCAAAATTCTTAAACACCTCTGTACAGTATCTTTACAATTAAATTTTTAAAAATCTTAGTCAACAGAAGAACAAAAGTTCACACACACACACACACACACACACACACACACACACACACACACACACACACACACACACACACACACACACACACACACCTCTTTTCTAAACTTAGCCATCTTAGCAAAACTCCTTTGCCATATTTTTTTCCTTCATAAGCTTTCTACTACTTTCAGGTGTCCAACCCCCATTGTTTGTCCTATATTGTTTCTTTCCCATTTCTAATAATCAGTCTTTTTACTTTAGGTTAAGGAAAAAAAAACATTTCCTTAGACATATTATTCATTCTGGGTATCAAAACATGTCTGACTTTCCTTGTACAAGGAGCTATCTGATAAACTAAAGCGAAAGAACTGAGTTGTGGTTCAAGTGGGAAAGAGTCTGCAGAGCAAGCAGGAGGGAACTCAGGGATTCGCCCTGAGTTCCAACCCCAGTATGGGGGTGAGAAGCAGGCCGCATTGATGTAAGGTTGCAACTTGAATGAACAACTTTTTCTCCATTTAGTTTCTAAGCCTCTGAGTGGTTAGTAAACAATATAGCTTATATCTGGATAGTCTTTGATACTTTGTAAATATTCCCTACAAATAAACAACAGTAAAACTAACACTCCTTCATTATGCCTACAATGTTTCCTACAATGATTCCAAATGAATTACTGCAAGATCCACTCATAAAAGATTTTAAAAGAATAGGTTCTAGGAGCTCATAGGAAAGACAGCAACCACAACCACCCTCTCACCCCAAATTGTATGCCCTGTAACCACACAGATGGTTGCATCATAACCCAGAAAGGTGTGGAATTCTAGACTTGGGGGTCCAGATAAACCCATGTATTTCTGACCTCTGATAATCTTACTTCCTGCCTCTCCTCTTGATTTTTGTCCAGCCTGGTCAGATGCCTGAGGTGTCTCTCAAGGACCCTAGCTTCCTACAGAAGCTAGGACATTTTTTCTCTAACACAGCTGGGCACCTGGAGATCCTCGCAGAGTTCAATTGTGTCTGTAACAACATCCAGGTCATATGCAGTCCATCAAAAGTGTGCTCCAACAAGCAGCTCAAAGCACATGGGTGTGAATGCTCAGAAACTGAGGGAGAACTTCATCTAGGCCTCCTAAAAAACAGAAATATCTACCTGAGGTTCCCAGGCACTGAGCGATGGCAACAGCATTACTAAGAGGAAAATCCCAGTGGCCAACTAAACGCGGAGACTAACAAAAATGACTTGTGATTCAGGAGGCTGAAAAGGTCACATCGATCAGATAGAGGGAAACAAAAGCAGGCCTAGAAAACAACTTAATTGGCCATAGCCTAGCTAATCAACAGTTAATCGATGTGGGAAAGAGAGAGTTGGAGTTTGCCTATCAGGTGCAAGGCTGAGCACCCCCAAAACAGAACAAAACCTAAAACATAACCAACTGATTACAGCTTAACTTGCTAGCTGGTTATGGCCTGATGAGTTAGTTAATTGGCACCAAGCTTTTCATGGCTAACCCAGTCTCAGGCACTGTGATCTCTGTACTGGCTTGGTCCCAACGCAAATGCCCAGTATATATCCACACTCTGCCAGTTTAAGCTCTACTGCCCTTACATCTCTATTGCCCTTCTTGGTCCAGGGCATGCTCTTAACCTAAAAGAGATTTCACGTGGCTGACTGTGAATACTGAATAGGAAGAAGATTTAGAAATACCTTAAAGCAAATAAATTTTACTTTTTAAACCAATTTTATTTAAGCAGAAAAATCACATGATAAATCCCTGTCTATAGGATCCAAAATACATCTTTCAAAATATTTCTGAAAAAAATTGGAAGTTAGTATTTTTCTCATTAATGATCCACAAAATGGAACCTATGGCTTCTGTCTGGTGCTAGTGACTCACACCTACAATCCTAGCCACTCAGGAGGCTGAGATGGGTTCAAATTCAGCCTGAGCAGACAAATCTGTGAGACTCTTATCTCCAACTAATCAGCAAAAAGCCATTAGCAGAGGCATGGCTCAAGTGGTAAAATACCAGCTATGAGAAGAAAAAGCCAAATGACAGTACCTGACTCTGAGTTCAAGCCCTAGTGCTAGTACACAAAAAAGAATAAAATAGAGAGAAAGAAGAGAGAAAGAAAGGAAGAAAGGAAGGAAGGAAGGAAGGAAGGAAGGAAGGAAGGAAGGAAGGAAGGAAGGAAGGAAGGAAAAAGAAAGAGAAAGAAAGAAACGAAGGAAGGAAGGAAGAAAGAGAAAGGAAGGAAGGAAGGAAGAAAGAAAGAAAGAAAGAAAGAAAGAAAGAAAGAAAGAAAGAAAGAAAGAAAGAAAGAAAAGAAAGAAAGAAAGAAAGAAAGAAAGAAAGAAAGAAAGAAAGAAAGAAAAAAGAAAAGAAGGAAGGAATGAAGGAACGAAGGAATGAAGGAACAGGGAGAGGAAGGGAAGGACAGAGAAGGAGAGGGGAGAGCTGATCAGTGGTTACTGTCAGGAATATATACCTGGGTCTCAGGTTTGACCTTCCATGTTGCAAACCCCTCTCGGAGGTTTTATTTCCTGGGTTCCTAGAGGTACCCTCTCCAAAAGTTTTTCACTTTACATAGATTGTCTGAAGTTGGCACCTGACCAGAGCAGTGCAACCACCTTCCAGGATTCAGAGACTTGGGGCCTACTTCCTGCCCCCCTTTCCCCTTATCTGGCCCCCTACCCTTTGTGGAAGGAAGGGAAGAACAAAACATTGGGCCACCAATGAAAACAGAAGAAGAGCCTGGCTAGACAATTGGGGTAACCACTCCCCTGTTTCCATTGGTTCTTCATTCCTCATCATGGCCTTAAGTCCTGTATGTAGGTCCCTATATATCATATCATGATCACCTTGAACAGTTGCATATTCAGGCCCCTGGGCACCACAGAATGGCCCATCACTCTTGGAAGACTTGCTTGTGAACAGCAGGCTGACTGGACGCCAGAGATGTGAGCAGCTACAGACCTCCAGTCACAGGGGCTAAAGGATGCATGGAGAGCTCCCACAGGCTGCATGGAGCGTCTGATTGGGTCTGGAGACTGATGGGTCCTGCAAGCTGTCCAATGTGTCTGTCTCATACAGACAACCTCGCAATCCCTGCACAGCACACCCCAGGTGGTGCCCTCCCTTGGAATCCTTCTTGTCTAGCAGGAGCTCTGTTTATCTTGTCCATCAATAAAATCTTTGCCATTTTACTTCTCCCTCTATGTTCATGGACTCATTCTAAAAGGCCACAGAGACAAAGGACCTGTCCAGGTGTGGCAGATTTCAGTATCACCAAGAACTCTCTCCTGGGACACTGAGGCAACTGAAGACCAACTGCATAGAGCATCTGTGTGCCCAGGCTTAGCTCTCTGGGCGTGTGTCTGCTTCCTTCTAAGCTATGGCTGCATTCCCATAGCAGAGCCATCTCCTGCCAGCCTGGCCCTGCCCTGACTTGAAGTGGCCTCCTCAACACCTTGTGGTGAGTCACCACTCTGTCTGCTTTGATAGACTAATTCCAGCAGCAAATTTCACATTGTCCTAGCATCTTTGGTGTGGTAGGAAATACACAGCTGTAAGAAAAAGGGAGCAAGTTGGAGAAGGCGGAGGTGTGGGGGTAGGTCCTCAGGAGGAGCAGGGGCCAAGCTGATGGAAACAGTCACCAAAGACCACAGGTTGCTAATGTAACTCCTCCCATCAACAAGCAGCAAACATGCTGGTGGTCTTGTCATTGTACCCAGGGCTTGGCTACAAGTCATATCTTCCTCATGACTAGTAGCATTTTAACACACGGAGGCCACTAACATTCAACCCATCTTCGGGGAGAGGCTCCTACCCAGGATATTGAAGCTATTTTATAAATATGAAATGATAGATTTTTGAAGGCAAATTTGTCCCAGAAAGAGGCAATAGTGTTCCCACACATAAAATGGATTTCAGAAGATGTTTTTGTGTTTTTTATTTTTTATTATTTTTTTTGTTGGTCATGGGGCTTGAACTCTGGGCCTGGGTGCTGTCCCTGAGCTCTTCAGCTCAAGGTGAGTACTCTACCACTTGAGCCACAGCGCCACTTCCAGTTTTCTGGTGGTTAACTGGAGATTAGGGTCTCATGGATATTTCTCCCAGGCTGGCTTTGAATCATGATTCTCAGAATTCATCCTTCTGAGTAGCTAGGATTACTGGCGCCCAGCTCAGCAGATGTTTTGAATATATATTGCTTGATAATGCATGCACACCTAAAGCAGTTTTTATTTCCACTCATTAGATTTTTTTTCTTTTTCTTTTGTATGTGTGTGTGTGGGGGGGGTGCTAGTACTGGAGCTTGAACTCAGGGTCTGGGCACTGTCCCTTAGCTATTGATTTTCTTCAAAACTAGTACTCTATCACTTGAGCCACAACTCCACTTCCAGCTTTTGGGTAGTTAGTTGGAGATAAGTCTCACAAACTTTCCCAACCCAGTTGGCTTCAAATGATGGTCCTCCCACCTCACCCTCGAGAGTAGGTAGGTGCTCATTAAATTTCAGTCAAATGAGTAACCATACTCAGTGACAGAGACTCAGAAATCCCTGTTCCCCTATATATTAAATCATAATAGTTGATGGTCACATAAAATAAATAAACTGCTAATACAATTTTCTTTAAAACAACAATAACAAAGCTAAAGGTCTGTGCTCCTCAAGAAGGATTGTTATTAGTAGGCTGAGGTGCCCTGCCACTGGTAAATGATGTTGGCCAGTTCCTTCCTCTGTTCCCTTTCCTTCCCAGTAGAAAGATGATTTCTCTTTTCTACTGCATAGGTTTGGGGGAGGAATTAGCTAATGACTCTGAACCAGGCCTGGCTCACAACAGGTATTTACTGATGTTATGATAGTCTAAATGACCCAAAAGGAAAGGGGTGAGTCTGTGTATCAGGAATACCACCAAACCTTGATGTCCAGCCTTCTCCCTGATGGAACTGACTCCTAGGAGAGCAAAGCCTCAGTTTCCCCAAGTGTAGGTACAGATGAACATCTTTATCTCCTGATGCAGTTGAGCCTGGATGGATCTTCTAGGTTCTCTCTGAAGTGCCAACCACCCTGTTGGTTTCTGGGCATCAGGAGGTCACAAGGCAGGAAGCTGGATGGACACTGCTACTCAGGCCAGAAATTGCAGACCCAGGCAGGGTTCAGAGCTCCAGCCCAAGCAACACATTCAGTTTGTTCTTTCTTTTTCGGCTCACTCAACTTGCACTGTGGTTTGAATTCTTCACCTCCTCCTCTCCTTATCTTCTTCTGTTAATTTGTCTGACATGTTACAGACCTTTTCTGTTTCTGACATTTATTTCTGTCCATAGATTACTCCACCCACTTCTTTGGCCTTTTCTACCTTCCCTGGAAAGCTCACTCTGACGGCTGCTATTTATCAAAGGCCTCATCTGTCCTGGCCTGGCTGCTATGTCTGTGACAAGAGGATAGAATAGAAGGGAAGTGTAGATTGTCAAGGTGCTATTGTGTGTGTGTGTGTGTTTTATTGGGGATAAAACTCAGGGCCTCACCTTTGCTAGGGGGGTGCTCTACTACTTGAACCACACCTCCAACCCTTCTTTACATTTTTTTTATTTTCAAGATAGGTTCAAGATTTATGCTCAGGCTAGTCTGATCCCCCTACCATGCAGCCCTGTATGTGGGTGGTTTGGATGGAGTCTCACAAACTTCTCTTTGCCTGGGCTGGCCTTGAACTGTGGTTCCCTAATCTGCACCTCTCAAATACCAAGGTTTATAGGCTTTAAGTCACCTGCGCAGCTAAGATATGAATTGAGTGTGTCCCCCAGAGGTTCCTGGGTTAGAATTTTGGTGGCTGGGGTGAGGTGGTGAGACCCTCCACTTACCTTAGGGGAAGGTAAATAGGTCATTGTGAGTACTACCTTCAGAAGGGATTAATGTAATTCCCACAGGACCATGGTAAGTGTCTGCTAGAGTGGGTTGTATATTTAAAAAAAAAAAAAAAAAAGCAAGCCTGGATCTCTCTGGTCTCTTGTCTCAACTTGTGATCTCATCTGCACGTGCACCTGCCCTTGAGCTGCCTTCACCACCAAGTCCTCACTAAGGACAAATAACTGGAGCTGCACAGCCTTGGACTTTTAACTTACAAAACAGTGAGCTAATTGCTTTTCTTTATATAAAGAGAGTGCTGCAGCTTGGGCATTTTGTTATGGTAATAGGAAATAGAGCAGGTACTGGGATTGAAAGACAAGGGATTAAGGAACTGCAGAGCCATCCTCTGCCAAATCTCTTGTGTCCAGCTCAGTCTCTCACTGGGTCCATGCAGAGCTGGGAGAACAATCTCCAGCCTGCTCTACAGGGTGACGGGTTGGAGCAGAGAGGTGAACTTAGAATGCTTCCAGGCTAATCTTTGTGCCAGGTATGTACAGAAAGCTTTGAACCTAGAAACTCTACACAACATAGCAATAACAATTTTGGAGATAGGTGTTTACAATGCACTATACCTACTTGAGCTAGGATTACAGAAGTAGTCAATCATCATCTGACTTAGTGGCTGAAATAGGGTCTCGATAATTGTGTTTTTTTGCTCAGGCTGGTCTTGAACTATCATTCTCTTGATTGCCACTCCTGAAAAACTGGGATTATAGGCATCTACCACTGCCACCAGAGCCTGCAGTGTTTTTGCTTCTTTGCTTCGGTTGAAAACAGAACATTTTCTACCATCATACCTGGAATAGAATTGTGTATTTCCATGTGTTAGTTTTACATTCCATGAACTTTACTAAACTTCGATCAGTTGAGTTAGTTTTATCATTGATTCTCTGGGATTTCCAGGTATTGCCTCATACCATCTGAAAAGAGGAATCATTTTAGTTCTTTTCAGATTCATGCACATTTATTTCTGTGATTTTATTGGCTAGTGCATCCAGTACAATGCTAAAGAATTTTGAATTCCATGAGCTTCCTTACAATGTTCTTGATCTTAATGGGAATTTCTCTAGTTTCTCCATCATATAAGATGTTAACTTTAGGACTAAGAACATAATTCTTATGGTTAAGAATATAAACCATCAAATCCATGTTCCTTTAGTGTTTTCATCTAGAATAAATTTTTTCAGCATTTATGATAATAGCTACATGGATTTTCTCCTTAGAAGATGTAGGCTACATTAATGGATTTCCTAATATTGAGCTGAGGTGATATTCATGAGATCAACTGCACTTACTAATAATGGCTTTGTGATCACATTGTGCCTGATGATTTTGTATCAATATTCCTGAGGTACCGTGTCTCGGGGGGGGGGGGAGGGTGCCGGTACTGAGGTTTAAACTCAGAGCCTTGGCATGGTCCCTTAGCTTTTTTGCTCAAAGCTGGTGTGCTACCACTTGACCCACAATTTCATACCAGGTTTTTGCCAGTTAAATGGAGATAAGAATCTCTCGGCCTTTTCTGCTCCAGCTGGCTTCAAACCCGAATCCTCAGACTTCAGCTTCCTATGCAGCCAGAATTACTGAGTAGGTAGAACCACCTATATATTGGTTTTGAGTGTTTAAAATCAAGTTTAAGATGTTAATGTTATATTAGCTAATAATGACAACAGGAAAGTTGTCATTTTAAATTATTATTATTTGCTGGAATAATTTAAAGAGCATTAGAAATCTATGGCTTTTAAAAAAAACCCAGCATGTCCATGTATATCCCAGGTTGGCCTTGATCTCATTATGTAGACCAAGCTTCCAAAGTGCTGGGATTATAGGCCTGTGCCACCACACCCAGCTCTCCTTGCCCATAATAATCATCCTTTCTACCAATCAGGCAAATGGGCCCAAATACAAACATGCATACATCTGGGCCCAGATACACATGCATAGTACACCAAGCTGAACTCTGCCTGCTGTGGTCTCCCTTAATTTCTCTTCAAGTGTAGGAATATCAGAGGATGCTGAGAATCCTCGATCAAAAAGAAGCAAACTTGCCTGACATGATGGCCTAGATCCATAATCCCAGCATGTGGGAGACTGAGGCAGAACGAGCAATAGTTGAGGCTAGTCTGAACTCAATAATAAAAAAAAACACCATTAAAGGAGCTGGCAGCCAATGGCCCCACATTTACTTCATGTGCCTGTGCCCCCAAATTCGCTGATCTGCCCAGGAATCTGAAACAAATCCAGGCTCCAAAGGCTCTGCCTCACCCAGCAGGCTGCCCTACTTAGCCTGCCCTGGAGGAGTCAGGTCACTACCTTTGTTAAACAACACTGGTCCTCAGAGCACCTCCAAGAGCCAATGAGGATGGAGGTAGAGGTAGGATGTTAGGCTTGGTGAATGTATTGGCTGGGAAACAAAAAATGGCAGCATTGGGTGCACAGCATGGGCAACAGCTGCTGCAGAGTCTGAGTCCCAGAGGAGGAAGAAAAAGAAGAAATCTACAGTATGGAGCTCTTTCCTCTCACCTCTGCAGTTTTTCTGCTGCTCTGAAGATTTCTTTTGTGCAAAAACAAAAAGGGGGAAAAAAAGACTTTAATCTGCCAAGATTTTTACTTATCACGTCTGAAAGGGTATCCTCTTGCACTGATTTTGAAACGCCTTAAAACCGGGTATCAAAGAGTCCAAGGCCCATTAATCTAAATTGCTTTAACACTTCGAGAAGAATAAAAGGCACTTTCTAAAATCTGCAAATGAGAGTAACCTACAAAATTACAGATTAAATGCTGGGGGGAAAATCCACCTTCAATTCTCACTTGAAACAAGCATCTTAAAAGAGAAAGAAATATTACTTCAATATTTGAAAAATCATGTTTTGAAATAGAAGAGAAAAAGACAGATATGTGCGGAGGCCCAATGGAAAGTGACAGGGGAAAAAAAAAAAGAATTCTTCTTCAGCTAAAACTCGTTGCCATTAAATTTCATTCAATAAAATTTCCCAAAGAGGGATCAGCTCCATAAAGAGGCTAATTTTACAACCTTTTCAGAAACCCTTAGACGTGAATCTAAATTTCACAGTCATTTTCCCCTTGGAAAAGGATACACAGTTCTCAAAGCTTTAAAGAGGAATTCTTGCCACGATCGGTTAGAAAGAGGTCATCTTACCTTTCATTCTTTCCATTTAAATTTATTCTCCAGTCCTCAGATAATAGAAATAGAGCACAAGACCTATAGTGTTTGATAGTCTTGATTCAGTAGCCCCAGCCAGGATGAAAAAGCCATCTATTATATTATTACTAATATAATGACACCTTAAATTTGCAGCCTGCATATCTCCCAGGAAGTAATAGTTTCACCAGGCAATTTTGAAATCTGATTAATCTCATTTTCCTTCCTGGCAGGCTGATGCTGAAGAGACGAGAGCTTGGCATGAGCCCCTCCTTCCATAAGCCCCACTTTACGTAGACCATATCCCTCCAGTTGAACTCTGCCTTGGCTTTTTGCTAGCAGCCATCTTTGATTTTTCCCTTATTTCACTGTATTATAGAATTATAGAAATACCAACTAACATAGAAAAACCTGGAATATCTGAGGTACTGTGGACGAAAATGATCCACAACATCAAAACAAAGACATGATTATCATCTTACCACACATCCATCCAACCAGGCTGCTTTTCCTATATACAGATATAGAATAAATGAGCTATTACTACTTGGTTTTCACTCACTCTCACACACACACACACACACACACACACACACACACACACACACACACACACACACACACAACTTTTGGTACTGGTCATTTAGGAATTAAGTTTGCAGAATAAAAGTCTAATCTTAGCAATTTTCCACATCTTTGTGACCAACCAGAGGCAGTCAAATAGTGTCACCACCTTATTCTGGTCTCAGAAAATGCCTCACAGATAGAGGTACGACAGCAACAGGATTTGTGACACCAGCTGTCATTTCTGTTCATTTCTAATGATCTTTAACACCAGGAAGATGCTCTGCTATTGAGTGGCTCTCCTTGGTGACTGTCATTTAGAACTGGAGGCTCGTGACTTCTCCATTTTTCCAGCTGTTCCTCCAAAATGAAGAAACTGTCTTGACTGGAGCCTCTCCCACACCACAAACTGACACCCCTATCCGATTCTCATTGTCCTTCATCGCAGACTTACAGCAGCAACCTGCCCAAGTCACTGGGTGACAGCTACTTCTAAGAAAGATGTGAGCTGGAAGAGGTCAGGCCAAGGCCACAGCATCAGCTGAGAGAAGAAAAGTGATGTTGACATTTGGAGACAAATGCCAGTAAGAAAATCTAGCTTCAGAATGAAGTGAACAGCTAGATAATAAGCACATGAAGCAGGAAGCTAAAATCAGTGTCCATTACAGTGAGGCCCATTACTCCTTTCAAAAGGAGTGGGAAAAAAATCTGTAGTTGTGCAATCCTTAGCTCAATACCCACTGCAAGGATAAAAGTCATTAAAATGTAAAGATTAGAGAAAAGGATTCCTGTAGAGAGAGGTGGCCAGGCATTGGAGACAGAGGAGTCTCTTCTCTCTAATCTAGTGAGAGCTCACGAAAAACACACAGAGAACATTGAGCCTGTGGGAATAGTTGGCAGTTATACAGGCTGATGAACTTTCTCCTCACCACAACCTGCTCACCCTGCTATGAGACTGTGTCATGAACTAGTGCACATGCATGCACACACATATAATTCATACAATATTTGTTTCAAAGCCTATGGAGTACTTAGGTAAGAAGTGAGTAGCTAGCTGGGAGGTAAGTTCCCTATGACCAGGGTCAGGTCTTACTGGACCTGATTCAGGTGAAAACTAGCCTGGTGTTGGCTTGGAGAACATGCAGGAAGAGGCTGACATGACCACTGGATGCTCAGAGGCAGAGTGAGCAAAGCCAAGGTGCTGTGGATGTATGACTCCCACAAGTTCCAACCACAGTCCTATAGTCACTGACTATGCAGATAGACCAACATGCATCCTCACATAAAGCAACAGGACAAAAGCAAGGACAACCATAACAACACACAATCTCCCCTCACATTAGCAAATATTCCCCAAACAGCAACACTAGAAGCTGCTGAGGATACAGAAAGATAAGCACCCTGATATACAAGCAAGAGATTCAACAATTTAAAACTCTCTGAAAAACAACTTGGCAATAGATAACAAAAGCCTTAGAAATATTAAAATCATTTAGCCCAGTAATTACTGTAATTATACTTGTAGGACTCTCTCCAAAGGAAATAAGACGTGAGTATAAAGATCGTACTTGCGTGCATAGAAAGAGAAATTAAATGACAATGTCTACCATAATTTTTAAAGTTTATTAATGTCTACTATTTAAGTATTTATAGGAATTAAAATTGTGTTGATGAAGTGTTTTTAAAGCTTAAAACAACATAAAGTTAAAAAAGTGGAGGGGCTGGGAAGGTGGCTCAGTAGTAGAGTGCTTGCCTTGAATGCCTGAGGCCCTGGGTTCAATTCCTCAGCACCACATAAGCAAAAAGAAAAAAGCCGGAAGTGGTACTGTGGCTCAAATGGTAGAGCACTAGCCTTGAGCTGAAGAGCTGAGTGACAGCGCCCAGGCCCAGAGTTCAGGCCCCATGACCGGACCCCCCCCCAAAAAAAAAAGTGGAATTCTAATAAAGTATAGAAGAAAATATATGTTCTTTTGAATTATAGTGGACTGGTCTTTCAGATTTTAATTTCCAACAATAGACATCTATCTAGTACTCTTCTAATCAAATAAAGAAGAGAGAATGTTGACAAAAGACCTGCTGGTTGGTTCGCTGCATGACAGAGCTTTAGGGCCAGAGTAGATAGGGGTGAGGCCTGGCAGGAACCCTCCAGGACTCCCCTTATCCAGGACAGTCCCCACAGGAAGCAGGAAGCTAAAATCACTGTCAATTACACTGCACTGCACTACAGTCTATTACTCCATTCAAAAGGAAGCAGCTGGACTCAGTCTGGACCAGGCAATCTGTCCTAGGATTTAAAACATGTTACCCTCAGATACTCAAGGTGGTCTTGACTCTTCTGGAACAGCCCTCAAGATCAGGCTTCTCAGACTTTAACCTGCAAACCGGTCACCCGAGCAAATGCAGATCTTGGTTCAGGATTTCCAGATGGAGACTGGGATTTGGCTGGCTGGCTCTCCCAAGGACATACTTTACTGGGCACCACACCTGAAATTTGGAATTGGCTTAGTCTGGGTGGGGTTTGCTGGTGTGTATTCTAATCAGTTCCCAGGTGATAGTGCAAATCTGATGACCATATTTGGGTAGGGCCCATTAGCACTCACATATCTAGCTCTTTAATGACTGGTCAAAGAACCAGCAGCATTTGCCTCATCCTGAGGGATGAAGATAGCCAACCCCCCACACCTGCAGAATCAGAGCCTACTTTTCAACCTATGATGTGTGCGTGTGTGTGTGTGTGTATGTGTGTGTGTGTGTGTGTGTGTGGTGTGTGTATGCGTATGTGTGTGCGTGCTGGTCTTGGGGTTTGAACTCAGGGCCTGAACACTGTCCCTGAGCATTTTTGCTCAAGGCTGGAGCTCTATCATTTGAGCCACAGCTCCACTTCTGGCTCTTTGGTGGTTAATGAGAGATCAGAGTCTCTCAGACTGCCCAAGCTGGCTTTGCACTTCAATCCTCAGATCTCAGCTTCCTCAGTAGGATCACAGGCTGATTTTTTAAATGTTTTTTATTGTGAAAATATGGTACAGAGGGGTTACAATCACATGAGCAAGGTAATGAGTCCATTTCTTATCAAGCATTGTTGCCTCATCCTTTGTTTTTCCCCGACCATCCCTTCCCTCCCACCTCACAACTACATTTCCTCTTCCCTCCCCACCTCACAACTACATTTCCCCTTCCCTCCAGCCCCCAAATTGTAAAGTTCGTTTTTCGACATACCATCTTGTACATCTCACTGTTGCAACGGGTCAAACTGTATCTCTATTTAAACAATTTCATAGGCTGATTTTTATGCACAGCGTGGCTTGGGACCCTTTGATGTGGAGGACACTTCCAAAGTGCTGAGTGAGAGCCTTTTGCTGGCCAGAAGGAATTCTGTTTCTCACCCAGCTGATGAACAAATAATCTACCTCCTCCTAACATGGCGAGCTACATCCTTGTTCTTCCTAACTTGGTCCAGGTCACAGTCAGGGCCAAGGTCGAGTTAATTATCTGCCCCTAAGGGTAAGCTCCTGCTTCCAGTTCATTTCCTTGGGCAGCCCTGACTATGTCTTTCCAGGGGTAAAAAAAAAAAATCTCATTCACCATGGAGCAATTCTGGAATTTGTACATCAATTTCTTAAAGCAGAACCCCTTGTCTAGGCAAGTGGAGGTGACAAATAGAAGTTATTTTTTAGAGCCAAGTGCCAGTGGCTCATGCCTGTAACCCTAGCTACTCAGAAGGCTGAGATCTGAGGATCACAGTTCAAAGCCAGCCCAGGCAAGAAAGTCTGTGAGACTCTTATCTCAAATAACCACCAGGAAACCAGAAGTGGTGCTGTAGTTCAAAGTGTTGGAGTATAGCCTTGAGAGAAAGAGCTCAGGGACAACACCCAGGCCCTGTGTTTAAGCCCCATGACTAACAACAACAACAACAATAACAAAAGAAACTGTTTTTTATAGGTAGGGAGATAATACTTAACGCTAAAAGAAAATTAGGGAACCAGCTAGAAATGTAACCTATCAGGTTCTGGAGATTGCATAGCATGCTGATTCAGGAATGAGAGTGGGGAAAAGGAGTAATGTTCCAGATCAACTGGAAGCAATGATGTGCCAAACAGAATTGAGTATTATAATTTCCTTTCAAAAAGAATTCCTGTCCAAGATGCAAACATAAAGGGGATCCAAACAGAGAAAAATGAAGCAAAACTCTCCCTCTTTGCAGATGACATAATCTTGTATTTAAAGAATCCCACGGAATCCACTCCTAAATTACTTGAGCTGATTTGAAAATTTGGCAAAGTAGCAGGGTATAAAATTAATCCAGGGTATAAAATCAATAGCTTTGCTGTATGACAACAATGAGAAGAGCGCGGCTGAAATCAGGAAAGCAAGTCCATTCCTAATAGCCCCACAAAAAATAAAATACCTAGGAATTAACTTAACCAAAGGAGTGAAGTACCTCTACAATGAAAACTTTAAAAAACCTGAAAAAGCAAATCAAAACAGAACTTAGAAAGTGGAAAAACTTCTAATGCTCCTGGGTTGGAGGGATCAACATTGTGAAAATGGCAATATTTCCAAAGGCTATCTGCAAATTTAATGTAATACCTATCAACATTCCAAAATCATTCTTAAATTAAATAGAAGAGCCAATCCAAAAATTCATATGGAACAATAAGAGACCCCAAATAGCGAAAATGATCCTTATAAGAAAGAACAATGCTGGAGGAATATCAATACCAAATTTCAAATGCTACTACACAGCCATAGCAATCAAAATAGGTTGGTACTGGCACAAGAACACACCCTAGTGAGGTGGTTTCTCAATGTTGTTTAGATTTTCATTTCTTTTATGGCTAGAGAGATTGAGCATTTCTTCATGTGTCTATCGGCCGTACTTATCTCCTCTACAGAGAAGTTTCTCTTTAAATCTTTAGCCACTTGTTTATTGAGCAGTTATTTCTTTGAGGATTTGTTGTTGGGGGATTTAACTTTTTGAGTTCCAGGGATATTTTAGATATGAGACCCTTGTCCATTGTATGGCTAGTGAAGATCTTCTCCCAGTACATGGGCTTTCTATTGATCTTGCTAGCTATGTCCTTTGCCATGCAGAAGCTCTGCAATTTCATGCAATCCCATGTGTCCAACCTTTCTTTGATTTGTTGTGTTTCTGGGTCTCTATTAAGAAAATTTTGGCCTGTGCCAAGGAGACCTAGGGTTTCTCCTATTCCATCCTGTAATGTTTTCAGAGTGTCTGATTTGACTCTGAGGTCTTTGATCCATTTGGAGTTGATTCTGGTACAGATGATATATAAGGATCTAGCTTTAGTTTTCTACAAGTGATTAACCAATTTTGCCAGCACCATTTACTGAATAGGCTGTCTTTCTTCCATTCTATTTTTTAGCTCCCTTATCGAAGATTAGATGGCTGTAGGTCTGTGGGTTTATTTCTGGGTTTTCAGTTCTGTTCCATTGGTCCTGAGGTCTGTTCTTGTGCCAGTACCAAGCTGTTTTGATTACTATGGCTATGTAGTAGAGTATGAAATTTGGTATTGATATTCCTCCAGCACTGTTTTTTCTATTAAGGAATGTTTTTGCTATTTGGGGTCTTTTATTGTTCCATATGAATTTTTGGATTGCCTCTTCTATTTCCTTGAAGAATGATGTTGGAATATGGATAGATATAGCGTTGAATTTGTGGATAGCTTTGGGAAGTATCACGATTTTCACGATGTTGATCCTTCCAATCCAGGAGCATGGGAGGTTTTTCCACTTTCTAAGTTCTGTTGTGATTTCCTTTTTCAGATTTGGACAGAAAGGAACCCTACTGCATTGTTGGTGGGAGTGTGAACTTGTCCAACCACTTTGGAAAGTAGTATGGAGGTTTCTCAAAAGACTCCACATAAAGCTTCCCTATGACCCAGCAATCCCACTTTTGGGCATTTACTCAAATGATCACAAACAAGACCATACTAAAGTTACCATCACAACTATGTTTATTGCAGCATTATTTACCATAGCTAAGATATGGAACTAACCCAGATGCCCCTCAGTAGATGAATGGATCAAGAAAATATGGCATATATACACAATGAAATTCTTTGCCTCCATCAGAAAGAATGACATTGCCCCATTTGTTAGGAAATGGAAAGACTTGGAAAAAAATATATAAAGTGAAGTAAGCCAGGCCCAAAGAAACATAGGTCCCATGGTTTCCTTTATTTGCAATAACTAGTATATGTCTGAGACAAGCAGTTATGGTCAGACAAGTTGATGTTAGGCAAAATGAACCCCAAGATAAGGATTCAAATGTTTTTTTCTTTCTTGCAATTCTTTCTAACATATTTATAAGGTGATTTCTTTGTTACTTTGTAACTCCCTCCTCCATGGTATAACCCCTGTTTTCACTATATTTGATATTGGTATACTTTATGGAGGAGAAGGGCAAAAACAAATTGTTTAAATAGGGATACAGGTGGAGCTATTGCAACAATGAGATGTTTTGCAACAAGATGTTATGTGGGAAAAAACGACCTTTACAACTTTGGCAGGGGGAGAGAGGGAACAGGAAGGGATGGGAAGGGGAAACAAAGGAGGAGGCAACAATGCTTGATAAGAAATGTACTCATTACCTTGCTCATGTAATTGTAACGCCTCTGTACGGTATTTTCACAATAAAAAAAAAACTAGAAAAAAAAAAAAGAACAGACCTCAGGACCAATGGAATAGAACTGAAACCCAGAAATGAACCCACAGATGTATAGCCACCTAATCTTCAATAAGGGAGCTAAAAAGTAGAATGGAAAATGTTCCGTGTGCTGCTGAGAAAAACGTGTATTCTGATCCTGCTGGGTGAAATATTCGATAGATGTCTGTTAAATCTTGTTGATCTTATACCACATTTTAGGTCACAAAACAAACTTGTCCAAATTCAGAAACATTGAAGTTATACCTTGCATTCTCTCAGACCACAAGGGAATAAAATTAGAACTCAACGCCAAAAGCCACCAAAGAAAGCCCTCTAATATATGGAAGCTAAACAACACATTGCTGAACCACCAGTGAGTCATGTAAGAGATTAGAAAGGAAATTCAAATGTTCATGATATTCATCAAAAATGAACACACAAATTACCAGCTCCTCTGGGACACAGCAGAGGCAGTACTCAGAGGCAAGTTTATAGCTCTGAGTTCCTACATCAACAAATTGGAGAGATCTGAAACCAACAATTTAATGACACATCTGAACCTCCTTGAAAGAGAGCAGCAAGCTAAACCCCAATCCAGAAGACAGAAAGAAATAATTAAAATTAAATCAGAATTAAAAGAATTAGTATCCCCCCCCCAAAAAAACATAGAAAGAATCAACAAAACAAAGAGTTGGTTCTTCTAAAAAATTAACAAAATTGACAGACCCTTAGCAAATCTTATCAGAAAGAGAACACCCCCAAATAAACAAACTCAGAGATGAGAATGGAAACATCACCACAGAAACAACCAAGATTCAGAACATTATAAGGGAATACTTCTCAAACCTTTATGCTAATAAGTTTGAGAACTTAGCAGAAATGGACCTTTTCCTAGCAAATATCGACATGCCAAAACTAAACCAAGATGAGTTAAACCAACCTAACAGACACATATCAAGCATTGAAATAGAAACAGCAATAAGAGACCTCTCATTTAAGAAAAGTCCAGGACCAGATGGATTTACAGCAGAATTCTACAAGGCCTTCAAAGCAGAGCTCACACCAATACTCCTTCAACTCTTCAATGAAATTGAAAGAGAAAGTTCACTACCGAAGTCATTCTATGAAGCCATCATAACCCTCATCCCAAAACCAGGCAGGGACTCATCAAAGAAAGAGAACTATAGACCCATTTTTTTGATGAACATCGATGCAAAACTTCTCAATCTTGGCCAATTGACTTCAATAATTCATCCAAAAAATCATACACCACGATCAAACAGGATTCATTTCAGGAATGCAAAGCTGGTTCTTTATATGCAAATCAATTAATATAATTCATCACATCAACAAGAGCAAAGATAAGAACCACATGGTTATCTCAATAGATGCAGAAAACACATTTGACAAGATCCAACACCCCTTTATGATGACGGCTCTGGAAAAATTAGGAATCTATGGAACATTCCTCAATACAATAAAGGCTGTGTATGACAAACCTACAGCCATCACAATACTTAAGGGTGAAAAACTAAAGCCATTTCCTCTTAACTCAGGAACAAGACAAGGACATCCACTCTCTCCATTTCTCTTCAATTTAGTATTAGAATGCCTAGCTACAGCAATAAGACAAGATGCAAACATAAAAGGGTTCCAAATAGGGAAAGATGAAGTGAAACTCTCCCTCTTTGCACATGACATGATCTTGTATCTAAAGAATCCCAGGAACTCCACTCCCCAATTACTCGAGCTGATACAAAACTTTGGCAAAAATCAATGGCTTTTCTGTATGCCAACAATGAGAAGAGCACAGCTGAAATCAGGAAAGCAACTCCATTCATAATAGCCCCACAAAAAATAAAATATCTAGCAATTAACTTAACCAAAGAAGTGAAGGACCTCTATGATGAAAACTTTAAAAACCTGAAAAAGGAAATCAAAACAGAACTTAGAAAGTGGAAACCTCCCATGCTCCTGGATTGGAAGGATCAACATCGTGAAAATGGTGATACTTCCCAAAGCTATCCACAAATTCAATGTGATATTTATCAATATTCCAACATCATTCTTCAAGGAAATAGAAGAGGCAATTCAAAATTTCATATGGAACAATAAAAGACCCCAAATAGCAAAAACGATCCTTAACAGAAAAAACAGCACTGGAAAAATATCAATAACAAATCTCAAACTCTATTACAAAGCCATAATAATCAAAATAGCTTGATACTGGCACAAGAACAGACCTCAGGACCAATGGAATAGAATTGAAAACCCAGAAATAAACCCACAGACCTACAGCCATCTAATCTTCGATAAGGGAGCTAAAAAATAGAATGGAAGAAAGACAGCCTATTCAGTAAATGGTGCTGGCAAAATTGGTTAACCACTTATAGAAAACTAAAGCTAGATCCTTATATATCATCTGTACCAGAATCAACTCCAAATGGATCAAAGACCTCAGAGTCAAATCAGACACTCTGAAAACATTACAGGATGGAATAGGAGAAACCCTAGGTCTCCTTGGCACAGGCCAAAATTTTCTTAATAGAGACCCAGAAACACAACAAATCAAAGAAAGGTTGGACACATGGGATTGCATGAAATTGCAGAGCTTCTGCATGGCAAAGGACTTAGCTAGCAAGATCAATAGAAAGCCCATGTACTGGGAGAAGATCTTCACTAGCCATACAATGGACAAGGGTCTCATATCTAAAATATCCCTGGAAGTCAAAAAGTTAAATCCCCCAACAACAAATCCTCAAAGAAACAGCTGCTCAATAAACAAGTGGCTAAAGACTTAAAGAGAAACTTCTCTGTAGAGGAGATAAGTACGGCCAATAGACACATGAAGAAATGCTCAATCTCTCTAGCCATAAAAATATGCAAATCAAAACAACATTGAGGTTCCACTTCCCCCAGTTAGAATGGCTATAATCAAGAACTCTAATAGCAACAGGTGCTGGAAAGGATGTGGACAGAAGGGAACCTTACTGCATTGTTGGTGGGAGTGTAAACTTTTCAACCACTTTGGAAAGCAGTATGGAGTTTCCTCAAAAGACTCCACATAGAGCTCCCCTATGACCCAGCAATCCCACTTTTGGGCATTTACCCAAATGATCACAAACAAGACCATACTAAAGCTACCAGAACAACTATGTTCATTTCAGCATTATTTACCATAGCTCAGATATGGAACCAACCCAGATGCCCCTCAGTAGATGAATGGATCAAGAAAATATGGTATATATACATATATATATATACAATTGAATTCGATGCCTCTATCAGAAAGAATGACATTGCCCCATTTGTTAGGAAATGGAAAGTCTTGGAAAAAAATTACATTAAGTGAAGTAAGCCAGGCCCAAAGAAACATAGGTCCCATGGTTTCCCTTATTTGCAATAACTAGTACATTTGTAGGACAAGCAGAAAAGGCCAAATGCTATGTACATATGACCATATAAGGTGATTCTAAGTGAAATGAACCCTAAAATAGGGGATGCGAGGGGCTGGGAAGGTGGCTCAGTGGTAGAGCATTTGCCTTGCATGCCTGAGGCTCTGGGTTCGATTCCTCAGCACCACAGAAGCAAAAAGAAAAAGGCCGGAAGTAGCGCTGTGGTTCAAGTGGTAGAGCGCTAGCCTTGAGCTGAAAAGCTGAGGGACAGTGCCCAGGTCCAGAGTTCAGGCCCCACACCAGACCAAAAATAAATAAATAAATAAATAAATAAAAATAAAATAGGGACACAAATATCTTTTTTCTTTCTTGCTCTTGTTTCTAACGTATTTATAATGTACCATGTGATTTTTTTGTTGCTTTGTATGTTTCTCCCTCATGGTATAACCCCTATTTTCACTTTGTTTGATGTCGGTGCCCTGCATCTTGTATATACACTTCTCTAATTTTGGGAGGGGAAGGGAAAAAACAAAATGCTTAAATAAGGATATAGGTTGACCCATTGTAACAATGTACAAAACACTATGTTGAAAATGAACTTTACAACCTCTGTGGGGCGGGGGGGGGGGGGGGGGAGGGGAGATAGTTGTGGAGGTGGGAGGAAAGGGATGGTAGAGGGAAAACAAAGGAGAAGGCAACAATGCTCAATAGGAAATATATTCATTATCTTGTGCATGTAACTGTAACCCCCCTGTACATTTTTACAATAAAAAATGTACTAAAAAAAAAAAAAAAAAAAAAAGCACAGTAAGGTGGCTCAGTGGTAGAGCGCTTGCCTTGCATGCCTGAGGCCCTGGGTTTGATTTCTCAGCACCACATAAGCAAAAACAAAAAAGCTGAAAGTGGTACTGTGGCTCAACTGGTAGAGCGCTAGCCTTGAGCTGAAGAGCTGAGCAACAGCGCCCAGGCCCAGAGTTCAGGCTCCACAACTGGACCCCCCCCCAAAAAAAAAAAACGGAAGCACTCACACAAAAATTCCTTTCCTTACTTATTTTTAATATATCACAACTTAGGGAGTAAAAAATCCCTTTCCTAAGATAGCAGAGTATTAGTAAAAAAGAGAAAATCTCTCTGTTTCTGGAAGATGTATTTATTTGCCCTGGGCAGAATTAAATATATCGTCTAGAGATTCTCTTTGCCTGACTTTAAATGCAGTAAGTATTATCATATTTCCTGCTAGTTGAAGATTGGTTTCTTATTTTTTAATTTGGCGGGAAGGCAGACAGGTAGATTATTCACCAATGGCTATTTAAAGTTTAGTTCTTGACTAAGAAAGGAAAAAAATTCTAATGTTATTTTTGAGCAGTGAATATTTTTCACTCTGCTAAGAAATTACTGCAATTTGACACATGAAATCTAAGGCATAGATAAGTGTGATCTTGAAAAATTGTCTTTTGTTGGCTTGATGATAACAAAAAAAAAATTCATGTCAGTACTGTAGGCATTTTCCCCTGGTTAGAAAGATTCAGCCTGTACTGGGGCAGCAGTCCAGCACTCTCTGCATTATTATAGGAGAAAAATGGTGATTTGACCATGCTACACATTGAGCAAGGCAAATCATGACTGGCATTCCTGGAGAGAAGAATCATTGGATCCTCTTAGGTTTAAGACAAATTACACATACTAACGTTCTCAAAATTTGGCCTCTTTATAAAAGATGTCAAATTATCCAATTAGTGGTCTTTTTCTGGTTTTGTTCTTGTGAGAATCAGTTTCTCTTCTACACCATTTAAAAAGTTTGAACAAGCATATTTTTCTTAAAGCTTCCATTTACTGATAGAAGAACTCGATAAAAATGTCTGCCTGTAATTTTAGTCTTTGAGAATTTCCCATGCAAATTCTATAATCTGTGCTTCTTCAAAGGAGACATCATAAGAGTTGTTGACCTCGTACCCTTCCAGGTCTAAAAAGGTTCTGGGTGTGATCAATATACCTCTTGCATATGAAGGCGTAATAGACAATGCTCTGATGAAGCTTTCAAAAATCTTTACAGAAAGCTGGGTACCAGTGGCTGAGGCCTGTAATCCTAGCTATTCTGAAGGCTGAGAACTTAGGATGTAGTTCGGAGCCAGATGGCAGGAAAGTCTGTGAGACTCTGATCCCCAATTAATCACCCCTCAAAAAAGGCCAGAAGTAGAGCTGTGGCTTAAGTGGTACAGCACTGGTCTAGAGCAGAAAACAAAAACAAAAACAAACAAAATCGCTCAGGGAGCCCACCTTGGCCCTAAGTTTGAGCGCCAGGACTGGCAGAAAAAGAGGAACACCTTCCTCTTCATAGAACATGTATATGAGTCTTTTTTATCTGGCTTTGCCAGGTAGAGTCATGACAGGAGAATGGTCGCTGGAACTTGGACATTTTCCAGATGTGCAGCCCCGCGGTGACTCCTGGAATTGTGTTCTCAACTACTGTGCTTATAGTGCATGCACAGCAGCCTCCAAAGCTCTCCCTTTCATTTTGCCAACAACCCCATACTCACTGAAGAAGGTGTCTGTGGAAATCCTCAGCCATACCATCCTGTATTGAGTATAAACAACACATGTTCCTATGGAAGTTTTGCAAAAGCAAATTTTACAATGCTGTTGGCTCCCAGTAGTAAAGATTCAGCAGGGCCAATGCAACTAAAGAGTGAAGGTTGTCTTGTTTGCTTTGTTTTGTACGGGTCCTAGGGCTTGAACTCAGGGCTTTAGGCTCTGTTCCTGAGCTTTTTCACTCAAAGTTGGTTCTCGGCCACTTCAGCCACAGCTCCACTTCTGGCTTTTTGGTGGTCAATTGGAGCTAAGAGTCTCATTGACTTTTTCTGCCCAGGCTGACTTTAAGCCTTGACCTTGTTTCTCAGCCTCCTGAGGAAGAGGCTAGGATTACAGGCATGAGCCACCAGTGCCCAATTTATTTTATTTTTGAGACAGAAAGAGGAATAAAAATATTCCATTCATCTTTTGTAACTAAAAAAAATAAGAGCCTGTGAAATAAACCAAAGATTAAATAGATTTCATAAGTATATTAGGATCAGTTAAGACAGTCAGGGAAGAAACTAAGAATGAAAGGGAGAAATAAAGAGGGAAGGACAAATAGAGCAGGCAGTCCCAGAGGGACACATAGACAAAGATGAGAATGGGGAAGACAGATGCAAACATAAAAGGGATTGTGAGGATTTAATGTTTGAAACAAACAAACAAACAAAGCCAAGTTCAATGTAGGCACTAAAGCCCAGAGCACAGATTCTGGACAAGCCTTATCTCCCTCACTGAGAGGTAGAAATAGCCAGACAGAGCCTTTGGGATCCACCGCGCTGTCCTTAGAGCCTTCACTCACTGTTAGAGCCTTCACTCAGGCAGGTCTTTTGCAAAACCAGAGTAGCTGTGACCATCTCTCGAAGCAATGTCAGGTCCCTGCAGTCAAGTGAGCATTTGCCCCAAGTGCAGGGGTTGTCAACATGTCTCAGCTGCCAAGTTTTAAGCTACATGATCAAAAGGATGCCTTTAATACCTTTTGTATTGCTAACACATCAGACTACTTCTGCATTGATACAGTGCCACTAAATGTAAAGAGAAAGATATGAAAAAAAATTGTCTGGGAAAAAGTAAGATCTTTCCTTTTGCCATATGACTTCTGCATTGCTAAAAATGGATCCAGAGACTCTGGTGTATGGACACTGTTGAAGAAGTCACAGGTTTCTCAACTGTCAGACTTTCTTTTTTTAATTTAATTTTATTTAATTTTTTATTGTGAAAATACTGTACAGAGGAGTTACAATTACATGGACAAGGTAATGAGTACATTTCTTATCAAGCATTGTTTACTCCTTCTTTGTTTCCCCTTCCCATCTCTTCCCATCTCTCCCCACCTCCCCTCTTATATCCCCCGCCCAGCCAAAGTTGTAAAGTTTGTTTTTTGACATAATGACTTGTACATCTCCTTGTTGCAATGGACCCACCTGTATCCCTATTTAAATGATTTTTCCCCTTCCCCTCTACAAATTATACCAACATCAACTACAGTGAAAACAGGAGTTATTCTGTGGGGGAGGGACATACAAAGCAACAAAGAAATCATCTTATAGGGCTGGGAAGGTGGCTCAGTGGTAGAGCGCATGCCTTGCATGCCAGAGACCCTGGGTTCGATTCCTCAGCACCACATAAGCAAAAAGAAAAAAAAGCCGGAAATGGTGCTATGGCTCAAGTGGTAGAGCGCTAGCCTTGAGCTGAAGAGCTGAGGGACAGTGCCCAGGCCCAGAGTTCAGGCCCCATAACCGGACCCAAAAAAAAAAAAAAAAAAAAAAAGAAATCATCTTATAAATATGTTAGAAATAATCACATGAAAGAAAAAACATTTGAATACTTATCTTGTGGTTCATTTCACCTAACATCAACTTATCTGACCATTTCTGCTTGCCTCAGACATATACTAGTTATTGCAAATAAGGGAAACCATGGGACCTATGTTTCTTTGGGCCTGGCTTATTTAATATAATTTTTTTCAAGCCTTTCCATTTCCTAACAATTGGAGCAATGTCATTCTTTCTGATGGAGGCATAGATTTCCATTATGTATGTATACCACATTTTCTTGATCCATTCATCTACTGAGGGGCATCTGGGTTAGTTCCATATCTTAGCTATGGTGAATAATGCTGCAATAAACATAGTTGCGCTGGTAGCTTTAGTATGGTCTTGTTTGTGATCATTTGGGTAAATGCCTTTCTTTTTTGCCATTCATGGGCCTGGGCACCGTCCCTCAGCTCTTCAGCTCAAGGCTAGTGCTCTACCACTTGAGCCACAGGGCCACTTCCGGTTTTTCTGGTGGTTTATTGGAAGTAAGAGTTTCACAGCCTTTCCTGTCCAAGCTGGCTTTGACCTGTGATCCTCAGATCTCAACCTCCTGAGTAGCTAGGATTACAGGTGTGAGCTACCAGAGTCCAGCTCACAAAAGACTTTTAGTCAGAGATTCTCTGGACAGAGAACTGGACACTTCATGTCAATGGTTTATCTCTGGCAAGGGTGTTTTAGGTTTTGGAACCTAAAAACTGATCATTTCTAGAAATAGGATAGGCTGAAGGATTCTGGAATGTTTCTCCAGGACTGACATCCCTTTGGTCCTGCCTGTTGACCAGCCTAAGTAGCCAGAATTTTCTTCTGTGTAGACTAGAACCCCCAACTTTCCTCTTCTCCAGACCCTTTCTTCCCAGTGGATTTCAGAATGTTATCATTGGAGGATGTACTCCCTTCATATAATACTTGGCTAGGGGTATGGATTGGCATAGTCAGCACTGCACCAGGGGAAGGAACGCTCTTTGAGCAGACTTGGCAAGAAGCTGAGTGAGCAGGTAGAAAGCCACCCGCGTGGCAGATTTCCTTCTGCAGCTGTGCATTTTGGCTCAGGGAGCAGAAGCATGGCTATGATTCCAAGCAGGAACACAGTCAGAAGAGCTTCATCCTGGCTCAACCTCCTAGACACTGTCACAAAGCCTTGCAGACATCAGTACCTATAACAGAAAAGGAACTCAGAATCTCCTGCAATCTCAGTGACTAATAAGAAGCAGGGGTTAGGGGAAGCTCCCTCTGTAGGCTTGGCTGGGACAGGTGGGGCTAGGGGGATGGTAAGTGGAGTCAGAGAGAGAGGGGGGAGGGGGAGAGAGAGACACACACACACACACACACACACACACACACACACACACACACACACACACACACACACACACACACACACACACACACACACACACACACACACACACACACCAAGGAACCCCGGGATGATCAGGAAGAAGGAAGATGGAGCAGAGCTCTTTCAGAACCACTCTCAGTAGTTCAGGGAGGAAAACAGCTGGAACATTCAGTTTGGAGGAAAGCATTCCCTGTGTATCGCCTCTTACCTGGCTGGCTGCTTGGGGATATCATTAGCCTCCGTGACTTTGCCTAGTAATCTATAAATGGGGATAATGGGGACTGTCCCATAGCCTTTTCTGCTCAAGACTGGTGCTCTACTGCTTGAGCCACAGCTCCACTTCTAGCTTTTTTAGTAGTTAATTGGAGGTAAGAGTCTCATAGACTCCCCTCTCTTGACTGGCTTTAAACTATGATCTTCAAATCTCACACTCCTGAGTAGCTTAGACGTTTTAACGTTTCCCAGGGTAGTGTTCACTGCAGCAGCCAGGATACATCTCTAGTGCTCAGATGGGTATTTGTCTAAAGGCTCTGGGAGAGGGGTGGTGTAGATGCGATGTGACCTTTGCTATAGCTGGAGCAGGTTTCAGGGGACTGTTGGAAGGGAGAGCAGAGGTTGCCACTGGGGGAGACAGGTATGGCTGGGCACCTGCCCACTGCCTGGTCTCTTCTGTATTCACATGCTTATTAGCATTCTAATGTGCCTCTGTAATGGTGGCTCAGAGGGTCAGATTAATCACAGCAAAACACATTCCTCTTTAAATTGCAATTACAACCATTATTTATGTTTTGAAATTAATCAATCACCATTGACTACCTTTACTATTTTTATAGCACTTTGGGGAATGGTATCTACAAAGCTCTAATAGCTTCCAGGGTAGGTAGCCCATCACTGCTAGAAGGCAAGAATGTTCTCCTCATAGCCTAATGGAGGGAGAAAGAAGTATTGTGCCTATGGCTGATATGAAAATTTAACAGGAGAGTTCTGTGTAAAACAACATGATTTATGATCATGTACTTTCTTGGTTAAAATGTGGTGCTTTTCTAATAGACTGGGTCTCAGACATGAATGTCTGATAACAGCATCACATTTTGGGATGTGTTAAGGAACACCTGATAGTATGACATAACCATTCTGCATACTGGGAAGTGAGGGAGACCACTGGGTTTCATATGGGCATCAATGGAAAGGCATCCATATTGTTCTGGTTTCACCATGTAGAATTTTCCTTAGCACAATAGAAAATGGTGTTTGGCAATGGGATTAAAATCTCATTTTGACCAAGCCAAACAATTCAGTCTATCATACAGAGAGTTTAGCTTCCATGCTAAACAGAGTCATCCCTCAGTATCTGTCAGGAAGGGGTTCCAGAATCCCCTGCAAATACAAAAATCTTTAGATGCTCAGGACCCTTCTACAAAGCGTCATCTATTTGTATGTTACCGGCACACATCCTCCTATATACCTTCCCCCAACCCCCTTTTTGTCTATATCAAGGCTTGGACTCAGGGCTTCATTTCTGCTTGGCTTGCTTGTTTAGCTGGTGCTCTGCCACTTAAACCATGTCCCAACTTGGTTTTTGCTGGTTATTTTGGAGATGAAGTCTCTAGACTTTTCTGCTCTGGCTGACTTTGCACTATAATACTCCAGATCTCAGTCTCCTGAGTAGTTAGGGTTACAGGTGTGATCCCCCAGTGCCTTGCTCCCCTAAATATTTTAAATTGTCTCTAGATTACCCTCAACACCTAGTTTGTAAATAATTGTTATACTCTACCATGTAAGGAATAATGACAAGAAAAACAGACATATTCAGCACAAATTTTATTTTTTTTGTCAAGTGTTTTTGACCCAAAGTTGTCTGACTTTGCAACTGCAGAGATGGGGTGAGGGCCAGCTGTGCTTCAAACATCTCCTCATCCTTGTTTACTGAGGGCCAGGCCACATTACATTATTAGGAAGCAGCCTAATATCATACTGTTTTTATTTAGTAAAGTCCTGAGCATGAGAAAGAAGGTTGGGCCAGGATGGTCTAGTCTGCAAGGTGGCATGAATTTTCTGTGTAATAGGGGTTCTTATGTAAGACTCGGGTATTGTTCTGGGTTTTGCTTCAAAATTTCCTTGTCCAGGCAACACCGATGGGGAGTGGTTGGTGGCTCTGCAGGGGTGAGCAGGGCTGGGGTTTCAGGCAAAGTGGTGGATGAACCCCTGTAGACACAGGCTGCCTCATTCCCAGCTTTCCAAGGTGAGAGGACCCTGGGCAGCAGAAGTAGTATGTGTGATGCTGAAGAGATGGCAACAGATTGTGAAGGGCTCCACACAGCAGACATGCCAGACGTTTTCAATGGGCAGGAGGGTGAAGGAACGTGGAAGGGGAGTTGTAAGCCTCTGTGGGTTGGCGGTACCTCTCTAGACTTCTGTGGGGATTTCAGGTCCACCAGGTTGGCATAGTGACCCACTGACACTGGGGCAGACTCAACATGCGGTGAAAGTTGGAGATAATTGGGAATAAGAAGTAGATTCGGGGGAGGTCTCAAATAGTGGGATTCCTTGGCCAAAGTCAAATGCAATAAAAATAAAACTCCAGGAAACAGGTACTTGAAAGGGATGGTTAGGGTCAAGGGGAGAAGAATGAGGAGAGGAGGGAGAACGTGCAGAGTCCGGTGTATATCCTACAAAATTAAGAAGAGTGAGGGAAGGGTTGGGGAGGGGAGGGATAGGTAAAAGGGGTGACATTGATCTAGATATATTATATTCATAAACTGCTTTGTTTAATGGCAACTCCTTTGTATGACTATTTAAAAATAATAATAAAAAGAAAGAAAGAAAGAAATAGATGTCCAAGGCTGGGCACCAGTGGCTCACGCCTATAACTCTACCAATTCAGGATGCCGAGATCTGAGGATCACAGTTCAAAGCCAGCTTGGGTGGGTAGAAAATTCTGTGAGACTCTTATCTCCAGTTAACCACCAAAAAGCTGGAAATAGAGCTGAGGCTCAAGTGGTAGAACACTATCCTTGACAAGAAAACCTCATGGACAGTGCCCAGGCCTGGAGTTTAAGCCCAGGACCAGCGGAAGGAAGGAAGGAAGGAAGGAAGGAAGGAAGGAAGGAAGGAAGGAAGGAAGGAAGGAAGGAAGGAAGGAAGGAAGGAAGGAAGGAGGGAATGAGGGAGGGAGGGAGGGAGGGAGGAAGAGAGAGAGGGAAGGAAGGAAGGCAGGCAGGCAGGAAGAGAAGGAGGGAGGAAAGAAAGAAGAAAGGGAAAGAAGGAAGAAAAAGAAAAAAAGAAATAGAAGGAAGTTATCTGTTAACAGAGCAGGAATCTACATCAAGACAACCTGTGATTGGCTTAGTGACTTTGATTTTTGCCCCACCTCCTGTGGTGCTCTTGGCTCTACCCCATCATCTACATTCAGCTGGGTCCTTTGATTAGAAATTAGGGTCCCCTGGGAGAATGATCATTCCTGTGGCTCCTTCTTTTATTTTTCTATTTTAATTTACAAACAAAACAACTGCACATACTACACACAACTTTAGGAGTTGGGTTTATGAGTGTACTCATGAAACCACCATCAAAAACAATTTAATAACAGATTTGTCACCTCAAACAGGTTACATATACTTTTTATTCCTTTCTTCTTTCCCTTCTTTTTTTTTGGGGGGGGGGAGAGGGATATGAGAACAGTTAACATGACATGACCATTCTCACACAATAGTGTATTTTTGCTATGCGGTGCAAATCATCTCTAGAAGTTTAACTGAAACTTTTTAGCCATTAAACAGCTCTGTTTCCCTTCCCCTGGCTTGGCTGCTGCTTCTGTGAGATTGGCTGTTTTAGATTCCTCATATAAAGTGGAATCACACCATATTGTTCCTTCTATGATGCTTATTCCACTTAGCCCAGAACTCCCACTTAATCTAGCACTGCCATGTTAGAGCATTTATCCAAAAGAAGTGAAACTGGCATCTCCAAGAGATCTGCACTTTCTAATCATTGGAGCACTATTCACAATAGCACAGCTATGGACACAAACTAGGGGTCTACTGATAAATGAATGGAGGGTGGAAAGAAGCTGGAATGAGGAAAAAGATGGACTCCCTAAAATATAGATGTCTCATCCTGGCGGACTGACTTTTCTGGGCTCTGAAGAGTTTCCCTTGTCCCTGCAGTTTTCTCCCAACTCCAAACCTTAGGCCCCAGATCCCACAGTTCCTTGAAGTCTAGCTCTAGAGACCTCTATGATCAGCTCTGTCCTATTGAGTGATGGGTATGGGGCATGCAGTCTTCTATCATATAGGGTTAATGGAATAAGTCAGGTATTCTCACCACAGCATCCACAGGGCTTGGGGCCAGCACTGTCCAAGGACTTGGAATCTCAATTCATGTATACATGCACCATCTTTTGCAACCCTCCATGTAGCCTCGAGACTGGGTGTGTATGCACAGCCTGGTGTGGCCCTTCCTTGGCCAAATGTCACTTTTGTCTAGAAAGGATATAAACAGGCACTGCTGAAAGATAGCGTGTGACCTTCAGTGATAGCATCATTGGATAGTGTGAGGGCCCTGGAGGGCAGGGTACAAGGAGGGGCTGCTACAGGGGGACAGAATGTGAACCTGTGAACAGAATGAAGCTGGTGCAGCTGTAAAGAGGCAGAGTCTATGCCAGGTGGGAGCCGTGTGCAGTGTGGACGAGAGCTTTGGATGCACATGACCTCCATCCCCACCTTGCCTCTGGAACCTTTGTCTGGGGCCTGCCCAAATCAAAGAACCTGAGAGCCCGCCAGCAGCACACACGCACTCAGCACACACACACACACACACACACACACACACCGCCAGCAGCACACACCTCCAGTAGGAGAGGACAGAACACTCCCAGAAAATGACCTTCCAGTCCATGACTGGAAATCTTTATAGATAAAGTCTAGACTCAGTTCAGGATTCCCTTCACTCAGGAGGCTCTTTCATGTCTCCAAATCAGAATTAGGGCTGACAAAGCTCCTTGGGCATGCCACTGTCATTGATTCCCTGTATTGAAATGATCTGTCTATACACCCCCCCACACACACACACGAAGATTCAAGGACCAACCACCATAACACAGTGGCTAGCAGTTAGCAGATTCCCCATGTATGAATCTGAGCTGAAGCAGTCAGAGGAATTAATCAATGACTTGATGTGCAAATGTGAAGCCCCATTGTCATCTACCCATTTGGTTCCTTAGCTTTCTTCCAATTAAGAAAACGAATGATCTACTGAAGATTGAATGGATGGGAGGATCAATAATAGCCTTGTAAAGCAATTTATCTCTTAACATCCACACAGGCTGGACACAAGGAGCACTGTAGCATCTTACTCTCAGGTTCAGTTTGTTAACTTTACAGATAAAACAATTTATTGCCTCAGATCCTATTTGACTTTTAAAGCCCCTACTAGGATTCATAACAGAGCAAAATGCATTTTCTGCTTATTCCCAGAGCCTGTCATGTTTTGCTTCTAAGCTCAGAAAAGAGCTTGAGCCTGCGGATGATCTAAGGCCGACACCTGCAAGCATCTCTCAGCTTACCCTCCAGAGCAAAGGGGGCAGGGGATCCAATCCCGCAGAACAGGATAAACCTGCTTGCTGTCCCTAAGTGAGCCACCATTCAGAGAACAGCATTGTCTAAAGTCTCGGAAATCTAGTCTTCCATCGCTGGCAATGGCAAGCAATTCTGCCCTGATTGCTGTAACCTAGATGACCACGCACTTTGCTGGAGAGAGAGAAACTAATGAGATGGAGAGCTTTCTAGGATGGAAACCTGCTGGCCCACTGCCTAATGCAGCACGGCTGGCACCTCTGGGAACCCACCTCCCGGATTGCCAACGTGCCTGGTTGCAGCAGAACATGCTGATGTGTCGATAGGATGTAAGTGGACTGTAAAATCGAACAGCAGGTGAAAGGAGACCCTGCGGGGAAGCAACCAAACGTCCCTCTCAGCTCACCAGATCTCAGCATTATCTCTGAGAACGGGGTGGGGGGGGTCACCTACCAAGGGCCCCCATTAGGAATACAGGGGTAGTGCTGGAGCAGGAAGAGCCACAATCATACATCTGGGATGCAGCAGCTTCAGACTGCAAATCTATTTCGGGGAATGAGAGTTATGCTTTATTTTTAGTGAGGCTGAGCCTGGCAGCAGCTGGGCTGTATTGTCATTAATGGTATTATTAAGGTGAAACAGGATTATTGGGGAGTGTTGGCGGCTAAATTTGGCCTTTTGACTTGGAAGGATGAAATAGATCAGAAGACATTGCTGATTTTTTCCTCTGGTGAGATCAAAAGCTGACCAAAGGAAAGGTGGAGCAACAAGTGCTTAAAACTCTGTGGAAGTCTCTAGAAAGGGCTAGTAGCTTCTAGAAACAAATACTTCCTGATGTCTCCTCCCAACCTGCTGGCTTCCCTGACAGAGTCAGGCTTTGCCAAAGAGCCATGTTAATGACAAATGACTACATGACAGCTGTGTTTTCCTTCCTGCCTGACTTAGCGAGTCTTCTCATCCAGTCTAGCTCTCTGTTGAACCACAGTTGGGCTGACATCATTAACCAGGGCTAATAGGAGAAAAGAGATGCTCTGCTCTGAATCACCAAGTAAGTCTCTTCTGAGGGAGTCAGAGACACAGCTCGCTCCATTTTATTTGCTAAATGCCCAGGACATTCAATGTGCAGGGCACACTGCCCACACCTGACTGTCTCATGATTCAGCTGCCGGCTGATGAAGGGTAAGCCAGGTTCTATCTGGAAGTTCTGTTGTGCTCACCTGGAATAGAGACCACTTGGTATGTATGCTTCATTGACTTTCCCAAAACCAGGCCATATTTGGCCTCTATTCCAGATGCTGTCACCAGCCACAGTAAGTTTAGTATCATCATCTGAGCAAGAGAGACAATGTGACCTTCCATGTATACGATGAGATACAGACATCAATCCCATACCCAAGAACCTGAGGTTCAATAAAGACTTGCATCCATGTTGGGGTCTTCCCCACCCATCTAGGTTTTTCTCTGCAGAAGCAGAGCTCTGTGGAGCCAGCTGCAGGCACTTGTGGTTTACAGCAATCTCCCATCCAGGCTCAAGCCTATAATAGCGAGCAGTTGGCAGAGGTGCTTAGTAAGTTCTGTTCTTCCCTCAGCTTTTTCAGTCCTCATTACACCAACATTTTTTCTAGTTCCAGAATTCTGCTTTCTGCTTCGCAATGAGAATGCTTTGACTCTACTCTGAGGACTGACTATTGCTGTGCTGGATAGTTCTTAGGGTAGGACATCTGAGTGTCAGGGCCAGCCTGGACGAGAACTGGTAAACTGGGCCAAGACTGGTAAAAAATCACCTTTGTCCAAGCTCTCCTATGTCCAAGATTGTCTCTGCAGCCTTCAGCCCACTTCAGTTACAATGAAGAGATGCTTTCTGTGCTGAAAAGTTTTTAGCTAGAAAATCAAGATCAGGCTGGGAAGGTGGCTCAGTGGTGAGTGTTTGCCTTGGATGCATGAGGCCCTGGATTCGATTCCTCAGCACCACATAAGCAGAAAAAGGCAGAGGTGCCACTGTGACTCAAGTGGTAGAGCTCTAGCCTTGAGCTGAAGAGCTGAGGGACAGCGCCCAGGCCCAGAGTTAGGCCCCATGACCGGAAAAAAAAACCCCAAGATCATCACACAACTATCAAAATTGGATATGAGCTTGTTGGGGTATTTTTTTTCTTTTTTTTTTGTATTGTGAGAATACCATACAGAGGAGTTACAATTACATGGGCAAGATAACGAGCACATTTCTTATCAAACATTGTTGCCTCCTCTTTGTTTCCCCTTCCCATCCTCCCCCCCTCCCCCGACCCGATCTTCTCCCCATCCCCCACCGAAGTTGTAAAGTTCGTTTTCGACATAACAACTGTACATCTCATTGTTACAATGGGTCCACCTGTATCCCTATTTAAACGATTTGTCTTTTCCCTTCCCCTCCACAAATTATACCAACCTCAAATACAGTGAAAGCAGGGGTTATTTCTGTATTTGTTCTTTGGGGTTTGGGTTTGGGTTTTGTTGGTTTGGTATAAGTACTGGGACTTCCAACTCAGGGCTCTCACTCTTCCTTACCTTTTCCCTCAAGGCTGGCACTCTACCACCAGAGCCACAGTTCCTCTTCCAGCTGATTAATTAGATATAAGATTTGTGTGCCCCCACTGGTTTTAAGTTGTGGTCCTTAGATCTCAGTCTCCGGAGTAGCTGGGATTATAGGTATGCTCCATCTTGCGTTTCTTGAGTCTGTACTTGGTGCAAAATGCTGAGCTGGGCTCAGGGATTTTCTGTGAGTCCTATCAAGGCCCGTGTGACCAGCCAGAAGCACTGGGATGATGCCAGAGGGAGTAAAAAGAAGGATGGCAGGATGGTAGGTAGTAGAGGCCCAGGGTGAGGAGAAGGGGCCACTGAGCGGGGCCCTCTCTTCCTCTGTGCTTGGCTGCCTGTATCATTACACGGACTAGGAGATGCTGTCCACAAGGCAAGAAAAGGTGCCTCTCTTCCACAAGACAAAATCCTTTCATAGGAAATAAAGACTTGTTTCCTTGGCTGTCTGAAAAAGTAGAATAAATATATGTTGCATGAATTAATAACCAGTGCTACTAGTTAATTGAAAATGTGAGCTAATTTTCAGACTCTTAGAATAGTCCTGCTTTTTTTTTAATTGAAGTAGTGTGTTCTAGTCTGTTCTGTCATATCAGGGAGACATTCATTCATTTATGTTCAAATTTACCACTTTTCTTCACCTTTATTCACAAGAGCTCTGGTGGAGATGTAATCTAAGTATGGATAACAGAATACTATATAACTCCATAAAAGAAAGGAATTCTGCTGTTCACACAGAAATAACTGTGGCCATTATGCACCAGAAGCAGCTACACAGAAGTCTAAAGGCAGAGAGCCATGGGTGTGTGTGCCCACTGAGTGGACACACTCAGACATGTCTGAGGAAGGCATCAGCTGAGCAAAGAATTGGCCAAGATTTTTAGAAGAGGGCACATTACAGGTGTTTCCTGTTCACCAGCCAGGCTCACAATAGAGATGGATTTCCTGAGATTCAAAGCAGCTGTGAAGTTCTGCTGGCGGCATCCCTCAGGCTGCCATTTTGGGTCATGACAATTACCCATGTGGCTTTTCTTATATATGAGAATGCTGACTTTCCCAGTTTGGCAAGTCCATGGGGATGACACGAATCCACCAGCATAAGCATAGCACCAACTTCTCTTTCTTCCGGGAAGAATGGGTTTTTTTGAAAGTCATTGACTCTTGGTGAGTCTTCCTTAGACTATGGGAAAAGGGGTTTCCTTCATATTGGCAGACTCGCAGACTCACTTTTAACATGGCCTTCCCTTTCCATGAACTGGCCCCAGCACTAGTTCCTTTGCATGCATTTGCTCCCTAGAAAACCCAAGAACCAAACGTTTCCAACAAACCAGAGAAGTAGCAGCAGTGTCCAGATAGACAGACGAGAAAACACAGACTGTGAGAAGTTAAGTGGGGAATCGGCCCAGTGATGTGCTTGTAAACTTGCTCTCTCTCTCTCTCTCTCTCTCTCTCTCTCTCTCTCTCTCTCTCTCTCTCTCTCTCTCTCTCTCTCTCACACACACACACACACACACACACACACACACACACATAGATGCAGCCAGAAGTGCAGCATTTGGGGATTTCCATGCTGTAATAATGTTCTATTTGTTGCAAATTGTTAGGTACAATGCATCTTCCATCATTCTCCCCGGTCTCTCCCAACTCCACCCATCCCCTCAAGTTACCTGATTCCATTTTCACTTATGTACATTGAATATTATGACTGTACTTGACCACCCTTCTTCTCTCTATATATCTTCCCTTTACTCCCTTTACCTTTATCCTCCTTTGCCAAACCATGTTAAAGCTTCCTGGCATTCATTATCATTAAACTGTAAGTTCATTGTTCAAAGGAGTTACACCATTGGAATCCTCCCCAGTGTATACCAAACTTTAACCAATTTGTCAGTATATATATGCATATGACCCTGTATATGTTTTAATATATATTTATAGTTTAGATCTAACTTCTACATATGAGGGGAAAAACTGTCCTTTGTCTCACTGAGCCTGAGTTATTTCATTTGACATATTTTTTTTTCAGTTCATCCACTTCCCTGCAAATGATATAATATTATTCTTCCTGCTGAGTGAGTAAAAGTCCATTCTGTATGTATGTATGTATACATCATACTTCTTCCTAGGATGGGGCAGCGAGAAGCTGAAAACTTCAGGCTCTTCTATTGATGATGGGGCTATGTACTGCATCTTCCGAGTGTTGGTGTTTAAAGTGGTATCAGGCCATTTAAATGACTTTTCTCCATGGCTGAATTTTTCATTTGGACTCAACCCTCCTCCACAGGCTCCCTGCTTCCAGGAGGTAATAAAAACCTGACAATTCTTTGCACTCAGGAATATGTTTTCCTTCAGAGTCATCAGAAGACTAGATTCATTACACTAATCAGAGACTGCAGGCTGGGCTATTATATCTTCAAATTTGCAAGTCAGTCAGCTAAGTAGCCTAGTTTCCATTATTTGCATCTCCAACCCTACTGTCATCATCTTGGAAAACCAGGTTGAGTCTTTTGAGGGCAAGAGCCATGGCAGCAGGAAAAAGACCAGAGTGCTCCACATAGGCATGTATATCTGTATTTTCCCCAAATCACCAATAAGTTTGAGTTGCACTCCTTTCCTATCTAACTCTTGTAGAACAGAGCCCAGCAATAGAGATGGGCAAGTAACAAACAGATGATACTGAATGCTGGTCAGTAGTGCAGAAAACCTACACAGTAAATGTATAAGACCATTTCCCTCTTGTGGCTCCCTTAAGGGGGCAATATCCAGGCTCAGGGTGGCTAGCCATGCCAGAGCAGAACTTCCCCTAGCTTCTCCTTTTTCCTTCCTTTTCTGGCATCTCCATGCCACTAGCCATTTTCCTTTCCTTGTCAATTCCCATGGTATCAGTGACTTCAAAAGAAAGTCAGGGTCACCACCGATGTTTGAATTATGCACCCATGAATGCCAAGGACTTACAAACAGCTGTCTTGCAACCCTTCTATTGGATATTAAATTAAAAGAAGGAATCAATGCATTTGGTCACATCTAAGAAAATTTCTGGGCTGGTGACTAGGAATGTGGAGCTGTTTGGGCTCCCTATATCCCCCCACTCCTAGTGAGGCAAGACAAGCCAGCCTCATGAAGGGCTGGGGTTACATCATCTACTGTCTAGCATCATGGAGAAAGTCACCGAATTTGATGTGCCTGGAAGGAATTATCCCATTAAGCAAAGAGAAGTAGGTCCTTAGTATTCTCAGCACTGAATGCCTGAAATCTTACACCACTATTGAAAGACAGTCCAGAAAAATCTAAGACAAAATAACAATTGCACTTTTTTAGTTGTTGTTGAACAGGGATGCTTTTACTCTGAAAAATAGTCACTCTAGGAAAACAATAAAACTCCCATGCACCTTTGTCTGATCTTGGGTGTGTGTGTGTGTGTGTGTGTGTGTGTGTGTGTGTGTGTGTGTGTGTGTGTGTGTGTGTGTGTGTGTGTGTGTGTGTGTGTGTGTGTGTGCCCGCTAATGCCAGACTTAGGGTTTGAACTCTGGCCTTTTGTGCTCAAGGCTAGAATTCTGCCACTAGAGCTACTTCTGGCTTTTAGGTAGTTAATTGTAGTCTCATAGGCTTTCAGGCTTGGGCTAGCTCTGAACCTGATCCTCAGATCTCAGGGTCCTGAGTAGCTAGTATTACATCATAAGCTATCAATGCCTAGCTCTGATCTGTTTCATAGTAGAGCTAGTTACTATGACTTTTTTTATTTGCTTTTATACTTGATCTGTTTCCATTTATTTAACATTATTCATAGTATTTCAGCATTTTCCAGTATCTAGGCTAGCCAGTAGGGGGAAAAGATTAGAAATATGTTTTATAAATTGAACAATAGTTTGTGTCCTGTAGGGCTCATTCATGATACTATCACCACGGGGGTTCCTCCTTACATAATACCTTTCAGAGTGAGGTTGAAGAAAATCCTTAAAACCATAATTTATTTCTTGCAAATTAAATTAAGTTCATTCTTAAAAGAGACATTAAATTCCCTGATTTATAAATGAGGATTTTAGACTTAGAGTAGATAAATAATAAGCCACATCCTTTTATAGATTTATGCTCATTTCCAATACTAAAAAGCCCAGTGAAAAACATCTGCCCCCCTCTCTCTCCTCTCTCCCCTCTCTTCTCTCTCCTTTCTTCTTCCTACTTTTGCTGATATACACACAGGTACATGCAGACACACAGTATAGAAGAGATATTATGGAATTTCTTTTGCTGGTTACAGAGCTTGAACTTGTATTTGACCTTATCTGTGTTAGTCAGCTAGTTTTACATTTATATATATACATATATACATATTTATTTATATTTATATATAATATAATGTGTTTTATATATCATATTATATATGTATATTTCCATCATATGTGTATATATGCATGTTTAACACAAAAAAGAGAGGGCTGAGCACAATGGCTTATGCCTGTAATTCCAGCTACTCAGGGATAGAGATTAGGAGAATCACAGTTCAAGGCTGGGCTGGGCAAAAGTTAAGTCACCATTTCAATCAATAAGCTGGTTATATAGTACATCACTGTCATGCCAGTTAGGTGGGAGGGTGTGGGCAGGAAGATTGCAAACTGAAGCTCACTCCAAGTAGAAATATGAGACTCTACTCGAAAAATAACTAATGCAAAAAAGGGCTGGGGGTATGGTTCAAGTGGTAGAGTTTGTGCCTAGCAAGTACAAAGGCCCTAGTTCAAACTCCATACTGCCTACAGATGAATAAATACAAAGGTTTCTTTGGTTCACATGGCTTTGGTCCATGGCCACTGGGCCATGTGGCAGCATGGTACATTATAGCAGAGCACCTAATGGAGGAGGCTGCTCACCTCATAGTGACCAGGAAGTGAGGAGAGAAACAGGAAGTGTCCAGGGTCCAAATATCCCCTCCAGGGCACACCCCATTTCCTGCTACTAGGCCCCACTTTCCAAAGGTTCCACTACCTTCTAATAGCACCACTGACTGGAGGCCAAGCCATATGGGCATTCGGGGACCACTGAAGATCCAAAGTATAGCATCTCATCTCTCCCTTCTTTCCTCTCTCTCCTCTTCCTCCTCTCCTCTAACTTCTCCACAGGGCAAAGCCATTTCCCCTCTTTCCTATCATAAACAGATCCCTACTTACAAGAAATAGATTACACGTTAGCAATAATAATACTTACTGAGTACCAATCATTAGTTAAGCATTTGACAAGGAAGAACTCACTTAAAATGATCATCTCTCTTGGGCTGGGAAGGTGGCTCAGTGGTAGAGTGCTTGCCTTGCATACATGAGGCCCTGAGTTTGATTCCTCAGCACCACATAAGCAAAAAGAAAAAAGCCAGAAATGGCGCTGTGGCTCAAGTGGTAGAGCACTAGCCTTGAGCTGAAGAGCTGAGGGAGAGTGCCCAGGCCCAGAGTTCAGGCCCCACGACCGGACCAAAATAAATAAATAAATAAATAATCATCTCTCTTCCCCTACAGTGTGTGTGTGTGTGTGTGTGTGTGTGTGTGTGTGTGTGTATGTTGGACCTGGGGCTCTCACTCAGCTTTCTTGCTCACAGCTGACTTTCTAGCACTTGAGTCACACCTCCCATCTAACATTTTGCTGGTTGTTTTAAGGATAGAGTGTTAGACTCACCTGCCTAAGCTGGTTTCAAACCAAGATCCTCCAGGTCTCAGCCTCCTGGGTAGGCTCCAGATGACTAGGATCCTAGGCCTGAGCCACTGGTGCCCAGAATTTTTAAATAATTTCTGAAATTAATAATTAAAAAAACAAAATTACTATTCCATTTATAGATACAGAAACAAGCACCCCAGTCACTTGGCTGCTGAATTGTGGAGACATAGACCTGCACTACTCCCATCCAGCCTCAATCCGTTGCATGTGCATAAAATTTCATGGAAACAACAACGACAAAAAAAAAAACCTCTTGTGTTCCTATCTTGGGGTTCATTTTATGTAGTATCATCTTATATGGTCATATGTACATAGCTTTTGACCATTTTTGCTTGTCTGGAAAGATTATCCTAGACATATACTAGTTATTGCAAATAAAGGAAACCATGGGACCTATGTTTCTTTGGGTCTGGCTTAGTTCACTTAATATAATTTTTCAGTCTTTCCATTTCCTAACAAATGGGGCAGTGTCAATCTTTCTGATGGAAGCATAGAATCCCCCCCCTCTCTCTATATATATATGTATATATATATTTATATATATATATATATGTATCTATATATACACACACACACATATATACACACACACACATACATCACATTTCCTTGATCCATTCATCTACTGAGGGGCATTACCTTACTCATGTAGCTGTAACCCTTCTGTACCGTATCTTTACAATAAAAAATATCTTTACAAAAAAAAACCAGATATGACACCTACCTAATAATAAGTTCTATAGTATTCCTAATACTAAGCTCAGTACTTGGGGACTCTGCATCCCCAAGACAAGGGTCTGAATGAAGGGCCAACCTCTGAGGCAGGAGAGCAGACTGACAACTGACTATGAATAGCAAGTTATAATGTGATGCCCCATATCCAGGCCCTTTGGTGTTACTGGATGCTAAGAGGACACCCAACCCCACATGAAGGTGTTCAAGAATGCTCCAGAGAGGAAGATGGACACACAGTGTCCCCCAAGCTGCTAAAAGAAGGCCATAATGAGTGGCTTAAACACTGTGACCACCTCAGAGGTTAAGCGGCGATGAACCCCAAGCAATCCTCTTTCCTGGCATCAAGTTGCTCATGGCGGCCCCTGGCGATAACGCCACATGAGGAATCAAGGTGCTAGTGAGGAGTGGTCATAGCAAGGCCAGTTTGGGACTTAAGTTGTGGACCTCTGGGATGCCCAGGCAGAATGGTCCCCAGGAGCAGGATGGTAGTCCTGGGGCTCAGGAGTGTTCTCCAGGAGATGGGAGGGCCACAGGAGGGGCTGAGCTATGTAAAGAGAGGGTGCAGAATTGGTGGAGGAAGAGCAGATGCCCAAGGAGACACCTGCAGTGAAGGGGCAATGAGGGAGGTGGAGGCTCCAAGAGCTGTGGGCAGCCAAGGCATCTTCAAAACTCAGAAAAGAGCTGGGCGCTGGTGGCTCACACCTGTAATCCTAGCTACTCAGGAGGCTGAGATCTGAGGATCGCGGTTCAAAGCCAGCCCGGGCAGGAGAGACCGTGAGACTCCTATCTCCAATAAACCACCAGAAACCCAGAAGTGGAGCTGTAGCTCAAGTGGTAGAGCGCTCGCCTTGAGCTGAAGAGCTGAGGGACAGCACCCAGGAATGGAGTTCAAGCCCCCAGGCCCAGAGTTCAAGCCCCATGACCAACCAAAAAAAAAAAAAAAAAAACTCAGAAAAGAAAACAGTTCAGTGGCCCATTTCATGAAAATAGATTTGGTCAATAGTACCAAGCACAATAAGACTTCATGAGCACATTAAGAGGATGGCTAAGGAACGTAAAATTTCATTTAAGACTAGAGGAATAAATTCACGACATCTATTATAAAACACAGTAACTATTCTGTAGTCCCTTTGTCTCCTGGAGGGTATGTTCCAAAATGCCCCCAAGACGTCCCACAAACCACTGAAAGCCCACATAGTATTAAATCCTGAATGTACTGTGTTTGATTCCTATCCATACATTCCCAGGATAAAGCTTTGTTTATCAGCCACAGTAAGATGCTGACAGTGATAAAATAGGGCCATGATGACAAGGTTTTGGTAGAATTGCCAGTATCACTATACTTGTGTGTATAATTGAGAATAATGTGTCCATTATGAAGTCAAAGAAGTGTTACCTGGCCTCCAGCATTGCCATCCCGTGACAGCTGATCTGATAACTAAGATGGCTACCAGGTATACAGGCTGGTAACTATACAGTGCAGAGACACTGGCCAAAAGGATGACTCCAGTCATCCTTGGAACAGTAGTGGACATCAAGAGATGACATTATGCAATGCAGCATAATGTGCAACTTAAAATGTGTGAATTGTAGCTGGGTACCAGTAACTTATACCTATAATTTTAGCTACTCACAAGGATGAGATCTGAGGATTGAGGTTCAGAGCCAACCCAGGCAAGAGCATCCATGAGACTCTCGAGGCTCCAATTAAACACCAAAAACAAAAACAAACAAACAAACAAACAAAAAAACAGAAGTAGAGCTGTGGCTCAAATGGTAGAATGCTAGCCTTAAACACAAAAGTCCAGGGGCAGCTCCCAGGCTCTGGGTTCCAGCCTCAGGAAAGGCAGCAACAACTATAAAAAGTTTATGAATTATTTCTGGAATTTTCCATTGAATCTATTCTGATTACAGTTGTCCAGAGGTAATGGAAACTGCAGGAAGCAAATCCTCAGATAAGAAGGGACATGTTTAATAATTGCTATGTGAAAATTGCTAAGAGGGTAGGCTTTGATTGTTCTCATCACAAAAGAATGGTAAGAATGTAAAATGATGCATGTTAGCTTGATTCAGTTCTTTCATGATACTTTAAAATGTCATATTTCTCACCATGAATATATGAAATTATTTTGTGCCAGTACTGGAACTTGAACTCAGGGCCTGGGCACTGTTTCTTAGCCAGCTGGTATTCTACCATTTGAACCACACCTCCACTTCCAACTTTCTGTTGGCTAGAGATTAGAGTCTCGCAGACTTTATCAAGGCTGGCTTTGAAACTTGATCTGCAAATCTCAGCCTCCTGTGTAGCTAGCATTATAGATGTGAGCTACCAACACCTAATAATACATGCAAATTGTATTCATCAATTAAAAACATTTAATATATATAACAAAAAACAATCCAGGACTTTCTCCTGTGCCTCTGCTCTGGGGACTCATCTCTTATCCTTACAAATGTCTGCTGCCTTTTGACAGATAAGACCACTGAGGCTGAGCAGCTAGCTCTGCTCTGTGATGGAGTGAACTTTGGCCCTGTGTGCTTTCAGCTCAGCCCATGACTGAGGAACCTGGAGGGAGCTGATGAGAGGCCATTTACAAGGCTGTTAAATGGCAGGAAGCACCCAGCAGAGACTGCCAAGGCCACACTTGCACTGGTCCAGATCAGCACGACGTGTGTTCAACAGCTCAGGGCCAGCAGCAGAAAGAGCGAGAGATGATTGATCTCCCAGGACTGCTATTCTGCTAAGCAAGGCAAGGAAGACTTGGAGGTTGTTGCCCAATGGGAGACCAAGGAATCAGAGGCGGGTCAAGAGCCTTTGGTCCTGGCCAAGCTTCAGGATCCCTGGGGAGCTTCACAAGTGGTTAACTACCTGGCCCTAGGACATCAACTAATTAGATGCTAATTAACCTAAGGTGGAACTGGGACCTGGCTGGCTTCTGGGGTGCCCCTGGTGACTGGAATAAGTAGTCAGAACTAAGCATTGTTCAAAGCAGCAGTCTCTAGTTGGCCCTTGTTAGCATCAGAAACCCTAGGTGTTTCTTAGAAATGCACATTCAGGCAAGACACTGGTGGATCCTATCTGTAATCCTAGCTTCTCAGGAGGCTGAGATCTAAGGATTGTGGTTGGAAGCCAGACTGTACTAAAAAATCTATAAGACTCCATCTCCAATGCACTAGCAAGAAAAAAAAAGTTTTATTGAAGGAGTGGCTCAAGTATTAAAATGCTATATGTTAGTAAGAAACCTGAGCAGAAGCATGAGGCCCTGGATTCAAGCCCTGGTATCTCCAGACCTGATGAATCAGAACATACTTGTATTTGTGCATGTCATCTGGGAGACTCCAGTGTACCCTAAGGTTTGAGAACCACTGGCCTAAAAGAGCTGTATAGACTTAAGGCACTCAGAGCTGATCAAGGGGTGTTAGAAAGGACCAAGATAAGGACTGGGCAGCGTGGCTCATATTTGTAATCCCAGCTACTGGATAGGTAGAGGTAGGAAGATAAGGTCCAAGGCCAGCCTGGCAAAAGCATGAGACCCTGGAAGTGGAGCTATGACTCCAGTGATATACAATGCTGGCCTTGAGCCAAAAAACTAAGTAATAGTTGCCAAGCCCTAAGTTTAAACCATAGTACACACATACCTACACACACACACACACAGAGTGCTCGAGACTCTATGAAGAGGGCAGTAGATGAAGATCCACATCGCTGGTGTTTGGAGGCCCAGGGCCTGGGAAAGGGGGCCTGCAGCGCTGGCTCCTTCGTGGACGATGATGGAATTCAGGGGATGCGGGACTTACCATAGGCAGAAGGGAGGAGCCCAGGATACAGACATGGGGATGTGCAGGAGGGAAGAGGGTGGCAGGGACTGGAATACTAGATGCAAATGCTGTGGGCAGCATTTATGGAGTGAGGAAGGGCTGAGAAACTGGTTTGAGGAGCAGGGGAGTAGCCATCCTGACGTGGGCCCTGTATCCTGAGGAATCCTTCCCATGCCGGGACAGCCTGGCTGCACGGGAGACCAGAAGGGTCTCAGGGGGGTGTTGCTCAGAGCTGAGAGAGTGAACCCTGGCCACATCCCACCCCATGCATGCTGTGTGGCGCTGAGAGTTAGGTAGCTCTGTTTCTTCACCTGTAAGAGAAAGGGATGCCACCAGGTCCTCAGCTGTGACCTGTTACTTAGAAGGCTCCCTGGGCTCCCAGGTTCTTTGCTCTCCTGAGGTTGCTACTAGTCTGTTTTCCAGGCCGCCTCCTCCTCCCTGCACCCTATGCTTACTATCTAGGGTATAAAATTCTCACTTTATATAGAACCAACCCAGATGCCCCTCAGTAGATGAATGGATCACAAAAATGTGACACACACACACACACACACACACATACACACACACACACACACATACACACACACACACACACACACACACACACACACACATGCACAATGGAATTCTATGCCTCCATCAGAAAGAATGGCATTGCCCCATTTGTTAGGAAATGGAAAGACTTGGAAAAAATTATATGAAGTGAAGAAACCAGGCCCAAAGAAACATAGGTCCCATGGTTTCCCTTATTTGCAATAACTAGTATATGTCTGAGACAAGCAGAAGAGGTCAGATAAATTGATGTTAGGTGAAATGAACCCTAAGATATGTATTCAAATGTTTTTTTTTCTTTCTTGCAATTGTTTCTAACATATTTATAAGATTATTTCTTTGTTGCTTTGTATGTCCCTCCCCCACAGTATAACCCCTGCTCTCATTGTATTTGATGTTGGTATAATTTGTGGAAGGGAAGGGCAAAAACAAATCGTTTAAATAGGGATACAGGTGGACCCATTGCAACAATGAGATGTACAAGTCGTTATGTTAAAAACGAATTTTACAACTTTGGCTGGGGGGTGGGGGGAGAAAATGGGGTGTGGCTGCAGCGGGAGATGGGAAGGGATGGGAAGCAGAAACAAAGGAGGAGGCAACAATGCTTGATAAGAAATGTACTCATTATCTTGCCCATGTAATTGTAACCCCTCTGTACGGTATTTTCACAATAATTTTTTTTTTAATTCTCACTTTTTTTTTTAATTGGTTGTAGGGCTTAAACTCTGGGCCTGGGCGCTGTCCCTGCACTCTTCAGCTCGAGGCTAGCATTCTACTACTATTTGTGCCACAGTGCTACTTCTGGTTTTCTGGTGGTTTATTGGAGATAAGAGTCTCATGAACTTTCCTGCCCAGGCTGGCTTTGAACTGCAATCCTCAGCTCTCAGCCTGCTGTGTAACGAGGATTACAGGCTTGAGCCAGCAACACCTGGCTTAGAATTCTCACTTTGTAAAAACAATTGTTTATATGCATATATGTGCTTATTTTTTAATTTTATTTAAGTAGTTGCACAAAGGGGTTTCGATTGGGTGTGTCTGTTTGTGAGTACTATGCCTCGTTTTGCTTTTTGTGTTTTTGTGTTTGGTTTTGTTTTCAGGAGAATCAACAGTTCTTCATGCGGGCAGCCCGGTGCCCATTCAGCTATGTTCCTGTGCATCCAGCAGGCTTTCTCTGGTGCCTTCTAAGTACTCCATGACGGCAGTGATGGTCCTCACGATGCTGAGTTTTACTACTGTTCCCTCCATGTGAGTGTCACCCACCTTCCTCTCTTTCTGTGTCCATCACCACTAGGGCCTTCCAAGAAGCAGTTCCAGGACCTTAGAGCCCTGAGTCCTGAAGAATGTGGAGTCCTTTACCCAACACGGCCTGTAACCCTGGGCCACTGCCTTCTCCGCCCTGGCTTCTTCCTTCCTCAGTCATCCAAGGCAAACTGCACCTCCTGGTCTGACTTCCTTAAGGAGGTGGAAGAAGGGAGGATGGGGACATGTGGAGTGCTGATACAAAGGCCTGTATAGGCAGATGGTCGTGGCCCAGGCTACTCGGGAGGCTGAGACTGGGGGATGGCAGTTTAAAGCTAGCCACAACAGAAAAGTTCATGAGACTCCATCTTCAAAATGCCAGACTGGAGGAATGGCTCAGGGCCAAAGTGCCCGGTGTGAGTGAAAAAGCCCTGAGTTCAAACACCAGTACTGATGCACATGCGGAAAGAGGGAGAGGGGTAAGGGGAGGTGGGGGGAGGGAGGGAGGAGGGAGAGAGAGAGGGAGAGAGAAGCTTGGATAGTCTTTCCCTGGGCCAGGGCTCAGGGCCTCAACATTTAACCCCGGCATGTGGTATCACTAAGATACTGATCATATCGAATCAGGAGTGAAAGGGAAGGGAGCTGATGGAAGTTTTGGTTTGGTTAAAAGGAAAGGAGGCTGGGTGGTACTCAGGAGGCTGAGATCTGAGTAATCAGACTTTGGATCCAGCCTGGGTAGTCTGAGACTATTATTTCCAATTAACCAGCAAAAAGCCAGGAGCGGAGTGTGGTTCAAGTGGTAGAGCACCAGCTGTGAGTGAAAAAGTCAAGGAAGGATGTGAGACTCTGAGATCAAGCCTCAGCACCAGCACAGAAGAAAAATAAATAAATACATAAATAGATAGATAGATAAATAAAAGCAAATTGAGAAGGGAAGAAATAAATGTACAGAAAGTGCCCACATAGACATCCATGTTGGTTGGAGTGCCCCCCAGTGGTTGACCTGGGGAAGCACAGCCTTCCCACGCCATATATCAGCCACAAGGAGCTGCAGGAAATGGAGACTCCATTTCCTGGAACTGGGAGATCCCTCTGCCTCTTTCCTTGCACAGACCTGCAGCTAAAATAAGGTCCCTCCCGGAAGGCCTCGTGCATACCAGGGCCTGCTGGATCTCACCTGTAACCAGAGGCTGCGGTCCGCTCTGCAGCTGCAGGCTCCATCTACATGAGAGGAATCCTCCCAGGGTCTACCTTTCCTTGCCACTCAGCCATCTTTCTTCCAGTTTTCCCAGCTCCTGTTCATCTTTCCATCAATCATCTTTCAACTGTATTTATGCAGGTGGAAAAACGAGTGTGCACACCGTTCTTGTGTATGACCAGAAGGAATGGGTCCATGAGAGATGCATCTCTGGAACAAGGCCTTGGTCACCAACTTGTCTCCTGAGCATGTTGTGTACCACTTCTTGCTCATCAGCCTGGCAAAGCAGGCATCTGCTCAAGGCAAGCGTGGTAAGGAGTACAAGCCTTCGCGTAGTTTTCAGCTCCCAGCCCTTGAATCCTCCTTGTGGAAAGGGAGCAACCACCTGATCCATGGCTGGAAGAGTGTTTCATGGGATGCCCGATGCTCTGCCTGCAGCGTCGACAGTGTTTCCATCCCTTGATAAGTAACTGACATCAGTTGGAAGAGTTTTTGTGAGGTCGTTTTACAGCAATCTGGTGCAAAACAGCAAGGACTGAGCCCCACGTTTTCTTTGTAAGTAAGTGATAGCAGGTGGCAGAAGTGCAGCCAGAGAGGCTGCTAAGTGGCTCTGAAGCTGGTCAGCCCGAGTACAATGCATCTTGATCGATGTCATCCCTTTCATAATTCTCCCCTATCTCTCCCAACCTTGTCCAAACTCTCAATTCCCCTAGTTCTGTTTTAACATATGTACAGTGAATACTATGGCTGCACTCTCTCCCTTCTTCTACTTGTCTCCCCTTGACCTCCCCCCAGACCACCACCACCACGTTCCAGCTTCCTGGAGAATTCTCACCTTACAACGTATGGCCTATTGGATGGACAGGCATAAGACAGAAAACAAAGTAGTGCAGACTTAATCTCCAGCCTCGACCACCCATCTAGGCTTGCTCTGGGCAGGTGTTAAGGAAAGTAAGTTCCCACCTTGCAGACCTCCTGGGACCTCACCTACTTGGCAGGGTGAACCCACTCTACTTTTCCACCAGAAGCCTCTGGAGGCCTATTTCCTGTTCCAGGAATGAGTGAATGCATGCTAGACCTCACTGGCTGTCCTACCAGAAGCAAAAGCTATTTGTCAAGAACAATGCAGCAAACATGTCCCAGTCATTGTTGCTTTTGTGGTCACAGCGATGCACCAAGTTTGTTCACAGCGAAAACAGAGCACACTACGTGAGCACCCTTAAATTTCCTCTGCCCTTGAGGCCTTGAATTAAGTGGCTTTCAACAGAATCAGGCTACTTCTCACTTACTTACTTACTTACATGGATTTCTTATCTGTTAGTAGAAAAAAAATCCACTTTGAAAATTACAGTGAGAAATATCTTCTTGGGGATTTAAAGGATAAAAAATTGTTCTGTGATTTTAAACACAGTTTATTTTTTTCCCATTTAAACAATACATCTAGGAGAAAGAAAATGATGCCTGAAGCAATGATGTAAAAACTGTTCACAGATGTACTTTTCTATAGCCTTGAAATCCTGTTTAATAGCACATAAAAGGCACCTAATAACAAATTAAGGACCTATTAAAAATAATAGTAATGCAGCTGCCTCCAGCAAGGATACAGGACAGTGGCCATCATTCTTACCAAAGCGCCTGACTTCCTCTTTGCCACTAAAGAAAGCTCTTCTAACCTGGATGAGATTTAACCACCTTTGCTGTAGCTAAAGCGCCATCTTGTGGTTCTAGAGAGTATTGTCTGACAAGAATTGAACTGGACTGAGAAGTCAATCGCTGGAAATTCGTGCCTTCACGGTTTCTAGAATCCCTTTGCTTAGGCAGAAGTGTATAAGACAGAACTAACAGATAAAGGCCGGGGGGTGGGGCAGTTTTAAGAACTGATGAGAACTTGATCTGCGAGAAATCTCTGTGGCTTAAAGAAGAGCATGTTCCTCTATCTGGAGTCTTAGCAACCAATTCACTGGTTAGTCCAAGAAAAAAAAAAAGCCGTCTAGCCTTTTCTATGTGACAGGAAAACAGTAACAATAGATATGAGACCTTTCAGAATTCTCTGCCATGCTCAATGCATGAAGCCTAGCTACCTTTGGGAAAAGGCATTTCAACAGGATGGCAGATTGCTCCATAAGCTTTAATGTTTCTGTCAAACAGCGTAAGTCCATGTCAGCGTTCTAGAATGCAGTGTTTATAGGGCTACCTCTTGCCTGGCATTATCTGGTTTTCAGGGAGACATACACAGCACTGTCTCCCAACATGCTTTGTGACCTTTGGATTTGATGTGTTCCAGTTTGAGCGATGGCTGGGTTTGTTAATTGTGATTGTATGTACTTTGCAGAGAATCTAATAAAAATCTTTATCAAGTCGATTAAAAGAAATGATATAGTAACTTCTTGGAACACTTTGAATAAGCTGAGACTGTGGTAGAAAATATGAAGCATAATGAGATACAGAGTGACTCTCAAGGTAAAGATAATGATGTTTTGATTCATTTTTTAATTCAATATTTGACATAAGTGGATAAAAACAAAAGTAGCTATGTATGTTAGAAGGGACTTAGAATCTTAGGATATCAGTAAGGAGGTCTGATATTTCAATATGATTTTAAGAATGCAAATTTATTGATGTCATAGGCGTTTTTTGCAAATATTTATTATACTTTATATTTATATTCCTATCACCTAAACATGGATAGAATAAATAGGAAATAAGATAAGATGCTTATATTCCTGATGCTGTTCATGAGGGAGAACTTGGGAGGCTGACACAGAAGTATCATAAGTCCTAGGGCAGCCTGGACTACACAGTAGATCCCTCAAAACAAACAAAAGAACTGGAAACTGAAGATTTGGTTTTCAGTAGTTTGAATTGACTCTGTGGTAGAGTCTCCAACTCCTTACTTTCCCCAACTCCTCACTTTTTCTCATCCGTTCTCCAACCCATCTGACATCAGGCCGATTTCCAGCTATTTTGTATATTAAATTTACCAAGTACAATACAATTTTTAAAAAAGACATAGAGCTTACTCATACACTTTCATCTTAAAAAATTTAATTTCTAAAACTGCTACCTAAACAAAATGAACGAGATTGTTTTAACTCTCAAAGCACACATTTCTAAAAACACAAGCCAGTGCCTTCTAGCCCAGGAACGTCCCCCAACGATAAATCTTAACTAATCATTTGTGACTATGAAAAATGAAGCTCTCAAATTGGGATTTGTTTCCAGACTCAGTTAAGCTTCACTGCAATTCTTTGCTCAAAACCAACCAGTGTGAACTGTGTTCATTGGGATAATACATAATATGCAGCTCTAGCAGTCTATCAGAAGCCAGATAAATTAAGGTGCACTTCTCATGTAAATAATTGAGATATTCTTTATAAAAATTTTATATTCAATTTCTCTTGCTTAACATTCTTCTAGCATTTTTTCAGCTCATTGCAAACTAGAATATCATGGTTTTTTTTGTTGTTGTTGTTATTGTTTTAAAGCATCAGTGGCTTATGCCTCTAATCCTACCTACTCAGGAAACTGAGATCTGAGGATCACGGTTCAAAGCCAACTGAGGCAGGAAAGTCTATGAGACTCTTATCTCCAGGTAACTACCAAAAAACCAGAAATGGTGGAGCACTAGCCTTGAGCACAAAAGTTCAGAGACAGCAGCCTAAGTTCAAGCACTAGGACCAGAGTGCGTGAGCACATGCACGTGCGTGCTCACACACACACACACACACACACACACACACACACACACACACACACAAATTTACAAAGGCAATGTAAATACTTGGTATAGCTTTATTCATTTGGAGAAAGAATCTGTTACATGCTCATTATCAACTAAGATCTGAGCTGGGTGTCAGTAGACCAGGTCTGTAATCCTAGCTACTCAGGAGGCTGAAATCTGAGGATCAAGGTCCAAAGTATCCTGAACAGGAAAGTCCATAAAACTCTTAGCTCCAGTTAAATCAAATAGCTGAAAATCCAATTGTGGTTCAAGTGATCAAGCACCATCCTTGAGTAAAAAAGTTAAGGGATAGTGTGCCCAGGCTGTGAATTTAAGCTCCAATATCTGCACACACAATAAAAAAAATTTAAAAATAAAATTCAAAACAAAATAGAGTAGAACCTGAACAACACAGAAAAGTATAAAAGGAAATAAGACTGTGTGCAGCTGCCACATGTGGAGAAAGCCAAGGTTAACATTTGTCTACTTAGCCTTATTCTCTGTGCTACAAATACATTCTCCAATATTGGATTGCTTATGGCCTTTGTTCCTCAATAATTGTAAACAGCCTCTTTTGTGATTTCACATGTTTTGCTCATATTTTCATTACTTTTTTATTATCTCCACGTAGTTATATGGAAGGGTTTCTATTGAACATGTCAGTTTCTGAACACAATGCTACCCCCTCCATCATTCTTCCCCATCTCTCCCAACCCCACCCATCCCCTGGTTCCATTTTCACATGTGGACACTGAGGATGATGACCATATTCATCCACCCTTCCTCTTTCCATTTGTCTGCCCTCCTTCCCCTTTGCTACCCAGCTCAATAACACATGCTTCAGCTTCTTGATACTCATTTTGTTAAACTGTAAGTTCATTGTTCAGAGGAGTTTCATCATTGGAATCTTCTGTGTGCATCATACTTTAGTCACTTTCTATATATATGCACATGACTCTGTATATGGTTCATATATCTCTATAATTTAGCTCTAGCTTGCTCATATTAGAGGAAATATGTGCCTTTTTTCTCTGCTGCTCATGATTTTAAACTCTGCCTAATATTCCATCGCAGATCTATGCTAGCACTTAACAACCCCAAATCACTGACCAGTAAGTGGGCATTTTCCAGTTATAAATAGTGGTATCACGATGATTAGTCTATATATAAGGCTTGCTTTACATCTCTGATGACTTCCTTAGGAGAAATAAATAGAATAGGTGTGCATCAAATGGCAGTATTTGAAAATACATGTTACATGTGTTTTAAAGTTTCTTCTGTAAGTATTTTTCGAGTACTAGGCTCACAGACAAAAGAAGTGTAAGGACCAAGCACTTCCATTGTACCCCTGCAGGCGCTCACGAAGGCAAAGCCTCCCATTACCACCCTCCCTGACAGCTTGGAGATTCCCTAAGATTGACACATCAGCCCAGACGGAAGTTGACATTAGGAGCCACACTTGTTGGTTTGACATTGGGTGTGTATGGACAGATATGTAATAACACCTGTCTGCCATTGTAATTTATATTTCCCTAAAAGTCCTTGGCTTTACACATTTCAAAAGCAAGCATTTCAAAGAGTGGACCAATTTGTGGACCAGTTCATGGTCTACCAGTATATGAAAGTTTCCAAATTCTTGTAACACTAAGAATTCAAAGAAAAAAATCCCTACTTTTTTTTATAGCTAAATGATGAAATCGCATTTTTATTTTTAGTGGCTTTTCGACCTATAAAATGTCTGTTTAAATTCTTAGCCTATTCTAAAATTGAGTGTTTTTCTTTTTTATTGATAAGTGATAGTCATATTATCAGTGTGTGTGTGTGTGTGTGTGTGTGTGTGTGTGTGTGTGTGTGTGTGTGTGTGTCTGTGTCTGTGTCTGTGTCTGTGTCTGTGTGTGTGTCTGTGTCTGCATGCTGGTACTGGGCTTGACCTCAGAGCTGCATGCTCTCATTTAGCTTTTTTGGTCAAGGCTAGAGTTCTACACTTGAGCCATACACCCACTTCCAGCTTTTTGCTACTTTATTGGAGATAATAGCCTCTCAGATTTGTCTGTCTGCCACCCTAAGATTTAATTATTTAAGAACTAAAATAATCTATCTGTTAATAATAACCAAATACCATATTAGTTGCAGAAAGTTAAAATGTCATCTAGGAAAAAGCATTTGTAACATACATAAAAATAGCTAAAGCCAAGAACTCACATTTATAATCCCAGCTATTCAGGTAGCTGAGATCTGAGGATCAAGGTTTGAAGCCAACCTAGGCAGGAAAGTTTGTGAGGCTCTTATTTCTAATTAACAAATAAAAAGCCAGAAGAGCTATGGCTCAAATGGTAGAGCACCAGCCTTGAGTGAAAAAGTAAGGGACAGTGCCTAGGCCCTGAATTCAAGCCCTAGTAATTGCACAAAAGAAAGAGAGAGAGAAAAGGAAGGAAGGAAGGAAGGAAGGAAGGAAGGAAGGAAGGAAGGAAGGAAGGAAGGAAGGAAGGAGGGAGGGAGGGAGGAGGGAGGGAGGGAGGGAGGAGGGAGGGAGGGAGAAGGGAGGGAAGAGAAGAAGGGGAGAGCGAGGGAGGGAAGGAGGGAAGGATAGAGGGAGGAAAGGTACACGTCATGCTATCACTTGGCAGAAACAACAAATGAAATGGTTACAGTTTGATAAACATAAGAAATTACTAGACGGAGTTAGATTAAAATGGAAAAGATATAGGAAGGTGAGTGTTAGTGAAATGAGCTCCCTTCCCTAGCTTAGTCCACTCCTTCCCTTCTCCACAGCTTAGCATGCTCCCTTCCTAGGCAACACTAGGCCCCTGTAGTAAAGGCAGTAAATAATCAGCCTCCAACCCCCTTTACCTTGGGATGGCACTTCTCTGGGGCAGCTACCACCATATAAGGCAACAAGAGCCCCTTAAGAGTGACCTTCAGGTCTGGGCAGCTGCAGGGACCCTTATCTACTATTTGGATAACAGCCATAAATCCTAGTCTGCCACGATGAAGCCCCTGGCCCACAGGTCCATACCAGGGTCTCTGCCTCCTAGCCCCTTCTAGCCCCTCCTAAACCTCCCAGGTTATATAGGTCACCCCAGACAATAGCCGGTGCTTCTTCTCACTTCTCCCTTGTGAGCAGGGGTCTTGCCAGCCCCCTTTCCCAGCAATAAACCTTTGTTCTCTGTACCTGGATGTCTGAGTGATTTTCTGGCAAAGTCCAAATAATTTAGCAATGAGGATATTGATTGATATAAACATACTTTTTTTGTTTGTTTTGTGGCATTAAAGATTGAACCTAGGGCCTCAAGGATCTGAGCAAGCCCTCTACCACCGGGCAACACTCTCAAACCTTATGAAAGATTTCAGGTTTATAAAGGGTTTTCTTGGTAACCATAGTAGACAGAAAAATGATGTAAGACACCCATGCCCTAACCTGTGGACCTGTGAATCAATTACTCACCATAGCAAAGGGGATTTTCCAAATATACTTATATTAAGGATCTTGAGATAGGAAGATGGTTCTGAGTAATACAGGTGGGTGCAATGTGGTGCTAGGAGTCCTTGTAAGAGGGAAAAAATAATATTAAGTGAAGTAAGCCAGGCCCAAAGAAACACAGGTCCCATGGTTTCCCTTATTTACAATAACTAGTATATGTCTGGGACAAGCCGAAAGGGTCAGATAAGATGATGTTAAGCAAAATGAATCCCAAGATAGGGACACAATTTTTTTTCTTGCTTGCTATTGTTTCTAATGTATGTATAAGGTACTAGGTGATTTTTTTTGTTGCTTTGTATGTCCCTCCCCCACGGTATAACCCGTTTTCACTGTATTTGATGCTGGTATAATTTGGGGAGGGGAAGGGAAAAAACAAAATGTTTAAATAGGTTGACCCATTGCAACAATGAGATGTACAAGACACTATGTTGAAAAATGAACTTTACAATTTAGGTGTGGGGGGGGGACTGTAGTTGTGGAGGTGGGAGGGAAGGGATGGTAGGGGAAAAACAAAGGAGGAGGCAACAATGCTTGATAAGAAATGTACTCATTACCTTACTTGTGTGATTTTAACCCCTCTGTATAGTATTTTCACAATAAAAAACTTATTTTAAAAAAGAGGAAAATGGAAGAAGCAGTATCAACAGAAGGAGTCAGAGTCAGAGAGACTGGAAGATAGTATAGCTGGTATTGAAGACAGAAGGGACATAAGCCAAAGATGACTTGTCCCTAAAAGCAGAAATGACAAGGAAGTGAATTCTTCACCTTGATTTTAGCCAGTAATTCCTATTTCTGGATTCTGACACAAATAAACTTTGTTATTTTCAACCACTAAATTTGCAGTGATTTCTTACAGAAGCAATAAACTGCTAGGAAAAAAATTGCTGAATTAATTTTACGTTGCAATTCAGGAATGAAGAAAGTGCATTACAGCTAGGCCCTAATGGGTCACACCTGTAACCCTAGTTACTTGGAAAGCTGAGATTGGGAGGATGGAGATTCAAGGCCAGCCTGAGAAGAAAACAAAAATCAAAAGACCCCCTACTTTCCCAACAAAGTACTAGGTATAGTAGCATATGCCTTTATCTTAGCTACTGGGAAGTCTAACATAGTAGATCGTGCCCGGGCAGGAAGCAAACCTATATGAAAAAGAACCAGCAAAAAATCAAGGCTGAAGTTGTGGCTCAGAAGTACAACTACCTACTTAGGAAGGGCAAGACCCTGAGCTCAAACTCAAATACTAAACACTTAAAAAGGAAAAAAAAAAAGACAATGCATGACTTGCCTCTGAATTTCTGCCATCCAGCTACACATAAAACACTTACTATTCATGCAAAGCACATCAACTGCATAGCTTTGTCTTCTGCAAGTAGAATAATGGTTGTTGGGATGTGCACTTTGGAGTTAGGCAGACACGGGCCTCATTCTGCCTTCAGCTCTTAGTATCTTGATGACCTTCAGGGTGACTTGTCTTCTCAGTTATTAAGAGGGCACAATGATGCATTTCTCTGCAGTTGTAATCCAGAGGAGCCACATTTTGAGGGATCAAATCTTGGAGTCTTCATTGCACAGTTAGCAGTCTGCAAGCAGCCAGTTGTAACAAAGGCCTGCAGTTGCAGATACACTTAACATGGTAGGCCAGAGAGGAAAGAAAGATTAAAAAAACTATGCCAACAAACCAATTCAGCTCTGATGGAGAGCTGAATTGGGACCCCATGATGACTGTAGACAAGCCAGGAAACAGAACACAAGACATGGTCACCGATACATGTAGCATGGCATCCTGGTACCTATGTTCATCTGGGTCTAAATAGGGTCCAGGCAGTAGGCAGTCACAGAAAATTCGTAGGCCTAGGCACTGGACTGGTAGGTCCAGTCACCTATCAGCCAAGTGCCATTACCTGTCTCCAGGGATCTAGGTATGCTTATCACCATGAAGGCAAGATGCCAGGCCTTAAATCAATGCAGAATCAAAGCATTCTCTACAGGCAAAGCTTTCTGAAGGCTATGACATCTGCATTTCCCTCCTAGCTCATTTCCCTCCTAAGCTAGGCATCTGCATTCAGTGAATAGCCTCTCACCTCTAGGCTTTTCAACACTGGGTAGAGAATTCTCTCCCCCCAGTAAGAGGCACCAGGATGGCATCAAGAAATTGCTTAGACTCAGCCTCCTTACTTCAGGATCAATGTATTGTTTTTAAGGCATGTGGGGGATGTAGGCTCTACAAGTATATGAATAAGCGACTAGATGACTGGATCGTGGCTTATTATCCCAAAGGAGGGAAGCATGCTGGGGGACTTGGGGAAGCACTAGAGAGTCAGAAGCAGGAAAAGTTTGCAAGGGAAACTGCAAGGGAGATCTGATTTGGGGAGGCACCAGTCAAAGGCTGACCAGCCTAGTTCCAGAATTTACAAGCTCTGGGGCATAGGGCCGCTAAGAGTCTGATGCCTGGTCCTGGAGAGATTGGGGGAAGAGTGGGAACGCATCTAGTGACTCCTAAAAGTAGAAGCCAAATAAAGCAGAGGGCAAAGGGCATGCAGGGCTCCATGCTCCAAAGACATGTTCTTTAGATTTTTTGCTGCACCTTGAAATTGGTTAGCCTGAGAGGGGTAGCAGACTCTTCCAAATGAGCAAGGCCCTGGATGTCAACAAAGCAGAGGGAAAAAAACAGAAAACACAGGTAATGCCGTTGGAAGGTATCTCAGTTGATGAGAAAGAGAGAAACCACATTTTGAGAGGTCGAATTGGGAGTCTTCGTTGGAGAGCCAGTGTCTGCAGGTGGACTCCTGTCTCTAAGACCAGTACAGAGCTTGAACCAAACTTTTAAGGACAAAAACCACATGCCTGGTTGGGGTCACTGAAGCCCAACAAAGGCAGATCATATTAGGAAGTAACTCAGGTACCAGGGAAGCAGCTCAAGGGTCAGCTTAGACATTCAAATTTTCCACTTAGGGAGATTCTTAGAGGCTACTCAGAGGACAGTCAATCAAACTATTTAGGGAGGTAATCAAGGAGGAACATTTCCTGTAGCAAAAGCTCTCCTAAAGCTAAATAAAGCATAGCATCTGCAATTCAATGACTGGCTTCTTTCACCTCTAGGCTTTTCAGAGCTGGGTAGAAATGCAACAGGATGGCTGTGAGAAGTTACTTAGACCCAGCCTCCTCATGTCCATACTTGGATAAAAATATACACGGGACTTAGTTGGCACCAAGTGGTTTCTCTGTCTCTGTATCCAATCAAACAATTACATTTTTGGCACCTATAAACTAATATCCTAGCCTCGCATTGGTGGTTCACACTATAATCCTAGCTAATCAAAATGCTGAGATCTGAGGATCATAGTGTGAAGCCAGCCCTAACAGGAAAGACCATGAAATTCTTATCTACTTACACACACACGCACACACACACAAACACACACACACACACACACACACACACACACACAAGCCAGAAGTGGAGCTGTGGCTCAAGTAGTAGAGCACTAGTCTTGAGCAAGAAAATTAAAGAACAGTACCCAGGCTCCTGAGTTCAAGCTCCAGTACCAGCATAAAACTAATAATAATAAGAACAATATCTAATTATCCATAAACAGTATCTTTCCCTTTATTGCTGATTCTTTCTTGATCAAAGCTAGTGCTTTACCACTTGAGCTACAGCTTCATTTCTGGCTTTTTGGTAGTTTACTGGAGATAAGAGCCTCGTGGACTTTCCTGCCCAGGCTAGTTCAAACTGTGACCCTCAGATCTCAGCCTCCTGAGTAGCTAGGATTACAGGTGCAAGCCACCGGTGTGGTGTCCTGCTATAAACAGTATCTTGTTTGTAAAGTTTGATGTAAGCCTATTTATTGAGTGCCTATACAGCAAATGGATTTAATCACAGCAGACTGAAGATATTTTAATGGCATGGGTAGTAAAAATGGACATTATGTCTTCTTTGTCACTGTTCCCTGAGTGATCAGTGTAACAACTATTTACCCAACATTTGCCACATATTGGGTGTTAAAATTCACCTAGAGATGGTTTAAAATAATCTATGAGGATATGTGCATTTATGCTCTGCAAACATACCATTTTATATAAGTAACTTGAGATCCTTCACTAAATGGGCCTAGTGAGCATGCTAAGCTGTGGAGAGAGGAAGGAATATACTAAACTACGGGAAGGGAGCTCATTAGGCTAACAGCTAGTTAATTGGAGATAAGATTTCTCTTGGATTTATCAGTCCAACTAGCTTTGAACCTCAGTTCTCAGATCATGACCTCCTGAATAGCTAGGACATGGGCATAAGACTCTGGTGCCTAGCTGAAGTGCCCATCCATTCCTTGAATGAAATAAAATCTAAATCCAGCTTCGTCTCCTTGGATTTGTGGGATATTTCATCCTAGGCATGATGTGCTCTCCTCTCAACTTTTCCCAGCTCAGTAAACCACATTGGTGCTCGGATCTATCCTCAAGCTCTGCTTGATTCCTGTGTGGTCCTCACCCTCCCACTTTACATCCAAGATCAGCTAGTATGCACCCACATCCTTACCTGACCTGCTACCTTCATCACCCTAGACTACATCCCCTAAAGATCCTCGCTGTTTTCTGTAGGGAGCCAGGGTGAACGCCATTAGATGGTGCCCACTCCCTTGCAGCTTTGAGGTAACCACTCCATTTCAGGCGGTGCTTGGCGGGACGGTGGGTCTGGGCTTTGCGCATGCGCGAGCCACGTAGAGTCCCCAGCCAATCCCGTGGCACCTGGTGACGGTGAAAGGCAGATGACCAATGATAGACCGACCCGTGTCCCTATTCCCTATATAAGCGGCCATGTTTCGGGTGCACGCTCTCTCACGCTCAAGCTCTCCTACAATTAAAAGGCTCTCCAATAAAGCTGATCTGAGAAGACTCCTGGTGTGGTGGTCGTTTTTTCTCGCTGGCCGAGAAGGCGTTCGCCGCAGTTTTCCTTCTTCCATTCACAAGAGCAAGGCCTTGGTCACTATTGAAAATGACCTTGGCAAACAAGCAGAACACAACTTCCATAGGCACAGGATGACATCCCAGCCCCTATCCTGTTTGCCCTCTGTGGCTTCCTTCTCATTGCCTTTTCTGTTCTTCAACTCTCTCCTACTCATCCAGCTCTTCATCTGGTTCCAGCTGGCCCTGTGCCCAAGAGGGCCTTCCTCCTGGTCAGCCCATGGCCAGCAATGTGACAGTCATGTCCACCTAGGCCTCTTCACCTGATTTTCATTCCTAGAGAACCTCCTCACTTCTTACATTGCTATTGAGTGTACTTATTCCCTATTCTCTCCACTCTATTATAAGCTTAATGAGAAAAACGACTATTAGAGGCAACTTGAAAGTCTCCCTCATTTGAATCTGTGCCCTTTTGATCTGAACTATTCTCTGCTGGAGTCAACTTGGTAATCACCATGGGCTCCACCAAGACCATGGATATTGAGACAGATCTCAATCTTGTATGGAAGGCAAACTGCCTCTTGAGCAAGTAGTACCTTCTTCTCATCAAAGTCAACAGCCAAAACAAAAACAAAACACCTCAGGAGACCACCTTGTTCCTGTTCTGTTTCAGTAATAAAGTACTCCACCTAAGAGAAAGATGGAGCTCAGTCCATCATGCGATGTCTATAACAAAGTATTCTTTTAACTATGAATGCATTCCTCACTCCTCTACTCCCCTATTTAATATGAAGCCAACCTCTGAAGATGGTGAAGATGCACTGAAATACTGTCTTCCCCTGGCTGCCATATCATAAAACTCCTTTCTCTGCCCTTTCACCATGTGTTTTTATTTGACTTATGGGGGAGAGTGATCAGACTTAACTCAGGATTCCTGGACTTGGGCCTTGGGCCTAAAAATCCTGTTTCTGCATCCTGACCATCACTTAGCTCCTCACAGCTACCTAGAGTTGGCCCTGGGACATAGACTAGCAACTGCTACTTGAATAAATATCCAGTGTGTTGAGGACTCTTCTGGTCCAGATTCAAAGCTTCTTATGTGAGAAACACACTCACCCATCCAAGCTCAAAGGATGGATTCAGACAAGAAGTCAGCAAAAGCAACTTGAATAGAGGTCTTGCAAGATTGGGTGTCTGGTTGATGGCAGACACACTCTCCCAGATAACAACAAACAATTTTATACCTACTTCATGGAAGTCCCTCCTCCTAATTCCTCAGTGGTCTGAGAAATAGGAAGCTCACATTCTCTCCTGGATGGAACCTACTTATGTTTCTTTCTATTGGGTAATTTTAATGTATATTAAGGTTGTTTGAATTTTAGAAGTGCGCTTTTGTCTCTTTCCACGCCACCTTTGTTATGTGACAGGAAGGCTTGCGTGCTTTCTGGCACATACAGTTTCTACTCATTTTCTCATTTTATTGGGCTCCATTTTTCTCCTTGCTAATCGGCCTCCTTCTAATCAGTCCTGTTTATCTACAGGCTCTCCAGTGCAATAGCTTTGTCACACCCACAAGTCACTAAATAAGCAAGCCACTGGCAATTTCCCACTCAGAGCCAAATGCTTTGTCTTAAAAATAGACTACCACTGACTTTATTTCTAATACCTTATCAGCCTCCAGCCTCACTGCCAGAGGTGGGCAGATTTATTCCCCAGGAAGTATGCTGAACCAGATGCAGCCCCTTCCTGGCTCCACCCTCCCACTCTGATTCTGTAAGCTGAGCCCTGCTCCAGTTCTCCTGAGACCTTAGGCCTGTGCTCTTCCTTCCCACCCCAAGTGTTCAACTCAAAGCTTCTCCAGTATCCTGTAGGGAGGGGGTGATCACTCCTCATATCCTGCAGTGTTTAAGCAGTTCTCATTTCCTCCAAAAAAAAAGTCCTTCAGATTAAGAACCGAAACACACAAAGAATGAGGAAATGCATGGCACAAATATGAATTACCCATCATGTAATGAAGCAAAATACAAAACACAAAATTATATAAAGTGGTCCATTGTCAGTATTTTTATGCACAGATAAAGCACTGTAAAAAAAATAAAAAGCAACTAAAATATGATCAGAGGTTTAGAAGAGATGTTACTGTAATTGTAGCTCTCAACTTTCATGTATTTTCTATATGTTGTAGAACAAAAGTATGTGGCTTTTATCATTTGTTTTCAAAGGTTTTTTTTTTTTTTTTTTGTCAATTCTGGGGCCTGAACTCTGGGCCTGGGTGCTATCCCTCAGGTTTTTCTGCTTATGTGGTGCGAGGAATTGAACCCAGGGCCTCATGCATGCAAGGCAAGCACTCTACCACTGAGCCACCTTCCCAGCCTTGTTTTCAAAAATTTTTAAAGTGTACCTTTAAAGTGTTGTTGGTTTTGTGTTTTGTTTTTTCCTCTAGCAGTACTGGAATTTGAACATAGGGTCTAATGCATGCCAGCAAAGTGCTCTACCACTTAAGCCACACCTTCAGTCCTTCTTTTTTTTAGTTATTGTTTAGATAGTATCTCTCATTTTTTTGAGGAGGGGGGTGGCAGATCACAATCCCACTATCTATGCCTCTGAATAACTAGGATCGTAGATATGAGCCACCATGCCCAGCTTGTTCTTTGATATAAGGGCTTGTTAACCTTTGGGGGGGGGTATATTTTCCCCCATAATTGGTCTCAAATCTTGATCCTCTTATCTTTGCCTCCCAAGTAGCTGGGATTATAGGTTTGAGCCAATGTGCCTAGCTATTTAAAATGGGTTTATGCATAAATTTTCATATCTGGCAATTTATCACTTGAAAATAGTCACATGTGCCCATAGACTGTTCATGAAATAATTTACCACAATAGTGAAAAAGCTAAAACAACTAAACAAAAAAAAAGGAGGCTGGGTGCTGGTGGCTCAAGCCTATAATCCTATCTACTCAGGAGGCTGAGATCTGAGGATTGCTGTTCATAGCCAGCCCCAGCAGGAAAGTCCGTGAGACTCTTATCTCCAATTCACCACCAAATAGCTGGAAGTAGCACTGTGACTGAAGTAGTAGAATGCTTGCCTTGAGCGACTAGCTCAGGGACAGCACTCAGGCCCAGAGTTCAAGCCCCACCACCGAACAAAAAAAAAAAAAAGGAACTTGTTCACAATGACAAAATGTATGTGAATACAGATAGACCTTAAACTACGGCGTTGAAGGAACATATCCTATGCTCTGGACAAATGTTCTCCATAGAAATGGGTTGAAACAGAATGTGAAATGGCTGTAGCAACTATGTATAAATACTTTGGTCAAAACACTTCAGAATGTAAAGCTAGTTATATTTATTGCTTGGTGTATAGGTATTACTGACAGTTTTAATTTTCTTCTTTTGTGCTTGTCTTTCTTTTCCTTGTCTTTTTTTCTTTTAAATAATAACATTAAATATTGTTTTCTAGTAAGTGTATGTGTGTGTTATATGTGTTAAATATATTTAAGACCCTTAAATATAAATAGACATCTGTGTGAAATAGCCATATCCCTGGCTGGCTGTACAGGCTGAGATGAAAGGAGGCTAGACTCACCTAGGGTGAGTGATTGGTGTGGCCTTCCAGTTCTTAGTAAAAGGTAGTTGCCACGACAGATGATCTCAGTGTCTTCTAAGGCTTTGGAGGAGTAAGTGAAGTGTAACAAGCCTTTACTGATCAGTTACAGCTGGCCTTCTGTGTCTGAGTTAATACCGAGGGAATTAATCAACCACAGATCAAAATACTATAATCCTAGCTACTCAGGAGGCTGAGATCTGAGGATCGGAGTTCAAAACCAGCCCAGACAAGAAAGCCCATGAGGCTTTCATCTCCAGTTAATCACACACAAAAAAAAGAGGGCTGGAAATCGAGCTGTGCCTCAAGTGGTAGAAATCTATCCTTGAGCACAAAAGTCCGGGGACAGTACTCAGGTCCTAAGTTCAAGCCCCAGACTGACAAAGAAAAGAAAAATTAAAGGCTGTTCCTATATAGACAAGAGTATAAATGTTTGTTTCCTGTTGATGGTCCCCAAGCAGCACAGTATCACAATGATTAGCTGAAGAAGTGACCCCCATTGTCTCCCCCACAGAACATGACTACCAGCTAGGAGTAATTAACCTTGAATCAGGCCGGTGGCTGAGGATGGGGCTAATGCCAGCCCTGAAGCAGAATACAGAAAACCCGGAGTGTTTTGAATGCCCACTCTTGTATCTTGTGCCAGTATCTGAACAAGGTACAGCTTGTCTACTCTTACTGCAAGGGGTTTAGAACCCAGGTGTTGCATGCAGAAATGGGGCATCAGCTGCACCTGAGCGCTGAGCTGGACATTCTGATCTCTGAAACTTCTCAGATTCTGTTCCCACAGAAGGGGCCAGGATGCCCACATCTAGCTATTTTGCATTACTGGACTTGGCTTGTATGACACACTGGCTGCTCAGTCATCTATGAGACAATGACAGCCAGACAAAGAAAATGACCTGGGGGACTTCCAGGTCATCCACACATACATGGATGACCATGCAGGCCACCAGCACAGTGCAGCTTCTAGCCTGCCATTTCCACCAATAGGCACAGTTATTATCTGACCTCAGGTCTCCAAGATCACCTGAAACTCAGCCTCCTATGGGTACAGAAGGTAGCTAAGACCCTCCAGCCTCTACCCAGCCCAGCTGCACTGCAGCTGGACCAGCAGGGAGCAGGAAACTCCACCCTTCCAGGCTTGGCTGAGGCTGCTGGACTATGTACTGGCTGAGGTCAGTTCTTGCTGCGTTCCTCTAGTTTGGATTCTTCTAAATTGTTGGGCCTGGAGATAAGGCCGGCTGGGCTGGTGCCAGATCACTGTGGGGACTTGGCCTGGCTCTGAGTTGACTTTGGCTCCCACATCACAACTTCAGGCTTTCTGCTCTGCCTGTCTCCCTGTCTTTCTATATTTCAGGCCACTGGCCAATCACAGCTTGCATGTGCATGTGCATCTGCAGTGGAGTGTTGTGAAGTAAAATTGTTCACACACAACTGTAATCCTAGTTACTCAGGAGGCTGAGATCTGTGGACCACAGTTCAAAGTAAGAAGTAATCCTGGGTACATTGTTTAGAAGCTACTTAGTTTATAACAGTCTGCATGAACAATGAAAACACTCCCTGTCATTCTCATTCTCTCTATTTCTTAGCTTTGCTTTCGGGCTTCCTTTTTCTATTAGACTAATTCTTGTCTGTTGTATACAGCTTCTTTTTTGTGTGGGGATGGATGAGCAACTGGAGGAAACGTTGTCTTAGTGTACAATCCCAACAATTCTTACTGAATGCTCATTGGATCACTTTGGACTTACTCTGAACCAATCACTGTGGCCAGAGGAATGAACCACTCTGATTGGCTAGCCTGGGTCATGTGCTCAATGCCATGGCTTGGAATGAGTATTCAGAATCCTGGGCAGAGGCTTTGTATAAACTGGATACATGAAGTAAATCAATATGAACACACTAGAGCACACCTGCCAAAAACTGTGAAAGCACTAATTATATGTCTGTTTTCCTTTAGTAGTATCACTGTCAAGCTTTGCAGAATTTTTCTTATGACAGATATGATGAAGAACATTATGTTTTATAAAATAAGGGAGGATCTTTGGCCCATGGAAATTTCTAACTAAAGAAACACTTGAGAGAATCTCGGATTGGAAGATCAATTATTTGTTGTTTATTACTTATTGAATTATTTCTGGTACTGGGGTTTGAACTCAAGAGCCCTGTGCTTGGTTGGTTTGCTTGTTGTAGTGTTCTAAAATTTGAACCACTCCTCCAGCCCTGCTGGTTATTATGGAGATGGAGTCTCATGGACTTTTCCATTCAGACTATCTTCAAACTTCAATCCTCTGGGTTACAGCCTCATAAATAGTTAAGCTTACAGGTGTTAGCCACTGGGGTCCAACTTGGAGGATAAATAATTTCATAGACAGGAGAAAGATACACACAGTTGGGCAGCAGTGTCATGACTAATCTTTCAGAAGGTCAGGAAAATCATGATGAATGTGATATAGGAAGGGAACATTAAGATTCCTTTGGTTGCAAATGACAGAAAAGTACTTTGGTCTAACCAGCACAACTTGGGAAGGCATTTTTTGATTTATGGAACCAAAGAGTCTAGGGATAAACTTGTTTCAGGCAAAGCCTAATCTAGGCCTCAATGGTTGCAAGATTCCCAGGTAGTCATCCTAACATCATAATCACTGAGCATCCCTTAGACTCTCAGATAGCAGCCAGTACTGAACTCTTCAGACTGTGGTTTGGGTTTAGAAATCTTGAAGATCTTATTGAGATGAGTTTGACAAGTTAACAAGTTGAAAAAAAAACAATGTGGCAGTCTGGGAGCCAGTAGCTCACCCCTACAATCCTTGTTAACCAGGAGGCTGAGATCTGAGGACCTCAATTCAAAGCAAGCCTGGGCAGGAAACTCTGGACCTGGCATTTGCCAGACAAATGCAAAAAGAAAAAAGAAAAAAAGATTTTTCCCTAATACTGTTTGCTTTAGTTATCTTTTAGAGTAAGATCTCATGTATTTTCCCAGGGCCAATCTCATCTATACCACCAGTATAGCTGGGAAGATAGATAGATAGATAGATAGATAGATAGATAGATAGATAGATAGATAGATAGATAGATAGATAGATAGATAGATTACATACATACATACATATATATACACACACACACATCTTGTTTGTTGAGATGAGGCCTCTTTTTTGTTTGGACTAAACTTGAATCACAATCCTGATGTTCACCTTCTAAGTAGCTAGTATTACAGGCATGTACCACTGTACCAATGCCCAGCCCTTACTTAAATATTTGTTTTCTCTGCAGAGAAGTAGCAGTCAATTACAGATCCAGTTCCATTTGAAATGGTGGCTGATGTAGTATATTCTATCCTAGTTGCCCAGAGTCCAATGGCCTACAGAAGTTCAACTTGCTTCCAGAACTTGGTTCCTATCTCTACAGATGAGTTGTCCATGATGCTCAGGAAAAGAGAAACATTGACCTTAGTTGACTTTAAGGAGAGTCAAGGAAGGAGGTTGCTGTTCCCCTTCCCCCCCCCCAGAACTACCCAAGCCAGTTTCTGGATCACCAGGACAAGCAGCTCTATGCCATTGATGCAAAGCTGTTTGTGGGCAGGAAACACAGGATCAGGGTGGCCACAGGCACTGCCTGAGGCTCCTTAGTGCTTTTGCCCCAGACCACTGGGACAGTGAAGGCACTTTTGCCAAATGAGTAGGTGACTTGGCTTGGAGTATGTGTGAGTCCATTTTCTGTTCTATATCAAAATACCTGGGAAACTTCTAAAGAAAGGGTTTGTCTATCTCAGTTTTAGAAGCTAAAAATCTAAACATTTTGTCACTAACTGTGGAATGACTGCAGACAGATGGAATCATAGTATGCTTCGTGTAAGAAAGAAAGATCACATGACAAAACAGGAAGCTAGGGCAGGAGGCAGTCATGCTGTGTTATAGCAATTCTCTCATGAGAGGGAATAGGGTTCTACCAAACTACCTTAATCCTTTCCCTGGGCAGCACCTCCAATGACCTAACCACCTCTGACTAGGCTCCACCCCTTAAAATCACCCACTACCTCAAAATCACTATTCTGATACATGACCTCTTGGGAGACAAACTCATACTATATGAATGGAAAGTGGGACACTGCCCTCCAGCAAGCATGGAAGGTACATGCATCAAGATCTCCTAATCTCCAGGTATGTGGCTCATACTTGTGATCCTAGATACTAGGAAGGCAGAGGTTAGGAGGATCACTGTGAAAGACCAGCCTACAGAAAAAGCTCTAGAAACCTCATCACAGTCAATAGAAAGTATGCTATGGTAATGTGCACTTGTCATCCCAGCTACAGTGTGAAGAGTAAATAGGGGGAACATGGTCCAGGTTGTCCTGGGCATTAAAAAAAAAAGGAAAAGAAAAGAAAGAAACTCTATCTCAAGTAATTAAATCAAAAAGGTGATTCATGTGGTAGAATATCTGCCTAGCAATGACAAGGCCCTAAGTTCAAACCCCAGAACCACATTACCACCAAAACAACAACAACAACAACAACAGTGAAAAATCTCTAACCTACCTCAGCTGTGATGCTAGCCTGGCAGCTTGCTGAGCCCAAAGGTTTGCAGAATGGAGGCTGAGGAATCTCCCAGGTAACCGTAAAAATCTTATTTCTAGAAATTAGTCATTTCCTCATGTCTGACCTAAGAAAAACTCTTAGGTGCCAAAAGTGTCACTAAGAAGATGGTTTGTTTTATTATTTTAAAAATACAATTGGGCTTTTGTGGATTATGCCTGTAATTCTAGCTACTCAGGAGGCTGAAATTTGAGGACACGGGTCCAAAGCTAGGCAGGCCAGAAAACTCCATGAGATTCTCATCTCCAATTAACTTCCATAAAACAGGGAAATAGAGCTGTAGTTCACGTGGTAGAGTGCCATCCCTAAGCAAAAAAAAAAAAAAAAATAGCACTGTCCTGAGTTCAAGCCCCAGTGCTGGCACATGCACATGCACACGTGCACACACATGTGCACACACACACACACACACTCATTCCATCCCATCATCTACTATTATATATATATATATATATATATATATATATATATATATATATATTTAATTTTGGTTGGTCTTGGGGCTTGAACTCAGGGCCTAGGTGCTGTCCCGGAGCTCTTTGTGCTCAAGGCTAACACTCCACCACTTTGAGCCACATCACCATTTCTGGTTTTTGACGGGTTAATTAGAGACAAGAGTTTCACAGGGACTTTTCTGCCCAGGCTGATTTTTGAACCATGATCCTCAGATCTCAGTCTCTTGAGTAGCTAGGATTACAGGTGTGAACCACTGGTACCCGGCTTAGGAATATATTTTTATCATCATATATTTCTAAACACATTCCTTCCACAGACTTAAATGCTTTTATTTGATTATATTCATTTCAGGGTGACAGCCAGATGGGCTAGAGTCAGGGAAAAAAAAACAGTTTATTCTTTGAGTACATTTATTATTGGTGCATTTTCTTCAATGTTGTCATAAAAGTCAGTCCCTCACCACACATTAATTTTATGATTTTGTTTATGGTCCGTGTGAATGCCAAACTCCAGTGCACTTTTCTATCTACTCATGGGCTGAATCATTTTATTTTCCTTTGCAGAGAAGAAATGCTATATTCTATTAGGCACGAATTTATAGCAGCCTTAAAATCTGGCTTGCTGAAAGATCTCTTTCAGGAAGCAATGTTTGTAAAAGACTAATTCATCTCCTGGCAGGACACGAATGTTCGTATGAAATCTTGCTTGGATGTGCTATGCTATGACTTTATTTATTGGCTGTATTCAGACTGTGATACCCCAAGTCCCTGCATCCTCTTTGCCCTGTCCATATAGCTCCTGCCTTTTTTGTCTTATACTGGAGCTTGAACTCAGAGCTTAGGCTCTTACTTAACATTTTTGTTCAAGGCTGGCACTCTACCATTTGCACCACAGCTCTACTTCTGCCTTTTCACTAATTAATTGTAGATAAGATTCTCATCTTTTTGCCTGGCTGGCTTTGAACTATAGTCCTCAGATCTCATCTTCCAGTGCCTGGCTCTTCTTGAGTTCTTATTGAGTTTATATGGCTGTGTCAATTTTCTCCTCAAACCACTGAGCACATTTGATAGGGGTGGAACAATTGCATAAAAGTCACTAGTAATACATGCCCATATGTAGGGATATTGTGCTTCAGGGTAAGCCCTCCTCCCCAAGTGAGCTGAGACCAAAGTTTGACACCAAAGTTTGACATGTGGTGTGTGTGTGTGTGTGTGTGTGTGTGTGTGTGTGTGTGTGTGTGTGTGTGTGTGTGTGTGTGTGTGTGTGTGTGTGTGTGTGTACATGTGGTATATGTGCCAGTCCTGGGGATTGAACTCAGGCCTGGGCTCTGTCCCCTTAGCTTCTTTGCTCAAGACTGGTGCTCTACCACTTGAACCACAACTTCATTTCTGGATTTTTTGGAGATAAGAGTCTCATGGACTTTCCTGATTGGGCTAGCTTCAAACTGCAATCCTCAGATCTCATCTTCCTGAGTAGCTAGGGTTACAGGCATGAGTCACCAAATCCATCTGATCCTTTTGTTCTAGAATCTTAAGGCTCTGTGTTAGTCTACATTCTTCAGACAAAAGGCAAGCCAATAGAAAAACATTTCCTCCAGCTGGGAGCTGGTGTCTCACTCTTTCTTTCTCCAGGGTCTCATCATGTATTCTAAGCTGGTCTTGAACTCTCAAGACTCCTGAGAACTGAGGCTTGTCACTATAGTTTGTTTGGAAATATCTCTCAAAATTAATCAACTGCCTTGTCTTATCTACCTCCTGTATTGAACTCAGTAATGGTCCCTTTGCCAAATATGTACATATTTCTAATCTCCAGAACCTATGAGGCAAAAAGAGTTTTGTACAGATGTGATTAAATGAAAGATCCTGAAAATTAAGGGTATTGCATTGTCTGGGTGTACATGATGGAGTCACAGAATCCTTCCAGGAGGAGGCAGAGTCAGAGAGGAAGGAATGTGACAGTGGAAGCTGAGATTGGACATGGAGGATTAGGACCAACTAACAGATGCAGGCAGCCCTCAGCAGCTGTTTCCAGCTGAACAACAGCCCATCCTTGACACCTAATATCCATGAGATGTCACTTCTCCTTGAGATAATAGACTAAAATTCTGTTTGCTGATGCATACTATTCTTCACCCTGAGGTGCTTCTTTAACTTAGGGTTCACAACACTACCACCCCAACACCCATGGGACTCTTCCAGTCCCAGGGGAGGCATTTAGCTGGGAGCTGTTCCCAATGGAGAGCTTACAGAACTCTTCTCTGTGCTTGCCCACAACTCCATGTTTTAGCTCAGACATAATGTATGTGTTAGTCAGTTTTCTGTTGCTATAACAAATATCTGAGACCATCAACTTAAGAGGAGGAAAGGTGGATTTGGGCTCACAGTTTTGGAGGTTTCAGGCCATGATTGATGGGGCCATAGCTTTGGGGCTCCTGGTGAGGAAGCACCTCTCATGGTAAATGGGAAGCACAGAGAAGAAGAGGAAAGGATCCCAGTATCCCCTTCAAGAGCACACCACCAATGACCTACCTTTCTCTCACTAGGCCCCACCTCCTGCAGGCTCCACTACTTCTCAAAAAGGACATAGGCTGAAGATCCAGCCTGGAGCATGTGAGCTTTTGGAGAATATTCTTGATCCAAACCACAGCAATAAAAGAGCAAGTCCAGAGTTGTCTGTTCTTTGAAGAAAATTGAAGGAGGAGGAGGAAGAGGAGGAGGAGGAGGAGGAGGAGGAGGAGGAGGAGGAGGAGGAGGAGGAGGAGGAGGAGGAGGAGGAGGAGGAGGAGGAGGAGGAGGAGGAAGGAGGAGGAGAAGGAGGAGGAGAAGGAGGAAGAGAAGGAGGAGGAGAAGGAGAAGGAGAAGGAGAGGAAGAAGAAGAGGAAGAAGAAGAGGAAGAAGAAGAGGAAGAAGAAGAGGAAGAAGAAGAAGAAGAAGAAGAAGAAGAAGAAGAAGAAGAAGAAGAAGAAGAAGAAGAAGAAGAAGAAGAAGAAGAAGAAGAAGAAGAAGAAGAAAGAAGGAGAAGGAGGAGAAGGAGGAGAAGGAGGAGAAGGAGGAGAAGGAGGAGAAGGAGGAGAAAGAAGAAGAAGAAGAAGAAGAAGAAGAAGAAGAAGAAGAAGAAGAAGAGGAAGAAGAAGAGGAAGAAGAAGAGGAAGAAGAAGAGGAAGAAGAAGAGGAAGAAGAAGAGGAAGAAGAAGAGGAAGAAGAAGAGGAAGAAGAAGAGGAAGAAGAAGAGGAAGAAGAAGAGGAAGAAGAAGAGGAAGAAGAAGAAGAAGAAGAAGAAGAAGAAGAAGAAGAAGAAGAAGAAGAAGAAGAAGAAGAAGAAGAAGAAGAAGAAGAAGAAGAAGAAGAAGAAGAAGAAGAAGAAGAAGAAGAAATGGCATGGCAGATCACAGAGGACTCCTCATCTATCAGCCTTGACCAAGTGGATCACCATTGGTTGGTTGGATTTGGTCTCGGGTGACAGTACTTTACATTAGAGTCACTTATGTCCCAGGCTCTTCCTTATCCAATTTCTAGCCCCATTTCCTTTCCTTCCACCTCTAATCTCCAGACAGGATGAGTAACTTTGCAAAACTGCTGTCTTCAGAAGGAGAAAACACTGAGTCAGAAAACTCCAGAATGAGATGAGCTGCCAAGAGCTGGGGTTACACACATGTGTATGTCAGTATGAAGCCTGTTGCACATATGACTGTTATCATTGGCATGCTTGTGCTCCCATGTGGTAAAACCTTGGTCATCAGGGTGACATGACTGGAAGGTGGGGGCGGCACACTGACTGAAAGGTCTGTAGGTCATTGGAGTGATCCTTCAAAAGGGATAGAGTTACCCTATTTCTGTCCTAGCTATGAGATGAACAGTTAAGCTTTACCAGGCACTCCCGCCATGATGTGCAGTCTCACAATAGGCTCAAAGCAATGGAGACCACTAATTATGGACTACAACTGTAAGTTATGACAAACCTTCTCTCCTTATAAGTTAATTGTCTCAAGGTGTTTTCTTACAGTGATAGAAAGCTAGCTAACACAACATCCATGCAAATTTTAATCATAGCTATGTCTGCAAACTGGTATAAGTAACTATGCCAGCCTCATCACAAGCACTTAACTTCTAAAGGAAAAAAAAATCAAGCAAGCAGATAATCACACATACCTTCAGAGAGATCTGGGATGAATGCAGAAGAAGAAGAGAAATAAACTCTCCAAATCCATTCTTCATTGTAATAAGCCAAAGCATATTCATGAGTTGTATTAACATGTACTTGTGCATAATGTATGTGTCACATGCCCGTCTAGACAAGTGGACAAGTATGTTTTGTATGATGTGTTTAATGTAAAAGTGGTCAGCTGCCAACAAGTGTTCTAGACCCCTTTGTAAAACCAGTCACTTCCCCCCACCGCATGCTACAGTACTTTGAAGTTTCCTATCAGTAGATACAGGTGTCCTCTTTTAAGAGAGGTTCAGAGACAGGTGGCTGAATTAAGTGGAGGAGAGTAGATTACACTTGGCCATAAAGCCACAGATACCTGCAAGCACCAGTAGATCTTGTATCATGTTTTCCCTCATCTCTCTGAGGTCCTTCCAAAATGAAACCTCATACCTTATTGTCCTCCAGCACTCAGTGACAAGCCAAGGTGAAGTTTACAGCTGGGCTCCTGACTCATTCCTAGAGAGAGTTTTTGCTTTTGAATCTTAGCATTTTTTTCAAGATGGGGTCTCTGATTGGCTGTGTCAAGGAAGAAGGGAGTCAGCACACCAGGATCTCTAGCTCTCCTCAGAGAGGAGTGGGTGACAATTCCCTCTGGTTAGAGGAAAGGAAGGCAGCTTCATTTTGGAGTTTGGCCCATGGGTATGTTAAATTGAAGCCCAGAGAAAATCCATCATCTTTGTGTGCAGGCATTCTGGATGAAGAGTTCATAGCATTTCTCATCTGAAGCCATCTATCTAGTATGGTCTCCGGAGTTGACCTCTTTTCTTTTAGTGTGCCTTGGGCATTTGTTTCATAAAGCAAAATCCAGTTGTGTTACTTAAAGAGAATAAGAAAGCAGGAGTGAGTGAGACAGAGAGAGGAAGAATGCTCCAGTAATAAATCTCTCTGAAATTTAGAAGTGTGTTTGTTTTTTAGCTTGCTTGTATTTTTACTTTGAACTTTCAAATAACAATACAGTGAACTCACTCCAAGCTGGCCAAGGGCCTTTCCCTGAAAAGTCAACATGTCCCTTCTGCACATAGGTCTGCCTCTTGCAGAACTATCAGGAAGTTGCTGCAGGTGCCATTGTAGGCCCCTGGCTTTTATCATGGTACTCATCCCCCCACCCCCACCCTCAGAAACCAGCAGAGTTCAAAGAAGCCATCACAATTCCTCAATTGCCTGGATGACGTCCTATGTATTAACTCTAAATGGAGTGACAGGGTCCCACCCTGGCATTTGGGCATAATGTCTGGTAATTATTTCTGCCCATGGAACAATGTTGTTGTCCTACTTTGTTCTTCATGACGAGAAGTCCTTTGGAGAGTTCCTGCAAAACATCTCACTTTCTATATTTGTCTGACTCTCTCCAGCCACTAAATTTAGGTCAAATATTTCTAGTAAGAACCGCTATTTGGTAAAACTGTGAATTTCTCACTACTTTACAAAAGGGACACACAGGTTTGAAGCCAGAATACCAAGCCCAACAACACAGGATTCTTCTGAACATCCTCCAGCCACTCCTTCACAGCGAACATGTCCATCTACAATCAGTCCTTACACCTCTCTACTTTATATCTACATTACTTTACATGTTTGCAACTTTACATGTTCAATCAACTGTGTAGTGAAAATATTTGGGATATGGTTAGAAGTATGGCTCAATTAGTAGCATGCTAGGCAGTAAGCAAAAGCACCAGGTACTGAGTTTGAGTTCCAGTCTTAGGCCAAAAAAAAACAAAAAGAAAATATTAAGAAAAAATTGTGTAAGTCCTGAATAGGTACAGATCTTTTCTTGTCAACATTCCCTAATCAATACGGTAGAACAAATATTTACACTGTATCTACATTGAATTAATTATCACATTTTCTAGATATGATTTTAAGTATTGGAGGATGTGAGCAGGTCCTAAGCAAATATCACCCCATTTTTGTTTGTTTATATGTTTGTGCCAGTGTTGGGCCTTGAACTCAGGGCCTAGGCACTATGTCTTAGCTTTGTGCCCAAGGCTGGTGCTCTACCACTTGAGCAATAGCTCTATTTCCAGTTTTTTGCTAGTCAATTGGAAATAAGAGTTTCATAAACTCTTATTCATGTCTGGCCTTAGCTTCAGGTCTTTCCATCCTGAGTAGCTAGGATTACAGGTGTGAGACATTGGAGCCCAGCTTCACCCTGTGCTTTTATACCAGAGACTGGAGTATCTGCAGATATTGTTATCCTAGAATCAGTCCCCCACAGAAATTACCACCATACTTGTTCATGTGTTCTAATCTAGAGTTCATATACAGGACTTTTAGGCCTTAAGTATTAACATCATCAAAAAGAACATATTCAGCCAGGCTCATGTCTGCAATTCTAACTATCCTGGATACTAAGATCCAGAGGATATAGGCTCTGAGCCAGGCTGGGCAGAAAGTCTGTGAGACTCCATTTCCAATTAACCAGTAAAAACCATATTGGAATCATGGCTCTGGTGGTAGAGCATTAGACTAGCAATATCCAACACCAGAGTCAAATTTGTCTTTCTCTTTGTTCTTAGGGGGAAAAAATTCATCTGGAGGTATCTTATCAAAGCATTATTATTTACTCCCCTTATATTGTTACTAGCATGGAAATATTAAAGAATTATGATCTGGGTGCTGGGGGCTCACGCCTGTAATCCTAGCTACTGAGGAGACTGAGATCTGAGGACCATAGTTCAAAGCCAGACCAGGCATGAAAAGACGTGAGACTCCTATCTCCAATTAACTACCAGAAAACTAGAAGTGTGGCTGTGGCTCAAAGTGGTAGAGTGCTAGCCTTGAGCAAAAAGCTCAGGGGACAGTGCCCAGGCTGAGTTCAAGCTCCAAGAGTGGCAAAAAAAAAAAAAAAGAATTATGAGCAATTAAACTGCGAGTCCTTCTGTTAAAATAAATGTGCAGATGTTGAGTAATTCTGTTTCCTAGCAAAATGAAATAGGGGAATAAGGAAAAATAAATAAATGCACACAGCAGCAGGGAATTCTAGCTAATTCTTGGAAGAGAAGTGGTGGGTGGCTTGGAGGAAGAGAGAGCCATAGCCCAGGTGGGCGTCAGGAAATGACAGGCGGGAAGGAAATCGGCTCTCATGTCCTTCTAGACAGTGCAAGGCCCTGGGACAGCAGGTGATGGAGACTGAGTATGTGGGAATGAAGTCTCTGTGGGAAGGGGGGCCCCTCACAGCCCCCCCCACCATTTGCAGATTTCCAGAAGGTTCTCAATGATTCTCACTTGGGGACCCTCAATAGCCCTAGAAAAAGACCCCTGTGCCGGATCTTCTCCCTTTTCAGACCCTTTCCTACTCTACTCAGTGTTCCCAGAGGATGCCACATGCATGGAATCCCTCGGTCTCTCACCCTCTGCCTTCAACCAATCTACTGGCCTGGGGACACATAGCTATGGTCCTGGAAGACTGTTAGGGACAGAGTTGTATTTATTCTCTATTTTCTTCATGGCACTCTACCCTGGCTAAAGTCCCCACTAGTAGTAGCTGTTCCTGTGGAAGAGTCGTCCTCTCACAGCTGAGACTTTTGACTAGAATTTAGAACCTTCTACTCTCCCTTGCCTAATGGCTTTCTGCGGCTGCCAGTGCCTGAACCCTCCACTATTGGTCCCCCTTAGCTCCTCATATCTGGAGCATGTCATTTGTTTCCTGCACAGATGTGGCAGATCTAACCACCATGGACTAATGACTGCTGGTGTCCTGATGAGGTCTCTACCCATGGGCATCATCCACCTGTTTCTGGATAACTTGCTGTCACACCTGAACGGGCAACCAAGGATCCAACAGAGAAATCCTGCTATGTGCAGGCAAAGTCAGCAAATGGGAAAAAGTGGCGGTGGGCTAAGGGAAAAACTGTGTAGGTAAAACTTTAAAATATATTTGTAAAATGTCTTCAGTGAGCTCACCGTGATGCTTAATCTATCATAAGGAAGAGCATGATCTTTCTGTAAGGTCCACTCCTGATGGCGAGCAGACTCCACCCTCCTCGCAGCAAAGTCTCCACCCAGTACCTGCGTTACCTAGGCAACTGGCATACCTGGAAGAAGTCACATCTGCATACGCTGAGGTCACATCTGAATTTGATGTGGCCACACCTTTCTCCGCCCATACCCTAGATAAGGCCTAGCCCAGGCCCTGATGCTCTCTCTCTGCTCTTTTTAGCTCTTTCTCAGCTCTTTCCTTCTCTTCACTTTCCCAGCTCCCTTCTCTTTCCTAGCTCTTTCTTTCCCACCTTTCCCAGATGCTCTCTTTCCCAGCTCTCTCTTCTCTTTCCCAGCTCTCTCTTCTCTTTTCTAGCTCTTTCTCAGCTCTTTCCCAGGTCTTTTGCCAGCCGCATGGAGTGCCAACCTTGCCTGGTCCCAGCAGGTCTACTGAATAAACCTACCCCTTACCTGAATACCACATGCGTGGTGCTGTTCTTACTTGGCTATCTCTTTTTAAAAACCTAACACTTTCTACATTAAAAGATGATATGTGAGCCAGGCACCAGTGGTTTGTGCCTGTAATCCTAGCGACTCAGGAAGCTGATCTGGGAATCATGATTCAAAGCTAGCCTGGGCAGGAACATCTATGAGACTGTTATCTCCAATTAAACACCAAAAAGAAAAAAAAGCCGTAAGTAGAGATATGGTTCAAGTGGTAGAGCACTAACTAGCCTTGAACAAAAAGGCTCAGAAACAGTGTCCAGGCCTTGGCCCTGAGTTCAAGCCCCAGGATAGACAGACAGACAGACAGACACACACACACACACACACACACACACACACAAAATATGTGATCTGAAGCTGGTGGCTCATGCCTGTAAATCCTAGCTACTCAGGAAGCCAAGATGTGAGAAATCTTGATTCAAAACCAGCCAAAGCCTAAAAGTCCATGAGACTCTTACCACCAATTAACCACCAAGAAGCTGGAAATAGAGGTATGGCCCAACTGAGCACCAGCCTTGACTGAAAAACTAAGGGACAGCACCTAGTACTGACACAAATAACACTCTGTGTGTGTGTGTGTGTGTGTGTGTGTGTGTGTGTGTGTGTGTGTGTGCTCAAATGTGCTATTCTTGACAAATAGTCATTCCTTCTCTCTGGAGACTTGGAGTAGATTATACTTTCTTATTTCTTCTGGAACTAACTAGCTCTGGCTGTGAATGGGCACAGCAGTCCAAGCAGAAGCTTTCAGATTCAATGTTCAGTTAGCTGTTTCCCCTGGTAGGGGAGCAGCTATGTTCCATCAGTCAAGGTCTCAGTGACACAAACATAGCAGAGCCACATACAATGTTGAGCTAGCAGAACAACTCTGTTGTTCGAAGTCATTAAGGTTTTGGTGTCATGACCCATCCTATCCCAGCCTATGGTGATGGACACAAGTTTGACATTTAAATCTTCACTAAAAGGTTGGCGAGAGAAAAATCAAGAAAGCCACCTGGAAAGTGTAACACATTAGAATATGGAAAATAGACAAAGAGAGAAGAGATTAAACAAAAATAATGCCAAGATCTTAATGATGTGCATGCCAAATGAGAGAACACAAAGAATTACTGAGAAACAACTGTTCAAGAAATACAAAAACGTGAGTTGCAATCAAAAGATAGAAGTATCTAGAATTATACCTTCCATCATCAGCACAGTACCTGATGTTAGCATGAAGGCATGTTTCCAAACAGCTCATGGACAGAAGTGAACGATTCTGTCATCTTTCAAAAAGAAAACAATGCAACTCACAAAGACATATTACAATAGAAAGGAATTTTATAAATAATAGCAAAAAATAATGGCAAGATCTTGAAAATTCTGAGTGAAAGGTTTTTGTAACTGAATCTCTGTAGAACTATCAATTAGCCAAACTATCTATAATGTATGAATATCACAGGATATTTTATGGGTTTTTTTCTCTCTTTTCTTTTTCTTTTTTCTTTCTTTTTTTTTCCAGAGCTGGGACTTGAACTCTGGACCTGGGCACTGTCCCTGAGCTCCTTTTGTGCAAGACTAGCACTCTACCACTTGTGCTACAGCTTCACTTCCAGTTTTTTCTGTGGATAATTTGAAATAAGTGTCTCATGGACTTTCCTGCCTAAGCTGGATTTGAATCTCAATTCTTAGATCTCAGTCTCTTGAATAGCTAGGATTGCAGGCTTGAGCCACTGGTGCCCAGCTTTATTGTGTTATTTTTTGGCAATGCAGGGGTTTGATCTCAAGGCCTTGTATGGATAAGGCAAAGGCTTTTACCATTGAGCCATACCTCTGTCCCAAGACATTCTCAAATATGCAAAGATTATAACATTACTTCCTAAACTAAGAAAATCCCTAGGGTGTACTCTTTTATATGATGGAGGTGTAAAGTAAAAGAGATGAAGATGTGGGTGAACAAAATCACCCATCAATGCAGGATAGCAATGAAGACAAGAGGCAGAATATTATCTATGAGTCCAAAGAACAACCAGCCACACTGAAGCTGGGATGTAAAAGACTTCAAGGGCACAATTATTTGCTGCTAAATATGCCAATGACAATGCTTCAGGCAATGATGGGCCACAGTTACCATAATGGTTCCAAAATATCATAGTACCTAGTGACATCTAGTGTAAGAATATACAATGCTACATGATTTCTTATGATGTGTCCTGTCCTTATGCAATATGTGACTGTGCTAGAAAGTTCCATGGTACATTTCTACCAGTCACAGAATGACATAACAAAGGCTTACATCTTCCCCAGGAAGGTATGTTAAGGAGGGTAAATTCTCACAGAGTGCTGAAGGTCTATGGTATCTCCATTCAGCAGCTATTATAAAGGACAAAACAGATTTGTGTGCCGACAAAGAATAATCTGCAACAAGTACTTTTGCAGTGCTGAGGGCCCCAAGCTTGCTAGGCAGGTGTTCTACTGCTGAACCACGCCCCATCCCAAGTATTATTTTAAATAGAAAAACCAACACCCTAAAATGAAGCTTAACCTAGCGCATGCAATATGCTCTAGTATTTGAAAAGCGAAATCCATTTAGAGACACAAAATGTTTGTATATGAAGAAATTAGGTTTTTTTTTTTAATTATTAAACCTAAAGTAAGATCAGCAGTTAAAATTTAAGGTGCCCCGTTCAATTTGAAGTTTGAATTAACAATAAGATTTCTTCCTTTTTCTATATTTTTATTAGCATAATTAGTTACACATGGCAGTTTTGTTCTGCCACACAATGTGCCTTAATCAGACCTGCCCCCTCCATCATTCCCCCTCCCTCCTCACCACCTTCCCAACCAATCTCACCAGGCTTATTGGTCTATTATCACACATGTGCATAAAATATTTTGATTATATTCTCCTTCTTTCACCCTCTCTGTTCACTCTTCCTCCTCCCACTAGTAACCAGATAGGATCCATTTGATATTCCTGTCATTCATTATATTTTAGTGTGCATTGATTGTTTAACAATGCACAAGTATCTCCTACATCATATTCTGTACTTTAATCACAAAGATGCTTCACTTATTCCCACTTTCCCCATCCCCAATACCCCTGTGACTCAGCAGTGAATTTCATTTTGCCATCTTCATTCACAGATACAATTTGGTATCATTCACCCTCTCCCTCTAATCCCTTCAAACAGTATCAGAATCACAAGCATATTCTATAGCTAGCTAGACAGACAGACAGACAGATAGAATAGATATGAATACATGACCCTATGTATGATTTCATATATATATTTACCTTTAGGTGTAGCATCCACATATGAAAGAAAACATGATCTTTGTCCTTCCAAACCTTGCTTCACTTAATATAATTGCCTCCAGATCCAAACATTTCCCCACAAGCAACATGATTTCATTCTTCTTTATGGCTGAATAAAATTCTATAGTGTATATATTCCCTATTTTCTTCATTCATGTATTCATTCTTTCAATCATTAATGGCAGGTTCCATAGGTTGGCTATGGTGAATAGTGCTGTAATGAATATGGATGGGCCATATTCATTCCTTCAGCTATATGGTAATGCTAGATTATACAGGAATTTTGATTTAGTTTTTTGAGGAGCATCCATACTAATTTTCATAGCTATTGCACTAGCTTACATTCCCACTCACGCTGTATAAGAGCTCATCCCCACCCCCTCCCCAAGCATTGGCTGTTATTTGTTCCCTTGAGAGGGCCATTCTCACTGGGGAAAGATGGAATCTCAGTGTAGTTTTTATTTATATTCCTTTTGATCAAGTATTTTATTGTTATTATTGATTTACAATCCTTTTATGGGTAAAGATGTTGAACATTCTTTTATGTATTTATTAGCTACTTGTACTCCTTTGGAGACTTGTCTGTTTAATTCATTTGTTTGTTCGTTGATTGGATTATTTTTTCTTTTGCCATCAAATATTTGGATCTCTATATATTCTGGATAATAATCTTTTATCTAATGGATAGCTGACAAATATTTTTCTCCCATCCTGTGAGCTGTCTCTTATAGATAAATCTCTTTGATGAACAAAGATGCAAAAATTCTCAATAAAATACTTGCAAATCAAATTCAACATCACAAAGACTACATACCATAATAAAGTTGGCTTTATTCCAGAGATGCAAGGTTGGTTCAATATACATAAAGTACTAAGTATAATACAGTACATAAACAAAATCAAAGACAAGAATCACACAATCATCTCAATGGATGCAGAAAAAGCCTTTGACAAAACTCAACATCCTTTTATGATAAAATCTCTGAAGAAACTAGATTCAGAGAGAATATGCCTCAACATAATAAAGCTCCATCGCCCTTTTTACCTTTCTCCTTAGTGACAATCTGAGATTTTCAGTCCAAGGGACCACAGGACTTATGCACATTAATCCCTCAAACCATTGGTGACTTCAAGCTGATCGTGTTGGAGGTATTTACAATGCAGCAAATGCTGCAAGCACAACGGATGGTCTTTCTCTTTTGTGTTAGTGGGCAACAGACAAAGCTCACTTCCAGCACATCGGAGTGCAAAGACATCTAACTTTACTTTCCCCAGCTGCCCTTGTGATAAGAAATGGCTGAGTCAACAAGTCCAACATCCTAGGCTCAATCCCCAGTACCAAAAAAGAAAAGACAAAAATATAGCTGAGTCATGAGAATTAAGTGTGGTGGGGACTTCCAGAAGCCTTGTTTTAATAGTATTTCCTGCCTGGTAATGTCAGTACAATGAATGGCTAGAATCCTAGCAGCCCCTTTTGACCATGAGGTCAAGGAGAACTGGATGCAACCTCACCTGTAATAATTATTAGGTCTTAGTTTCTAACTCCAGAGCACACTCCATAGTACTCCAGAGCCATATATTTTTATTTAGGAGTTTAATATTAAATGTAGTCACAGCTAACGCTAACCAATACATCTCAGCTGAAGATGAACTTCTCATCAAGCTGATACACATTTCCTACGCATGTCTCTAGTATGGCCTAACCACAGCAACTCTCCGATAGCATTGCTTCATAACCTATGCTCTGGATTATGCCTGCCACAGCTGGCACTGACCTTGAACTTCCCACACCCCATGAGGCACCAATGATGCCTTCTGTCTGAACATGACACTGGACAATGTCTGTCAACAGCCCTGAATTCTTAGAAATGTCTCTGCCTTTTTTAGTTCAGCCACATTGTTACACCATTTACAGAGAATTGGAGACCTCTGCCCTTGGAATGCATCATCCTTACCTTCAGAGCAGGAACTAAGTGGAAACTATTCACTGGGCATCCAAATGTGAAGAGAGGATGGGGGATGTGGCAGGAAACCAGCCCAGGCACACTTAGGACCATGCTTCAATTAAAAAGGCCAAGGCTAGCCAGGCACTGACGGCTTATGCTTGTAATCCTACTCAGAAAGCTGTGCTCTGAGGATTGCAGTTCAAAGCCAGCCAAGGGCAGAAAAGTCCCTGTGAGAGACTCTTATCTCAAAAACTCTTATGCTCAAAAACCAGAAGTGGAGCTGTGGCTCAAAGTGGTAGAGCACTAGCCTTGAGCTAAAGAGCTCAAGGACAGCACCCAGGCCCTGAGTTCAAGCCTCATGGTTACAAAAAAAATTTTTAAAAAATCCAAGGCTGGGGGTAGGGTAGGGGGCTGTCGTGGAGCTGTGGCTCTGTGCTCTACTGAGGCCAGAGTGCCTGCCTGACAAGACAGGAGCCTGAGTTCAAACCCCAGTGTGATGGACAGACGGATTGTCTATTAAATGAGAGAAAATGGTGTTCACCTGACCCCCGTGTCTTGTATAATTAAATGGTATGGGGATCTCACACTGCCTTCTTCCTTGTAAACAATAGTTTCATGGGAAAAGAACTTAATTTGTTTGTAAGGTGATTGAGAGATTGATTTGTTTTCCCTGAATAAACTTAATCAACCAGCTGTGAGCCATCATCTGTGTAATCTCTAAATTTACAAAATCAGTCCGTAAGACAAAAATGAGCTGATTTCATTACTGAATAATCACTGAATCACCCCCAGAGACAGACACACACTTATAGGAAAGTGGGTTTGGAAAATCCTATTTAGTTCCCTTTATTAATTATTATTCTATTAGAGATGAAAATGAGACAGGCTCTTGCCTCTTTGTTCTGAGTGATTAGGGTGGCTTTTATCTTCTGGTTAATGGTAACATTTTCGGCTATTTTAATGAAATGAACATGAAAATGATTGACCTAAGTCTGAGCAGAAACGCAAAATTGTGTTTCAAATGTAGTGTGTCCAAAAATATGCACATTAGAAACCAGAATGAAGGCTTCTCAGAGATTTTTAAGTGGGTTTGGGCAGCTTCACCAAGCAACTGAAACTTCTTTCAGGTACCACTTAATTATGTTCAGCCCTAAATGCTACCTGAATGGCCATTCAAATCCTACTACAGAAGAAACCAGCTATCTACCTTGTAGCTAATTTAGGTCAAATTTATTCCTTCACTCTGGGAAAGAACAAGGTAATCTATCTTCAAGGAACTGCAGAACTCAAAGGCCATGAAACCCTCCCATACCCCCTCTACTCCCCTTTCCCAACACTCTAATATAATTTGCTAAATTACAACTGAGGTATTCCAGAGACTGTAGGGTCAGCCAAGTGTGGATATGGTGGGAACATGGCAGAAAGGTGAACTGTAAGCTGGTAGAGGTGGAGCAGTGTCTATTCCTTTTTTTTTTTTTTTTTTTGCCAGTACTATACCTTGAACTCAGGACCTAGGTTCTGTCCCTTAGCATTTTCGTTCAAGGCTGGTGCTCTAATCCCAGCTCCACTTAACAGTTTTGTGTGTGTGTGTGTGTGTGTGTGTGTGTGTGTGTGTGTGTGTGTGTGTGTGTGTGTGTGTGTGGTTCCTTGGAGATAAGAGTCTCAGGGACTTTCCCAGCCAGGCTGGTTTCAAACCACAATCCTCAGATCTCAGCCTCCTGACTTGCCAGGATTTTAAGCATGAGCCTAAAATGCACCTGGAACAGTTTTCATTCTTTAGATCCCCGAGGCAGGAAAGGCATGAGCAGATGAGTCCCTGTCTAATGGAACCCATCCTGCTATGCTTACTAGGCTCTGTTCACAAGCTGCAGCGAGGTAGGAATGGGCACCAACAGCCTTCACAGGTATGACCTTGCAGGGAATGGGGTAATAGCCATAGTGATCGGTCCATCAGGGGAAGAGGCTGGTTTTGGTTTATATTTTCCAGGGCTGTATCCAGGGAAGCTGAGAGAAGGCCCAGGTGCACACTTCTGTGACCAAGGTGAAGCCACCACTTACCTAGATGCTCATTCCTGTCACCAGAATGCCAGACCCTGCAGAGGGACAAGCAGCCCCAGGACCTGCCACTCCACAGCAAAAGAAGCTAACAGGTGGGCTGGGATGTAGCTCAATGGCAAAGCGCTTGCCTAGCAAGTGCAACATCCTGGGTTCGATCCCCAGTACCAAAAAAGAAAAGACAAAAAAAATACAGTTTAAAAAAACCCAAATAAAAGAAGCTGACAGGCTTTCTTGGAGGGGTTATGGGGAGGCTGGGGTTGGGGGCCAGGGAAGGTGGCTCAGTGGTAGAGCTTGAACTCAGGGTCTGGGCGCTGTCCCTGAGCTTTTCTGCTCAAGGCTAACACTCCACCACTTTGAGCCACAGATCCACTTCTGGTTTTCTGGCAGTTAATGAGTCTCTTGGACTTTCCTTGCCCAGCTGGCTTTGAACTGTCATCCTCAGATCTCAGCCTCCTTGAGTAGCTAGGATTATAGGCGTGAACCACCAGGGCCTGGCAAAGCTGACAAAAAATTTTGCTTGTCAGTCACATCCTTTGCTATGGGCTATGTGTGTATCCTCAAAGGCCCATCATCTCTTAGAGCTCTAACTTGACATGAGAGAAAAAGCTTCTGCACTCTTCATGCTGAATGTTTCAGTAAGGTATTTCAGTGACTCTGAGAGCAGGGAGGGCTGTCTTTCTCAGGCAAGGAAATCTTCATCTTTTTTCCTTAGAAAGCCACACCAGGAGCCAGTGGCTCACACCTATGATCCCAGATATGCAGGAGAAGTTGAGATACAGGATCATGGTTTAAAGACAACTCAGGCAGGAAAATCCCAGAGACTCTTATCTCCAATTAACCACTGAAAAGCTAAACGTGGAACTATGGCTCAAATGGGAGAGCAATAGACTGAAAGTTCAGGGACAGTGCCTAGGCCCTGAGTTCCTCTGTGCTTTCAACATCTTCCACCTGACTCTGGGCCATGCACACTTGGCCTTGTTAAAGTGACAGACTCAAAGCACATGAGCAACTGTTGTTGGGTTTTGCTGTCTGCCACAGCAGTGTGGGATCAGCAGAGTTCTTCTGTCTGCACTCAGTGATTGTTACACACAAACAGCCTTCATGCAGAGACTCCTAATAGAAGATGCTCTTAAAAGCACACACACACACACACACACACACACACACACACAGAGCAAAATTACAGGATACAAAATCAACAGGCAAAAATCAGTTGTGTCTGTATACCAACTAACAACAAACAATCCAAAAAAGAAAATTAAGAAGAAATTCACTACCAGGAAACTGGCACTTGAAGGGGGTAGGGACTGTCCAGGGGAGGAGTTAGACAAATGAAGAGAGGAGGAAGAGGGAGAATGAAATCATAATATCCAATAAATATCCAATAAATATGAAAGTGAGAAAATTGAGAGGAGGAGTTGGGTTGGGAGGGAGGAGGCAAATGATAAAAGGAGTGATATTAACTGAGATGCACTGTACTTAGAAATTGATTTGTTGAGTGGTAATTCCTTTGTACAACTACTTAAAGATAATTAAAATATAAATTAAAAAATAAAAGAGAGACTGCACTTGTTAAAAAGAGAATTCACTTGTAATGACATTAAGAAGCATAAAATATTTTTACAATGAATTAAACCAAGAAGATGAAAGAAAGCTTTGAACTCTGAAAGCCATAAATGTTGTCAAAAATAAGCCAAGTACCAATGGCTCACGCCTGCAATCCTAACTACACAGGCAACTAAGACTGAAACTCCAAGCCAGCTTGGGAAGACCAATCCAAGAGACTCTAATCTCTAGTTAAGCAGAAAGAGGCCAGAAGTGTAAGTGTGGCTTAAGTGATAGAATGTTAGCATTGACCAAAAAAGCCAAAGTATGAGGCCCTGAGTTCAAGCCCCAGTACTAGCATACACACACACACACACACACACACACACACACACACACACACACACACACACACACACACACACACAACCACAGGATGGCTTTTAATCAATTACATCCTTAATATTTTTGACATTTTGTGTGTGTGTATATGTGTGTGTGTGTGTGTGTGTGTGTGTGTGTAGGTAGATGTCTGTGTCTATGTCTCTGTGTCTGTATGTGTCTGTGTTGAAGCTCAAATTCAGAGCCTGGCTCTGTTCCTTAGCTTTTTTGCTTAAGCTGGCACTCTATCACTTGAGCCACAGTTCCACTTGCACGTTTTTTGCTTGATCATTATAGATAAGAGTCTCATAAACTTTCCTGCCCAGGCTTCCTTCAAACCACAATCCTCAGATCTCAGCCTCCTGCATAGTTAGGATTATAAGCATGAGCCACAGATGCATGGCTGAAACTTAGTATTCTTAAGATGTCAACACAATCTGAACTATTTCACAGATTCAATGCAAAAATTACCAAAAAGATCAGTAATTTTGGTAGCAAAAAAAATCCTAAAATTACAATGCTTGATAAGAAATGTACTCACTATCTTGCCCATGTAATTGTAACCCCTCTGTACAGTATTTTCACAATAAAAAAAATAGTTTTTAAAAAAAATCCTAAAATTCAGATAAAAATCTAAAAAATAAAACCTGAATAACAAAAATATCTTAAAACACAAGTACCAGGTTGGAAGTGTCATACTTCCTGTTTCAGAACTTACTACAAAGTTATAAAAATCAAAACAATGTGGTACTAGCAAAACAATGGATGGATATACCAATGGAACAAAATGAAGAGCTCAGAAATCTATATATTTACAGTCAAACAATTTTCTACAAGGTGCTAAGATATTGCAGTATGAACAGGACAGTTTCCTCAACACGTGGTACTGGGGAACTGAATTTCTACATGAAGTTGTACTTTTATATCTTTAGATGGAAAGTGCAAAAAATAACTAAAACATGATCAGAACTAGGCATTGGTACTCACACCTGTAACTCTTAGCTAATCAGTAAGCTGAGATCTGAGGAGCCAGCCAGGACCAAAAAGTCCATGAGACTCTTATCTCCAAAGAACCAGCAAAAAGCCAGAAGTGGAGGTATAGCTCAAGTAGCAGAGCTTGAATAAAAACCAAGCAAGAACATGAGGCCTTGAGTTCAAGCCCCAGTACTAGGGCTTGAACAAACAAATACCACTTCCCTCCCTACTCTCCCCCGCCCCCCCCCACAAAAATGGAAAGAGGGGGGGAGGGGGGGAGGCTGGGAAGGGATGTGAAGGGTAAACAGAGGAGGAGGCTGCAATGCTTGATAAGAAATGTACTCATTATCTTGCCCATGTAATTGTAACCCCTCTGTACAGTATGTTCACAAAAAATTAAAATTAAAATTAAAAAGAAAAAGAAAAAGAAATAAAAAAATGTAAAGAATCAGAGACCTAAGCTGTGATGGGTGGATGAAAAGCACACAAAAAGCACATGAAAAGATGCTCCACATCATGAATCAGCAGAGCAAAGCAAATCAAAGCTGTGAAGACTTCCTATTCATACCTATTAGATGTGAAATGCTGAAACCAAACCAGGTATGCTGCCACAGGATTCTAATCCCAGCTAGTAGGGAAACATAGGTAGAAGAATTGCAGTCCAAGACCAGCCCCAGGCAACAATATGAGAGCCTAACTGAAAACTAACTAGAAAAAGAAAAAAAAGGCTAGAACAGAAGTCAATGGGCTCACACCAGTAATCCTAGCTGCTCAAGAGGCCAAGATCTGAGGATCATGGCGTGAAGCCAGACTGGGCAGGAAAGTCTGTGACACTCTCCCATCGACTACCAGAAAGCCAGAAGAGGAGCTATGGATCAAGTTAGAGTGCTAGCCCTGAGCAAAAAATCTTAGGGATAGAACACAGGCCCTGAGTTCAAGCCCCAGGACTAGAACAAAAAAAGTGGGGAGGGTCTTAGGAATCTGATTTGAGTAGTAGAGTGCCAGTCTGGGGCCCTGAATTTAACCCCAGTACCAACACACACACACACACACACACACACACACACACACACACACACACACACACACACACACACACACACACCACACACCATATACACAGTATAAAACAATTACGGGCAATCATATGGAGAAAGCAGAGTGCTTGTGCTTGTTGTTAGAAATGTAAACCAACACACACACACACCATATACACAGTATAAAACAATCACAGGCAATCATATGGAGAAAGCATAGTGCTTGTGCTTGTTGGTAGAAATGTAAACCAACACACACACACCATATACACAGTATAAAACAATCACAGGCAATCATATGGAGAAAGCATAGTGCTTGTGCTTGTTGGTAGAAATGTAAAATGGTGAAGAGTCTTTCTTTTCTCCAGTGTGTGTTTTTTACTCCATTGTCAAAAATTAGATAGCTGGATCTGTTTTTGCAGTTTTATTTTTACATCTTCTATTCTTCTACATCTTCTACATCTTCTACTCTGTTCCCAAAGACTAATGTCTTTGGGCTCTTTATGAACCATACTGTTTTTGTTACCGTGGTTCTGTTATAATTTGAAATCAGGTATTACATTACCATCAGCATTGCTCTTTTGCTCAGGTTTACTTTGGCTGTTCAAGGTCTTTTACACTTCTGTATACATTTTAGGATTAACTTTTCTATTTCTATGAAAAATTACGCTGGGATTCTGGTATTATAGCATTGAATCTGTAGATTGCTTTTGATTGCATGGCCATTTTCACAATTTCACATATTAATTTTACCACCCATGAACATGGAATGTCTTTCCATTTTACAACTGTTACTTTTATGGCAAGAAATTAATAGGAACTGTCTACAGTTGATGAATCTAGAAATTCTAAATACTAAATCATCTACCTCCTTGCTTCTTCTCTGCACCCTTCATTCTTTCTGTCTCCCCCCCCCTTAGCCCTTCTTCCCTCTCTTTTTGACAGTTGTCCCTTTAAACAAGTATTACATTAACTGAAACAAGAAGAACTAGATTTCAAGGATTGACAACATCATTTGTTGCAGTTTTCTTTTTTCCCCTGAAGAACTGGAAGGGGACCCAGGGCCTCCCATGTGCTAGGCAAGCACTCTACTACTCAGCCACACCCCCAGCCCAATCACAATTCATAATCCATAATCTAGGAGCACCCTGAGTTGACATTCGAAGTCCTCTGGGCCTTCCTTTCCCCGAGCATTGTCTCCTAAGCTATACTGACAGATTAGGATGATTAAGCAAATCAATACATGCAAGCACCCAGGGTTTTGAGTTTTGAGTCACCTATTTAGGTTAGCATCCGTTCTGAAAATACAAGAGACCTCCTTGATTTATTCTGGCCTATAAATTTTTCTTGTGCTGGCCCTGGGCCTTGAATTCAGGGCCACGGGCCTGTCTCTGAATTTTTTTGCTCAAGGCTGGCACTCTATCACATGAGCTACAGATCCACTTCCAGCTCTTTGGGAGTTAATGAGAGATAAGAATCTCATGGACTTTCCTGCCCAGGCTGGCTTTGAATGAGATCCTCAGATTTCAGCTTCCCGAGTAGCTAGGATTACAAGCATGAGCAACTGGTGCCCAACGAAATAATTTTTTTTAACAAAACCTTAGGTCACATTGTAAGTATACTGCAAATTTCCCTGGCGCCAGGAATCTCAGGCTGGCATGCTGGGGAAGCTACTCCAGAGAGCTGCCAATGCCTTAATTATGGTTCAGGCGGGAGGCATAATTGGTTGGTGGTCATTGCACTCCAGGAGCTCCAGTTCCCTCTGTCCTAATTTCTTCTAGGCCAGCAGCCCACTGCCCTCTCCTAATTAGCTTCACCATTTAAGGCTTTGATGTCAGCATTTCAATTGGGGCTGAAGTCTGCAGTTTCATGTTTTGGTTTCCAAACTACTCAATACAGACAATAGACTTTTATATTCCAGAATTAACATGTGTCTTTTCAAAGTTTCCTTCTGTAAATTGTAAACCTCTCCTATCAAAGGGCAGTGTTGGCATCTAACCTATGCATATGCTCCTGAAGATTTTTCAATCATCTGTAGATTACTTGTTTTTACTGGATCAGGCCTGTATGTTTGCTGCATAGTTTCTCCATCACAAAAATGAGTTTAGCAACAGTGTATCTGCAAGCTGGCCAAGAGTAAAGATGGGAGACCCAAGTCTCAAAACCTTGAGTTTAGAAGCCAGGCACCAGTGACTCACATCTATAATTCTAGCTACTGAGGAAGCTAAAATCTGAGGAAGTGGAGCTGTGGCTCAAAGTGGTAAAGCACTAGCCTTGAGCAAAAGAAGCTCAGGGGTAATGCCCAGGCCCCAGGCCCTGAGTTCAAGTAATGCCCCAGGACTGGCACCAAAAACCACCCTTGAGGATAAGGTTACAAGAAGGGCAATGATATATCTTGCCTGTAATACTAGCTATTCAGGAGGTTGAGATCTGAGGATCCTAGTTTGTTTGTTTGTTTGTTTTTTGGGGTCCGGTCGTGGGGCCTGAACTCTGGGCCTGGGTGCTGTCCCTCAGCTCTTCAGCTCAAGGCTAGCGCTCTACCACTTGAGCCACAGCACCACTTCCGGCTTTTTTCTTTTTACTTATGTGGTGCTGAGGAATCGAACCCAGGGCCTCAGGCATGCAAGGCAAGCGCTCTACCACTGAGCCATCTTCCCAGCCCTGAGGATCCTAGTTTGAAGCCAGCCTTGGCAGAAAAGTCTGTGAGGCTCTTATTATCAGTTAACCAGTAAAAAGCAGGACTGGAGCTGTGGCTCAAGTTGTGGAGCAAACAGCCTTGAGCAGAAAAGCCAAGTGAGTTCAGAGAAGGTTGTGGAGTGATGAAAACAGTAGTGTGAGGCCAGGGAGAGAAGAGGGGAGGGACTCGGTGGTCTGCACATGTGTAATCAGCCCTCATGGCTGATTACATGTGCGTTTGTGTGCCCCATGCTGATGCTGGGGCTTCAAATTAGGGCCTCACACTTATACTTACCTTTTTCGCTCAAGGCTGACATTCTACCACTGGAGCCACATCTCCATTTCTGGACTTTTGCTGCTTGATTAGAGTGAAGAGTCGTACAGTCTGGCTTTAAACCTGGTTCCCAGATCTCAGTCTCCTGAGTAGGATTACAGGTATGAGCCACCAGTGCCCAGCATTGTGGCCCTTCACAGGAGCATGTTTAGACAAGTGTTGTATTCACACAACCTGAGGATGGACTTCAGAGATAACTGATATAAAAAATTCAGCCACTAGAGGCCACCTGTGCAGGTCTGCCTGAAGAGGAGATGATTCAAATCTCTGAGAAGGAACCTAGGCAACAGTTATTGCAACCCACATATCAGAGCAGTTGTCTAGCAGAATGGGGTGGAGTAATGCTGATTTCAGCTCCAATGAGAGTGGCTCATCATTTTAAAGCAAGAACTGAAAGCAAATGAAGCTGAGGGATTTATTCATTATGATTCCTAATAAACTATAAGTGCTACATTATACTGTTGTTGAAGGAATAATGGAAAGAAAATAGAGTACAAGGACAGTTGATTTTAGTTTCTTGAAGTGTTTTAGATCAATCCATGGTTGGTTGAGTTTTAGGATGCAAAACCTTCTGGTACCAAGAATTGATTATGTTTTAATTTCTAAGATTAAATAAAAGATATAAGATTTAAGATTCAGTTACATTTATACTTTAAAAAATATAAAGCGGTGGTAGGATGGGAGGGAGAGAACTAGGAAAGGGGTGATATTGTCCAAAAAGAAATGTACTCTTAGCTGGGTGCCTGTGGCTCACGCCTGTAATCCTAGCTCCTCAGGAGAATTGCGGTTCAAAGCTAGCCCAGGCAGGAAAGTCTGGGAGACTCTTATCGCCAATTAACCACCAGAAAATTGAAAGTGGCACTGTGGCTCAAAGTGATAGCGCATTAGCCTGAAGCTATAAGAGCTCAGGGACAGCACCCAGGAAACCAAGTTCAAGCCCCATGACTAACAAAAAAAAAGTACTTTTTACCTGACTTATGTAACTGTAATCCCTTTGTACATCACCTTTATAATAACAACAAAAATTTAAACTATATATAAAGCAGATATAAATCTGCAAGACTCCATCTCCAATTAACCAGCAAAATGCCAAGATTGAGGTGTTGCTTAGGTGGTAGAGTGCCTACTGTGTGGGTAAGCTGATAAAGCATGAGTCCTGGAGTTCAAGTGCCAGTACCTACAAAAAAATTACTTAGAATCTACATTGCCACTGAAAAGTTTAATGAGCAATCATGCATTGTCTACTGCAGTTTTTTTGTTTGTTTTTGATATTGTGTTTGTTTTTTGATGTTTTGTACTGGGGCATAAACTCAGAGTCTGGGCACTATCCCTAAGCTTTAACACTGAAGTCTGGTGCTCTGTCATTTAGGCCACATCTCTACTTCTGGCTTTTTGGTGGTTAATTGGAGATAAAAGTGTCCTGGGCTTTCCTGTCTGGGCCAGCTTAGAACTGTTATCCTCAGATCTCAGCCTCCTGAGTAACTAGGATTTAAAGGAGTATGTCACTGGTACCCGGCTGCATTCCAATTTTCAGTACAGAGGTTTTGAGCCAACACTAATGACTCAGTGTTCCTAATTATTGGCACTTAAATTGTGTTATTTCATGTTTATGTTTAACTTGTATAGCTTTAGTTTCACTTTTATGTTTTATTTAAAAGTGCATATTTTTAAAGTGTAATTGTGTTTTTATTTATATTGTGTTTCGAGACAGTTTTACTGTGTAGCCAAAGGTAGCCTCGATCTTCCCATTTCCTGCCTTACTCTCCTGAGTGCTGGGATTACAAGCAAACACACAATGTTACATCACAATATGATAGTTTGATATATATTATACATTGTAAGCAGTACTACACACAAAGGTAATTGAAATATCCATCATTTCACATTGTGTGTGTGTGTGTGTGTGTGTGTGTGTGTGTGTTTAGTCTATGAGCGTTGAGACACTGAAGAGCCACCCTTCTGCCCTCTTGGTGAGTGAGTTTCAGGCCTACAATGTGGTATTTGTTAAATAGTCAACATGCTGCATGTTACATCTGTAGAACTCTTCAAATTCTACTACTGAAATTCTTTCTTTGATAGCTTCCCCACCCAGACCTATAGTTCCTATTCTACCCTGTTTCTACAGATTCTTCTTTTTCAGATTTTACATATGTGTGCAATCGTACAGCAGATCTTCCTGTGCTAGTTTATTTTACACTACACAGTGCCCTCCAGGTTCAGCCATGCTGTGGCAAATAGAACTATTTCTTTTCTTTTTTTAAGGCTGAATTGTTCTCTATTGTCTTTATATAATACAGCTTCTTTATATGGTCAACACAGATGTCTCTTTTCATTCAATTTCCTTTACTGTGACATATCTTCAGAAGTTGGGATATTGGGTCAATTGGTAATTCTATTTTTAACTTTTGTTTGAGTTTTTTGTGCAAGTACTAGGACTAGAATTCAGGACCGAGGGATTGTCCGTTAGCTTCTGCACTCAAGGCTGGTGCTCTATCTCCTGAGCCGCAGCTCCATTTCTAGCTTTTTGGTGATTACTTGGAGATAAGTCTCATACACTTTCCTGCTCAAGCTGGCTTTGAATGGTGATCCTCAGATCTCAGCCTCCTGTATAGCTAAGATTGCAGGTGTGAGCCACCAGTGCCCAGCTGTTTTTAACTTTCTGAGGAACCTCTGTACTGGTGCCTACATGGCTGTGCCCATTATGATGTGTGTGCCTGTTGCTGAACAGCTTGGCTCCAGTATATGAGAATCCTCCCCAGTGTGCTGAAAGGCCAAAGTGACAGTAGACAAACCCAGGACTGCACAGGGATTCACTGGGGACTTCCTCACAGAAGCCTGGTCCCAGGCACAGCCAGACCGGAGGATTCTGTGATTTGGGTCAGAAGTAAGGGGCTGATGAAGCACTCAGGACTAAAAGACTTCACCCCATATGAGAGAGAGACCTGGCTTATGGCAAGTCAAGGTCTAGGCTGGGAGGAGTGTTCCAGTCTTGACAGCACCAGAGACCTGGGACAGTCTCACATACCAATGGGGCTAAGTTCTCCACCATGGATTTCAGCATCAAAGACCCCATGGCCTTCTTCCACAAAACACACTTAGAAGCCCTTTAGACACAGAAGGAGAAACTGGAGCAGATCACCAACAAATGGCTCAAAGTGGTCTTCCCAAGCGTCTGCCCTAGGTGGTGTGTCTCCAAACCCCAGATGCTCACTAGGTGATCTTTGGCTCATTTTAGTGTTTGTCCTTCACCCTCGGCCACCCTGGAATTCCTGCAGTTCATACCCAACACATCCAGGAAGTAGGGTGGCACCAGCACAGCACATCATTAGCTCCTTTAGATTCTTTGTGTGTGTTTTCTAGTACTAAGATTTGAACTCTGGACCTAGAGCTCTGGCTCAGCTTCCTTGCTCAGCTTCCTTACACTGCTGAAATTCTACTATCTGAGCCCTACCTCTAGTCTGACATGTTGCTGGTTAATTAAACATGGCCTCTCTTGGACTTTTCTGCCCAGGCTGGCTTTAAACCGTGATCTTCTAGATTTCAGCCTCCCAAGCAGCTGTGATTACAGATGTGGGCCACTGGTACCCGCACAACTCCTTTAGACTCTGCTATGAAAGAGAGTAATTGTGTTAACAGCCCAGCTAGAGAAAAAAAAAACTGTTAAGTCGAGGACAAGCATATAAGATGACCATGTAAGATGATGTTATGTGAAATGAACCCCAAGATAGGGACACAACTTGTTTTTTTCATTCTTGTTATTGTTTTTAATGTATCTAAAATGTACTATGTGATTTTTTTGTTTCTTTGTATGTTCTTCCCCCATGGTATCACCCCCATTTTCACTGTATTTGATGGCAGTGCCCTGCATCTTGTATATACATTTTTTTCTAATTTGGGGAGAGGAAGGGAAAAAACAAAATTCTGAAACAAGGATACAGGATGACCCATTGTAACAATGAGATGTACAAGACACTATGTAGAAAACGAACTTTACAAGTTGCGGGGAGGGAGGAGTTGAGGAGGAGGGAAGGGAAGGGATGGTAGGGGAAAAACAAAGGAGGAGGTAATAATGCTCGATAGGAAACGTATTCATTACCTTACTCATGTAACTGTAACTCCTCTGTATACTACTTTTACAATTTCAAAAAACTGTTAAAAAAAAAAAACACCAAAAAACAATTTCCTGAATCTGGGTGCCAGTGTCTCATGCCTATAATCCTAGCTGCTCAGGAGGCTGAGATCTGAGAATCATGGTTCAAAACCAGTTTGGGCAGGAAAGTTTGTGAGACTCTTGTCTCCAATTAACAACCAAAAAACTGCAAGTGGAGCTGTGGCTTAAGTGACAGAGTGCTAGCCCTGAGCAAAAGAAGCTCAGGGACAGCATCCAGGCCCTGAGTTCAAGCCCCAGGATGGGCACACACACACACACACACACACACACACACACACACACACACACACACACACACACACACACACACAACAATGACAAACCCAAACCTGGAGTGATAATAATGCTGGTGCTAGCCTGTTCTTAATGATTCAGGACCCAAGGAAGGAGGTTGATAGGCCCCAGCATTCACTGACAAACATGTTTTCTCTCTTGATTTTCCTAAATATGTAGCTAAAGAAACTGAAATCATCAGGAGAAAGACAAAGGCTACCCACTTCCCCACCGAAGCTGGCTAGTTCCCTGTGAGCAGAGTCCACAGGGTTCAGGGGGCTTGCATGTCACACCTTGCAAAAGGAGGAAGGACAGAGTGAAACAGAGCACCTTCTGTCAATGCCCCCTTTCTCTTCAGTGGGGAGAACAGAGGCTTGGTCAACAAAGGCTAGCAGCTGTAAAGCTGGAGAAGGAGGTTTATGAAGAGGACAAAATAGGCAAAGGGATAGGGGAGAGAGGAAGAAGAGGAGGTAAGAGAGATTTTTTTTAATGATTTTTTTTGGCTTTTGGTTTTTGGTGGCCAAGAGCCATTATTTCTATCACCCACAGGCCTTTATTCTGAATAAAAGGGCTGGTCCCAACAGGAAGCCACAACTTGAGATTTTACAGATGAAATCACTGCAGGAGGTAAAGGAAGGCATGTTGTCTGGATATAGGGTGGCGTGGGCTGAGGTGCTGTTACCTATAGCATCCTCACCTGGCTCCAGCTTCATGAATGAGATACACTTAGACATAGGATTATTGGAAGAGCTTCCATTCAACCATTGACACCAGTGAATACATGTGCCATAAAATACAGCAACATCCCTCTAATCCAGTCTACTCAGGAGGCTGAGATCTGAGGCTTGTGGTGCAATGCCAGACTAGGTAGAAAAGTCTGAGGGATTCTTATCTCCAATTAACCAGCAAAAAAAAAAAAAAAAAAAAAAAGGAAATGGAATGACAAGTGGTATGGTGGCGGCCTTAAGTGATAAAACCAAGAGAGTGTGAGGACCTGAATTTAAGCTCCGGGACAAGAAATGAAAGAAAAGAAAAGAAAAGAAAGAAAGAGGAAGGAAGGAAGGGGAAAGAAAGAGAAAGAAAAATTAAGAGGAAGAGAGAGAGGGAGAGGGAGGGTAGGAGTGAGAAAGAGAGAAAGAAAAGAAAGGAAAGAAGGAAGGAAGGAAAGGAAGGAAGGAAGGAAGGAGGAAGGAAGGAAGGGGAAAGAAAGAGAAAGAAAAATTAAGAGGAAGAGAGAGAGGGAGAGGGAGGGTAGGAGTGAGAAAGAGAAAGAAAAGAAAGAAGGAAGGAAGGAAGGAAGGAAGGAAGAAGGAAGGAAGGAAGGAAGGAAGGAAGGAAGGAAGGAAGGAAGGAAGGAAGGAAGGAAGGAAGGAGGAAAGAAAGAATTTGTTTTCAACAGCATGATCATCAGTTAGGAAATCTAGAGGACTATTTTAAATAGGTAGCAAAACTAAAATTTTGGTGGAGGTTCCAAGTCCAGTTTAAGAGCCTTTTGTGTTCTTCCTTACTTGCTTCTATACCTGAGGGAGATGCAAAGGAAGGCCTTACTCATGTCTCCAGTGTTTTTCTAATGACTTATCCTTTTATGTCTCCTTATTTTGAACACTACTCAAGTAATAAGCAACTAGAAAGCATGCCTCCACGTTCTAAGGTGCTGCTGGAGGTATGGCTCAAGTGGTAGAACACTAGTCCAACTGAGAAAGCACGAAGCCCTGAGTTCAAAACCCAGTACCATCAAATAAATAAATTTAAAATTTCTACGTAAATGAAAATTATTATTGCATCTGGTTCTGAGAGGTTGACAACCTCTCCCCTGCCTATCTTTTTTAAATATAAGAACTAAGAACAAAACATAATTGCATTTTTTATTTTTTAAACAAAACATAGCTTTCCAGGGTGGTGTGATATTCTTTTCTTTTTCCTTTCTTTCTTTTTCCTTTCTTCCTCTCCTTTCTTTTTTTTTTGTGTAACTAGGGTTTGAAATCAGGACCTCCTGATAACTAGAAGGTGTTATACACTTTTTTATTTAAGTTATTTTTCCTTTCTTTTTCTTTTTTTTATTCTTTCTCCTTTTTTGACATGTTTGTGTGTATGTGTTCATGTGCCTGTGCACACTCCAGTATTGGGACTTGAACTCATCGTCTCTCACTCTTGCTTGGGTTTGTCATTCAATGCTGTGGTCTACTACTTGAGACACACCTCCAGTTCCAGCTTTTAATGGGAGATAAGAGTCTCACAGACTTTCCTGCCCAATCTGGCTTTGAACCTTAGTTCCCACACCTTACCTCCTGAAAAGCTTGGATTGCAGACATAAACAACCTGAACCCAGCCTGCTTTTCAGATAGGATCTTGTGCTTTCTGCGTAGATAATCTCAGACTACAATACTTCTACCTGCAAATCTATCATATCTGGAATTACAAGTATGCCCAGCTTGTTGAGATTGGGGAAAGGGTGTCCTTGTTAACTTTTGAAATTACAATGCTCCTAATCTCTGTGTCCTGTCTTTTCTTTATAACTAAAAGATAGAAAGGAGACATTGTGAAGTACACAAAGAACATAAAAATAGAAGATTAGACCCTAAAAGGAAGATCAGGTGTGTTGACTGTTAGGATAGCTGGTGAGCAACTTCTGTCCCCACTCCCACATCAAAGGCTAAAAATGGGTGGCTGTTCAGGCCTGTAGTATAGCAAAGCACAGACAATGACCTTGATAAAAAATCATAACCCTAGTTACAGAGGTTTGGGCAGGACAGGCCCATGTGCATGGATGGCAGGAGGAAGGAAATTGCAAAATCCTACCTTCCAAAAGCACAGAGCAAGAAGAAAACTCAGGACAGTGTCAGATGAATCATTATCAGAGCCAGAAGAAAACTCAGGGCTGTGTCAGATGAATCATTATCATTCGCTTGTGATCAAAACTACCTGGCTATCAGCCTCCACACCACCACCAACCAATAGCAGGCATGAGAATGAGCATCCAATGGCAGTGCTGGGGTTACATTGTTGAGGGAAGGGAGAGGGACCATTTCCTGTAGCTGTAGGTTCCCATCTGCCCACCTGGAAGATGGACAGACCTCACCAATCTGATTGAATTCATCCACCTGAGTTCTACGTATCTCAGGAATCTGGAAGGGTCTGTTTCTTTGTTGAGATCATTCAGATTATTTAAGGGAAATCCACAAAGTGCTATGAATGCCTAAACTTTTACCCAGGGGCAAGGAAAAATTATCCTCACTGAATAAATTCGAAGAATAGTGACTTAAAGTACAATGATATCATGATGGTACCCACTAGTCATGTCTACTCAATGCACAAGCCAAGAGTGTTCAGAACACAGAAATTAAACTGAAAAACTTGATGTATTCTGAATTCCCTCTATTGCAAGCTTATATTCCTTCTTCCTGGGAGCTGTTGATACTGGCTTTTTCCCATCCTGAAGCTAGGAAGCAGAGTGATAATAAGAGCCTAAGAATGAAGCCAGGAACCAGCAGCTCACAGCTGTAATCCTACTTAGGAGGTTGAGATCCAGAGGAGCAAGGTTCAGAACCATCCCAAGCAGAAAAGTCCACAAGACTCTGTCTCCAATTAACAAGTAAAAGGTAGATTTGGAGGCATGGCTCAACTGGAAGAATACAAGCAGAGTGAGCAAGCAATCCAAGTAGGCTCAAAACCCTGTGTTCAGGAAGGAAGGAAGGAAGGAAGGAAGGAAGCAAGCAAGCAAGCAAGCAAGCAAGGAAGTAAGGAAGGAAGCAAGGAAGGAAGGAAAAGAGGGAGGGAAGGAAGGAAGGAAAAGAGGGAGGGAAGGAATGAGGGAAGGACAGAGCCATGGAGGAGGAGAAGGAGGAAGGGAAAGAGGGGGAGAGGGGAGGGAAGTGGAGGGGAGGGGAAAAGAAAGGGGAGGAGAAGGGAGGGAAAAGGGAAACTTACGGACAAGATGCGTGGTTGAAGGAGAGAACAAACCCTAAGGCCTGTCTCTGGTTGCAAATCGCTTGTGGTCCTCTAACACTTCACTTCTGACTCAGAAGTGCCCACATCTTGAGGCAAACTTCCCCATCACGTTAATATCTTTGCAGTTTTGAATTTGCTTTAAGAGTGCATTTGCTTGCTTAACTAAAATTTTCTGAAGATTTAAGACTGGCTATGTGCATGTGGAGTCTGCATCAATTCTGCTGTGGTTTCAGCATTTCTTCCTTATCTTTGTGCTGGAGCTTTCACCTCCCAGTGCTCAGTGGAAGGAGGTGGGGCCTACTGGGTAGTACACAAGAGCTCAGGCCTTATGTTTGGGTTAATCACCATTCACCATCAGCTATCATGGAGTTCAGTCCCCTTCTCTTGCTCTCACTCACTGACCTTTCTACTATTTTTACTTTATTATGAAAAGAATGTTTGGGTAGAAGTGGAAAGATCCAGAAGGCAGAACATCAATATGAACACAGTTAAACTCAGCAACCACATAAATCAAGTGTGTGTGTTGTGTGTGTGTGTGTGTGTGTGTGTGTGTGTGTGTGTGTGTGTGTGTGTGTGTGTGTGTATAAAACTGACCACTGTAGATTACTTCCTCTAACAACAAAGTAAAAACTCTTTTGGTACACTTATAAGCTAGGCCATATTCTGAGCCACAAAACACACCTGTAACAAATTTTAAAGAATGTCTGCTCTCTCCCAGACTACAATGGGATTAAACTAGAAGTCAGTGAGAGAAAGATACTTGAAAAATAAATCCCCAAATACTTGGGAGATTAGGCAACATACTTCAAAACAACGACAGATCAAAACAAATTTCAAGGGAAATTTTAAAATATTGTGAGCTAAATGAGAACTTGTGGTATCCAGTACAAGCAGGGCTTAGAAGAAAAGTCAAAGCATTGAATACATCTAAAATTAAATACATCTAAAATCCTCCAAGCTTCCTCTTCAGGACACTAGAAAACAAAGAGCAAATTACATCATGTAAGCAGGGGAAAAAAAAAAAGAAATATAACAGAAATCAACTAAATTGGGGCTGGAAATCAAGTGGAAAAAAATCAATGAAACAAAACTAGTTTTGTAAAAATATCCAAAATGTTGATAATTAGGCTAGGAAGAAAAGAGAGCATACAAGTGACTATTGTCAGAAATTCAGTGAGAAAGTACTATGAATCCATGTAACTAGAATGTTATGAAAACCCCATGCAGAGCCAAGTACGGTGGCACACACCTGTACCTCCAACCCTGGAGAGTGAAGCAGAGGATCATGAGTCTGAGGTCAGTGTGGGCAACAGAACATGATCCTGTCACAGAAAAGCAAAGCTGAGTATATAATTCCATGTTATAGTACTTGTATAGCATGTACAAAGCCCTGAGTTCAACACCTAACACCAGGTCAATCAACAAAAAACACTTCTCTAAGCTGGGTACTGGTGGCCACGCCTGTAATCCTAGCTACTTAGGAGGCTGAGATCTGAAGATCAAGGTTCGAAGCCAGCCTGGGCAGAAAAATCTATGACTATCTCCAATAAACTACTTAGAAAAAGCCATAACTGGCACTGTGGCTCAAGTGTTAGAATACTAGCCTTGAGCACAAAGAGGTTCAGAGACAGTGCTTAGGCCCTAATTTCAAGCCCCAGGACCAGCAAAACAAAAACAAAAAACAAACTAACAAACAAAAAACACTTCTCTAGATGGAAAAAAAAACTATAGCTAACACATACCTACAATAAGAAACTCAAAGAGTTTTCCCATGAAGACCAAACTCAAGAAAGGATTTGTAATCACTGCCTTTTAACATTGTAGTGGGAGTCCTAGCTTAAAGAGGGAGAGAGAAGTAATGGGGAAGGAAGAAATAAAAATGATCTTTGTTTGCAGATGACATGATAATCTGTGTAGAATATCTGAAAGAACTGACCAGAGAAAAATCCCAGAACTAATGAGCAATCAAGAGTATGGTTGTGGAACATAAGGTAAATATACAAAACCTATCACATTTCTATAAACCAGCAATGAGCTGTTGTGAATTCAGAGATATAGAGAAGCCACATTTTGAGAGGTTGAATTGGGAGTCCTTATTAAAAGTCCCGCATTTGCAAGCAGACTCTTGACACAAAGACTTGCAGCCCCGTAACACTATTAGAAAACTGAGCCATGAGAGCAGGAGGGAAAAGAAAGAGCAGAAAAACAACACCAATAACCCAATCCACCCTAATGGAGAACTGAAATGAGATGCCATAATGACCAGAGCAGAGCCAGGAGATAGGACCCAACACCTGAGGCCTAGCATAATGGTGTCTATGCTCATCAGATCCTAAAATCTGGTCGGCTTCAAGGGCAGGGTCATAGGAAAATTGAGAGTCTCCCAAGTTCAAGGTGCAGGGCTGATAGGTCCAGTAATCTATCATTCAAGTCCCTGTCCCTGCCTCTCAGGGATTCCGACAAACCCATCACCAGTGAGATGGGATTTCCCTGGGGCTACACAACAAGAAGCCCACAATATGATCTATCTGCTATTCAAAGGATGGCTGGTCTCACCTCTAGGCCTTGGAAGCTGGTGGACAGCCCCCATCACCTGGTTAGGTGCCAGGATGGCTGTGAAAATGAGGTGACTTACTTAGACCTTGTCTTTCCCTTACTTAACAGCAAGTAGAATATGAACCAAAAACACAATACCACTAACATTACCTTCCCCATCACCCCAAAATGAAATACTTAAGGATACATCTAAGATAATATAAAGAAGAATTGTGTGCAGAAAACTTACAAAGCTAACGCAAGAAATCAACAAAGTAAACAAAAATAAGTTTTGTGTTTATGGGTGGATAGTGCTCCTGTCTGGATGTTGTTTCTTGGAAACTTCCTCCCCCCCCCCCCCCCCCCGCCACCCCCACCCCGTGTGGAGACATTAGGAGGTGATGGTGAAGTAGGGATGCTGAATCTAACCAGTGCCATCTTGGCCAGGTGGGGATGATAGGGTATTAACTGGGTTTAACTGGTGCTATCTTGTCTTCATGGAGAAAGGCAGAGAAGTCCCACCTCCCAGGTGATGGGTGTGCCAGAATTCCTAGAGGCAGGGGTGGGGACTTAGATAATAGGTTACTGGGCCTGCCAGTCTTGGGTAGCTCCTTGTGACCCTGCCCCCTGACCTGATCCTATTTAGGCCCGGACCAGCTCAGGTACCACTACGCCATGCCATGTGTTTTCCTGTTTGTGTCCAGTCTCCTGGCTCCTGGCTCTTCACCAGTCACCATGGTGTCCCACTTCAGCTCTCCATTGGAGCTAATCTGGTTTGTTGGTATTGTTTGTCTGCTTTTTTCTTTCCTCTCTGGCTCTCATGGCTCAGTTTTCTGACAGTGTTAAGTGTATTTGCAGGACCGCTAGTGAAGGATTGACCCCCACCCTATTATCCCAGGCCCATACAGATGCCAGGCAAAATCCCAGGTATGTGTGAACTTGTTTGAAGTGCTGGCAGGGCAATCTACCTAAGCCCACCCATAAACATCCCATTGTGGGCCCAACTGAAAAGCCCCAACCTCCCTTGACCTGGAGGCTTTTTCATTAACCTGTCCCTCCTTGCTCAGACCTCATCTAAAAACCCAGCTCCTGTCCCAGCGCTGGGACACAACCTCCAAACCCGCGGGAAGGCCTGTGCCCCTCACTGTTTCCCAATAAACAGTCGTGGCCTGTTGATGATTGAGTCCAGCCTAGTCTTTTTCTGTTCTTCTCCATTTTCCCAATAGCTAGTCTTTTAAACAGGAGTCCACCAGGTAGTTGCCAGCCTTTTAATAAAGACTCCCAATTCAACCTCTCAAAATGTGGCTTCTCTGTTTTCTCCAACCATGGGACTTCAAAAGCCAGGCTGAGTGAAAGGTTGTTGCCGGTCCTTCCCTAGCCCTGGCTCCCTGTCTTGTGAGTCTCCATCTCACACACTCCTGTCATTATGGTGCCCTCTGCCAGAAGGCACTCATCAGAAGAGAGCTGATGCCAGTGCCAGACCTAGGACCTATAGAACTATGAACAATAAAACCTCTTTTTCTTGTAAAGTACCCAGTCTCAGGTATTTTGTGTTAGGTGAGGAGGACAGGACAACTCCTGAGCCTCATGCATCAGCTTTGTCCTCTTTCTTAACTCCACTGTGCCACAGAAAGCTCCTTCCTCTGCATCCACAAAAGCTTCCTGGCCAGGGCTCACATACAGAAGGAGGTTCTGCCAGGCAGGCCTCTGGGATTCAAAATGGTAACTGCCCAGCTGGGTTCCAGAGCTGGATCTGAAAGGAGACATTATCTTTGTCATGATCGAATTACCCTCAGTTTTTACAGGGCAGAGATACAATGAACAGACTGAGACTGAATCTTGAGCTCCAGGGAGCCACAAACACCAGAAAAAAAAAAAAAGACAGGAAAGCCTTTCCAGAGTCATGTATGCAAATAGAATGATGAAATCTGTCAAAAAAAAATTTAAGGTAAGAGAAAGAAGAATAATAAAAGGGATGAATTTTTTATGTTCCTTGTATTTATTACTTTTTTACATTTATTATCATTATTATATCTTTAAATAGTTGTACAAAGGAACAGCCTGGAGCTTGTGGTGACTACTGGGCTGAGAGAAAAGTAAATACAAGCTCAGTAACAAGATGTGTCCTTTCCCCCCCTCTTCTAATCTCCACCAACTCACCACCTCCATATGATTTTCTTAAATAGACTTGATTTTTTTTAGAGTAGCAAAACAGCAGAAGTTAGACAATTCGTCCATCTCTTCTGTGCAGTCCCACCAGGAACATATGAGAAGAAAACTGATTGTTTCTTCTCTGTGTCTCTGACTCCAGCATCTTGTGCCTCCTACCAGCATCCAGGACCTTCGAATGTGAACTTGTTAGCTTGTGAATAGGGGTCAAATCTCAGAGCCTGCCCATTTATTGACAGTTTTCTTTTTGTATTTTGACCTGCCTTTTTTGTGTATGCTGGTACTAAAGCTTGAACTAAAGGCCTTGCAATTTTGCTTACCTTTTTTGCTCGTGGCTGGTGCTCTACCACATGAGCCACGCTTCCATGTTGGCATTTTTGACATTTCTTATCTGAACCCCCAAAATTAGAATCTTCAAACTCCCACAAAATTGGCATCCTCTCTGAGTTTACAGGTAAAGTATTCGTGTGTGTGTGTGTGTGTGTGTGTGTGTGTGTGTGTGTGTGTGTGTGTGTGTGTGTGTGTGTGTGTGTGTGTGTGTGTGTGTGTGTACTGGTCCTGGAGCTTGAACTCAGGGCCTAGGTGCTATCCCTGAGTTTTTCTGCTCAAGGATAGGATTCACAACTCCAGTTCTCACTTTTTTTGGTACTTAATAGGAGATAAGAATCTCACAGATTAATAGAGACCCGGAAACACAACAAATCAAAGAAAGGTTGGACAAATGGGATTGCATAAAGTTGCAGAGCTTCTGCAGGGCAAATGACATAGCTAGCAAGATCAATAGAAAGCCCACAGATTGGGAGAAGATCTTTACTAGCCATACAACGGACAAGAGTCTCATATCTAAAATATACTTGGAACTCAAAAAATTAAACCCCCCAACAACAAATCCTCAAAGAAACAACTGCCCAATAAATAAGTGGGCGAAAGACTTAAAGAGAAACTTCTCTGAAGAAGAAAGAAGGATGGCCAATAGACACATGAAGAAATGTTCAACATCCCTAGCCATAAAAGAAATGCAAATCAAAACAACATTGAGATATCACCTCACTCCAGTTAGAACGGCAAAAATCAAGAACTCTAACAACAACAGATGCTGGAGGGGATGTGGACAGAAAGGAACCTTACTTCATTGTTGGTGGGAATGTAAACTTGTTCAACCACTTTGGAAAGCAGTATGGAGGTTCCTCAAAAGACTTCACATAGAGCTCCCCTATGACCCAGCAATCCCACTTTTGGGCATTTACCCAAATGTTCACAAACAAGACCACACTAAAGCTACCAGCACAACTATGTTTATTGCAGCATTATTTACCATAGCTAAGATATGGAACCAACCCAGATGCCCCTCAGTAGATGAATGGATCAAGAAAATGTGGTATATATACACAATGGAATTCTATGCCTCCATCAGAAAGAATGACATTGCCCCATTTGTTAGGAAATGGAAAGGCTTGGAAAAAATTATATTAAGTGAAGTAAGCCAGGCCCAAAGAAACATAGGTCCCATGGTTTCCCTTATTTGTAATATCTAGTATATGTATGAGTCAAGTGGAAAAGGTCAGATAATGTGATGTCAGGAAAATGAACCCTTAGATATGTATTTTAATGTTTTTTTCTTTTATGCATGTGTTTCTAACGCATTTATAAGATTATCTCTTTGTTGCTTTGTATGTCCCTCCCCCACAGTATAACCCCTGCTTTCACTATATTTGATGTCAGTATAACTTGTGGAGGAGATGGGGAAAAACCAGTTGTTTAAGGATACAGGTGGACCTGTTGCAACAATGAGAAGTACAAGTTGTCATGTCCAAAACGAGCTTTACGTCGGTGCGGGGGGGGGGGGGGAGGGAGGGGGGGAAGGAGAAGGATTGGGATTGGGATGGGGGGGAGGGGGGAGGCTGGGAAGGGATGTGAAGGGTAAACAAAGGAGGAGGCTGCAATGCTTGGTAAGAAATATACGCATTATCCTGCCCATGTAATTGTAACTCCTCTGTACAGTATGTTCACAAATAAAATTAAATTAAATTAAAAAAAAAAAAGAATCTCACAGATTTTCTTGTCTGGGCTGGCTTCGAGTCATGAGCCTCAGATCTCAGCCTCCTGAATAGTTAGGATTATAGGTGTGAACCACCAGCACCTGCTTAAATGAATTATTCTTAAAGCAATCCAATATCCAATAGAAAATTATTTTGATTTTCAATATTTGGAAATATACATCCCATTCTCTCTCTCTTACTCTCTCTCTCACACACATATACACATATTTGCAATACTGAAATTTGAACTCATAGCCATGTGCTTGTTTGGCAGGTAACTATCACTTGAATCATGACCTCAGCTCTTGTGATTTAGGTTATTTTCAGATAAGCTCATGCTTTTCACCAGGGGCTAGCCTCAAACCATGATCCTCTTACTTGTGTCTTCTTGGTGGCTGAGATGACAGGAGTGAGCTACAGAACCTGGCTGATACTGGGAAATCACTAGAAATAGTTAATCTCTCCAGCTCCTCTTACCTGTTCTTTGCCTTCATAGCCAATATATAACAGAGTTCTCAACTGTAGTGACATAAAACACTCCTGAATTATGACTGCAACAAGAAATTTGGTACTAATAAAGTAATACATTTTGTGAATTATAATTTTTTAAACGCCTGTAATCCTAGCTACTCAGGAGACTGAGATCTGAGGATCACAGTTAAAAGCCAGCCCTCCCATCTCTTCTACTTTATCTTGTTATACTAAACTAAATCTTGACTAAAACTTTCCCTTATGGGACTCCTCGCTTTTCATGGGACTCACTGAAATGCTTTTCACATGTGGATCTCAAGGACCTGTGGTTTTATGCAGAAATTGGGAAACTGAGAGAACCCCCCTCATCCATCCTCCAGTAACAGCAATTTGTGAGCTAGTCAGGGGTTGACTGTCACAAGATGCAGAAAGCATTTAGCTTCAGAATTTTCCCCCCCAACTCTGTCTGTTAGTGATGGTGGAAGCTTTCTTTCTCCTCTTCCAGAAGACTGGCCACTGAAATTGGACCACAGAGGTAGGCATGAACAAGGAGAAAGAGGGGAAAAAAAGACAAGTCCTGCACCAGTAAATTTTCTAAGCCTTCCAAGTAAATCAGATATGCTACTAAGACTGAAAACAGAAGCAATTGGTTCTCTACATCAAATGTGGCCGAGTATTGGAACTGTTTCTCTGTTCTGATTTCTTTGGACTTGTTCTACCTAATATTAGCCTCTAAATATTAAACTTAAGAGAATTAACTAAAATTCTTTTTAAGTAAGTAGTATGTGCCAAAGCTCTCTTTACTTAAAAAACTCTTCAGTTTTAAAGGTTTGGAAATGGGTGCTTTTCTTTCTGTCCAGGAGGTCATTAGCCCAGAAAATAAAAAGTAGGAGGAAGGTAGGTCACTGGAGGCATGACTTCGCAGAGGACCTTGGACTGAGCCCTTTCTTCTTCCTCTCTTTCTTTCACCTTGGGTGAAATTCGAGTACTTGTCACTGCTGTGCATTCTGTGCCACGGTGAGATGCCCACTACATGCCCAGAGCATTCAGTCCATTATTGATCAGCTGACACTCCACAACTGTGAGCCAGAATTAAACTTGCTTCTTTGTAAGTTGGTTGTTTCAGCTATCTTGGTAGAGTGATAGAAAGCTGACTAGCACAGGTGGGATTACTGGATCAAATAGTCAGGTTACCTTGGTTTTGGTTTTGGTGCTAGATCTAAGGCTTGAACTCAAGACCTGGATGCTGTCCCTTAGTTATTTTGCTAAAGGCTGGCATTCTACCACTTGAGCCATGCCTCTACTTCAGCCTTTTCGTGGTTAACTGGAGATAAAAGTCACACAGTCTTTCCTGCCCAAGTTGGTTTCTAACTATGATCTTCAGATTGCAGCCACCTGAGTGGTTGGGATTAGTGGCATGAGGCACTGGCACCAGGCTAGTAGTTCTATTTTTAATTTTTTTTAGAGGATTGGTAAATTGTTATACTACTTTCTAGGTTTGGATCAGTTTCCAGCAATTTATTTTTCATGCTTTCAGTGTCTAGAAATAGCTCCCAATGTTCACTTAATGTTGCTGGCATCGTTTCCTTTGGACTATCCTAATTATTTTATCACAGAGCCTTTCCTCCTCTATGAAGATGAAGATGATAGCCTTGCCTCTGGCTGCACATAAGGAGACTCTGAGCAGTAGAAGGGTCACTTTTCCTGTGGCCAGCTAGTCTTCTGTAAATCCACTTACAGTAAATTCAAATCTTGTGTTCAGATCTATCATTTTTCTTACATCAAGGTCTTTGATTTATTTGGAATTGATTCTGGCTCAGGGTGATATAGTAGGATCTAGTTTCAGTTTTCTTCATGTGTATAGCCAATTCTGCCAGCACCATTTGTTGAAGAGGCTGTCTTTCTTTCATCCTGTGTTTTTGGCTCCCTTTTCAAATATTAGGTGGCTATAGAGCTGTAGGATCATTTCCGTATCTCCTATTCTATTCCAGTGGGTTTCAGGCCTATTCTTGTGCCACTACCAAGATTTTTTTATTCCTAGAAGCTGAAGTTTGGCATTGATATTTCTCCAACACTGTTCTTCTTGCTAAGGACTGTTTCTACTATTCGGAGTCTTTTATTATTCCATATGAATATTTGAAGTGTTTTCTCTATATCATTGAAGACTGTTGTTGGGATTTTTGATGGGTATTGCATTGAATTTGTAGATAGCTTTGGGTAGTATTGCCATTTTCACGATGTTAATCCTGCCAATTCAGGAGCATGAAAGGTTTTTGCATTTCCGTAAATCTGCTTTAATTTCTTTTCTCAGATTTCTAAATTTTTCATCATAAAAGTCCTTCATATCTTTGGTTAAGTTAATTCCTAAGTATTTTTGGAGGCTCTTACAAATGGACTTGCTTTCCTGATTTCTGTCTCTATCTTCTTCTTATTGGCATACAGAAAAGCTACTGATTTTTGTATAACTTATTTTTCTTGTTGCTTTTGGCAGTTTGAACTCAAGTCTTTGATCTTGCTAGGCAGGAACTCTACCACTGGGATCATACCCCAGCTCTTTTTTGCTTTAGGAATAACTAAAGGATGGATCTTGAGCTTTTGCTCAGTACCTCAATTCTCCTATCAACGTTTCCCACATAGCAGGAGCCACAGCTGTGCACCACTCCTCAGTAGTTCCCTGTCTTCCCTCTCTGATCAATGTCTTGTTTCTTGCTGTCCCTATTCTTCTGGACCTAGCCTTTGGAAAAAGCTGAAACTTCTGTTGTAGGTGGTGTTAGGGCTAACCTTGGACTTTGATCCTTCTGCCTCCTTGAAGCTGGGATTTTTGGCCTGGAATTGATTTAAAAGCAGAATGTGGAGTCTGTCCTGTACTTCATAAACTTTATTTAAAATGGAACTCAGAAAACCAACTGACTTCATTATCATGGACACCTCTGACCAGATCACACATTCACACCTCATTCCTACAGTACTTCCTATCCCTTGCTGTGTTTTAGGTGCAGGATCTTGGTTGCACCGTGGCCTTGATAACTGGTTAAAGACAGTAAACATGCCTGGAAACTGCAGCTGGGCATTTCCATTCCTAGCACTTCGAAGAAGGAAAATATACTCTGTTAAGAAGAGGAGGATACGGAGGAGGAGGAACTGACTCACACCTGTAATCCTAACTACTCAGAAGGATGAGATCTGAGGATCATGGTTCCAAACCAGCCACAGCAGAAAATTGTGAGACTCTTCCTTCTAATTAACCATCAAAAAGTTAAAAAGTGGATCTGTGGCAAGTGGTAGAGTGCCAGCCTTGAGGCAGAAAAAACCCCCAAACAACCCAGAAAAAAAATTTCAGGGATGGCTCCCAGGCCCTGACCTCAAGCCCCAGTACCAGGACACACACACACACACACACACACACACACACACACACACACACGACAACAAAGACTTTTAGATGTAAACATCTCTGACTGACTTTGTGTACAAAGTGTGCTAGATCTTTCCAAATCAGGTTTGTAGTGAGAAACACACCAGAGTCTGCATTACTAAACTAGTTCTAAATACAGCTGAAATGTGGTGGCAGCCTGCCTGGCCTCTGCAAGGTGCCAGCTCCTATCACATTCAGAACCCTGTGTTCCCAGGTGCTCAAGTTCACACAGAGGAACTTGCTAAACAAATCTGTCAATACTTTGCACAGAGAGCTTCCCTTAAACAGAAATCCCACAACATCCCTCCCAGGTCTTGAACGGCTAGGCTTTACTGGGTTCAATCAATCCCGGTTTGAGTTTTAAGCTGGTTTCCCGCCAAAGTGCATGCCATTTGCGTGATAATTTTAAGTATTTAATGTAAACGCTAAGAATGTGCTCTCTCTCTCTCTCTCTCTCTCTCTCTCTCTCTCTCTCTCTCTCTCTCTCTCTCTCTCTCTCTCTCTCTCTCTCTCTCTCTCTCTCTCTCTCTCTCTGCCTGTCTGTGTCTGTCTGTCTGTCTGTCAGACAGCAATGGACTGAAGGGAACTGATTTTGTGTGTTTCCTTGGACAGTGTTTCCTTGACAGGGAAAGAGGAAGCAGGGGTTCCCCCTTTTTCCGTCTCCACAGTAAGTGGTGATTACACACGCAGCAGGTCTGCACCATAACCTCGAGTGGGCAGCGCCTGGCTCCAGGGACTTCCCAGTGCCACCGCAACATCTCTAGTTTGGAACCACTGATTTGGAGAGGCCATCCCCAGAATGTACTTGGTTTGGGGAAGCCATGGCTAATCGAAGTGAATGGTGTTTGGGGACTATGAAGAGGAGGATGGAAGAGAAAAAACAAACCCCCAAAACAAAGGAGGGGGGGTAGAAAGAGAGGCATGTGGACTGGCCAGCCAGAGGATGCAGATAAAGGGCAGGAGGAGGAGTTCGTTCAGATGAAATATAAAACAATGAAGCTTGTTGAAATTATTTTAAGAAGGCTACAGGGGAAAGAAGAGTGATAGAGGAGGTGAGCTGATCGGGATACATTGTATACGTGTGTGGAGACGTCACAATGAAACCCCCATCGCACCTTTGAACCACTTAATGCACGCTAATACCAAGTTAAAACAAACAACAAAAAAATACCAAGTTGAAACAAACAAACAAACAAAAAACCCAAAAACCCCAAGGGGTGGGCCTGAGAAGGGGCTGCTCACCAGCCGGGCGGCGCGCACTGCGGTCCTCCGGCCGGCAGGGGGCCCCCGCCTCCCCGGGAGCCCGCGCGGCCCCACCCCCGCCCGCGCCTGCGCTTCCTGCCCCTCCTCGTCCGGGATGCTGCTGCCGCTGCTGCGGGGTAGCTGCTTCCCTTCCTCCTCCCCGGGCGGCGCTGGCGGCGGCAGCGGCGGGGACCGGGGCGCTGGGAGCCGGACGGCGGCACAGCCGCAGCGCGGAGTCCGCGGACTGCCGGGGCCTTTGGAGCCGGGGAACGCCAAAGCCGGGGCCGAGTCCCCGCGCGCGGCCGAGGCGGAGGCCCGGGGGGCGCCGGGGCCCGGGGCGCGCGGCGGGCGGCGGGCCGAGCGGGAGCCGTATGCGTGCATGGATCCGGGCGCCGCGCTGCACAGGCGGGCCGGGGCCGGCGGCGGCGGCCTGGGCACGGGCTCCCCGGCGCTGTCGGGCGGCCAGGCCCGTCGGAGGAAGCAGCCCCCCCGGCCGGCCGACTTCAAGCTGCAGGTGATCATCATCGGCTCCCGCGGCGTGGGCAAGACCAGCCTGATGGAGCGCTTCACCGACGACACCTTCTGCGAGGCCTGCAAGTCCACCGTGGGTAAGGGCCGCGCCTGCGCCGCGGGCCTCGCCGCCCGACGGCGCGGGGCACCCGGGGGGCCCTCTGGGCCTGGCGTTTGGGCGTCGGGGGGAATCCGGAGACGTCCGTGGGAGCCGCCGGCCCCGGTCCCGAAGCCGGACGGCGGTTTCCGGGGCGTCTCTCCGTGCCGATCGCCCGGCGCTGCGGGGCCCCCTCACCCGTCCCTCCGCGGAAACCCCCGACGCCCTCGGAGAAGACGGCGCCGCGAGGTGGGAGGAGACGGGCGCCCGAGGGTTGGTCGCCTTAAAGGCCGCCCCCCGCAGCCCCGGGTGGGGCGTCGAGCGCGGGTCTGATCCCGAAGCTTGGCGCACCGGAGGGACTGAGCCACGACTTGGCTTCGTATCTTTGAACACATTGTTGGCATTTACCGAAAAGTAGCTCAAAGTTCCCCCAGGAGGGTGGTAAGCCTGAGAGCGCCCTGAAGCTTCTGTTTTCACTCACAATGAGGGCCAGAGGGATAACCTGCTGACCCGCAGGAGTGGCAAGGATTCCTGCAGGTCCGCCCCGGTGGGTGACATCAGCACGGAACCGCTGTCCCCAGGTTCTAGACTTGAAAAGCCAAGAGAAGAGTGTGTGTGTGCCCGCGCGCGCGTGCCCGCGCGCTGGCACAGAATCTTGAACTCTGGGCCTGGGCACTGTCCCTTACCGTTTTATCTCAAGGGCGGTGCTCTACCACTTAAGCCACAACTCCACCTCTTGCTTTTTACTAATTAATTGGAGAATAAGCCTCACGGACTCCACTGCCTAGGCTGTCTTCGAACCGAGATCCTCAGATCTCAACCTCCTGAGTAGTTAGGATTATAGGCGTGAGCCGCAGACACCAGCCCAAAAGAAATTTTTTATACTCAAGTAGGGGCCTTTTGAGACTTAACATTGAGATTTGTCTAGTGGTGTTTCTGTGGAACACCTTCAAAAATGGCCAATGCTAGGGGTAGCGTGTGGTTGAGATGGCTCTTCAGAATAAACAGTAGTTTATTGGTCTCCTAAGAAGTTGGGGGAGATGAAGAAACACTGAATAGTTTGGAGGTTTGAGATACAGAACTAAAAGAATCATTCCATATACTCACAGATTCATTTATAACCAGTGATAGTCCATTGTTGAGATGACTTTGTATTGTAGAGAATTTTGGGCACACCAGGGAATTTTAAAGTGAATTCCATGTAATAAAACAGTACTACATGTAAAATGTCTTGCTGGAAAATTAAACCTCCAATTTTTGTAGTGACTTTTTAATTTCATTTTTGGGAACTTACTTCCCTAATGCTCTTTTGGAATGGATCATTGTGGAAATATTTATGCTTTCAGTACCCAGTTTGTTCTTCGAATGTTAGTCTTAGGGACATGATATTAAAATTCAATTGCACAATTATACCTGTTTTAAATATCCAATATTGGATCATAAAGGAGTACAGGGAGTTATTAAACCAGGAAATGAGGTTTGTATCTGTTTTTTAGTATCTGACTTACATATAGTAAAGAATAATTCAGAATTGTCTATCCTTTGTGACAACTCCACACTTGAATATATAAAATGAGAGGTGATAAAGTTGGGTTCCATGATGATGGGTGGATCATCTGGGTGGAGGAAGGGGAGCTAGGAGATGCAGAAAGATGTGCTTCAGATTGAAAGAGATGAGAAGAGGGAGCTATTTCTAAGTTCTGCGCAGAAGAGCAGCACCTCATGTTCAGAGAGAGGCTTCTTAGACACTTGGATGTTTGGAGCCCTTGGCTGTGGTGATAGGTTGGGTGGACACTGTCATGTTGGCAGCTGGAACCATAAAGGTCTTGGAGAAACGCAAGATTACATAGAATTACATAGAATATTTGGAAAGGAGCAAGAAACTGGAGACTGGACTGTTTGTAACACATAAATGCATTCATACAATCACACGTCTCAACATATTGAGTGTGGTAATGTTTTTGACTTGCTCTGCTACATGTAGGCAATGCTTCTTGGCTCTATAAATGTTTCTAATGGTGGGAAGTCCAGAGGATGATGCTAAGCTATGGCTGATCTGGAGCTTAAGATAGCAAGAAAGTGAGACCTGAAGCTCCTGCCTTAGTTGTTTCCCCAGCCAGTGATTAAGATCATTTGTGAGTGCCTACTGTGTGCTAGGTGGTAAGCTACCCACTGGGGGTTCCGTGGTGAGCAGGCCAAGGGCTCTACCTAGATCAGAGCTCATGAGGACTAGGTAAGCAGGGCAGTGGAACTGCCACCTGCTCAGGGCTGGGTTGGTTAGAGAGGACCTCTCCCTCATTGGAATTCTGAGAAGCTAAATTAATTCCAGGAGTGCCTTCAGAAAAATTACTTAGATAAAGGCATTGGGTGTGGTGTAGAATTGTGGCTGCTGTTTGAGCAGTTAGTCTTAGGTCTCTCTGAGGCTGATTCTCCTACTTTCATCTCTTAGTGCTGTGAGCGCCTTGCAGAGCCGTGCAGAGGAAGAATCTCGGGGAGGGGAGGGTGAGGGGGAGTGGATTTTTCCTTTCCAAGATCAGAGCTTGTGGATATTTGCTTCTCCTGACAGCCCACTGCAGAAGTCAGTACCCCCTCTGCCCTGTTAGCATGGCAAGACCAGGACTCCTGTAATTCAGAGACTAGAAGAGGGTCGCCCTAATTAGTGTCTTAGCAGTCCAACTCCCACTCCCACGGGCTTTCTCGAATCCTTGGGGATTTGAGATTGGACTAGTATGCACATAATTGAATCAGTAAAATGATGAACTTTTTAAATTGATTCAGAAGCTGATTTGCTGTAAAGTGTGCAGAAAATTAAATGTGAGGGGAAATGATAGTTTACTGTAGAATTTTACGACTGTCTTACCTGTTACCTACCTGTATGAATCTGTCCTGGCCTTTGCAAGCACATGCCATGTAAGATCATTTTTAAGAAGTCCAACAATAACTTTTTTTCCCAGAAAAGAAGAGTTAAAACAAATGATGAAATATGAGGTCTCAAGATTACAAAGTTCCAAGTCTCATTCTGATGGTCTCAGTGCTTTTTCTTTCTTGTAACTATGCATCTAACTTCAGAGTGACCTGTGCCATTTTGCCTGGCTGGCCTCTGTAGTCTGCCTTGAAATGAAGGCTACTCAGGCTTCCTGTTCTGAGGACAGGGCCTCAGTGCTGAGGTGGGGCCCGCTAGGGAAGCTGAGAGTGCAAGTGACCTCCATTCATGCAGATTACTGGTATGGCTAGGAACAGGAGAACTAAGTACCCTATGGAAATGGCCTTGAATGCCCTTGAATGTCAGCTGACAAGACAGATCAAATGTAGTCAGAAGCAGCAGACTAGCCATCAAGGGAAATTGACTTCATGCCCTTTACTCTAGAAACTTGGGGGTTTGTGTTAGAACTCAGAATGGGCATCTAATTCAGGGTTAACATCCTAAACTGTGATTTTATTTTGCTGTTCTGTATTTATGTGCAGTTTTCAAGCCATGACAGGTCTGCCCAAGTGTTGCGCTTAGGGGAGAAAGCCAAACTCTGCAGCTTTCCAGCATATCTCCCCCTTCTTGCCCCACAATCTCCAGAGAACCCCACAGCTACCCCCTGTCGAGGTGATGTCATCCATGACTCAGGCAGAAGCAACTGTAAGAGGAGTCCGGTGTAGTATGACTGGGTTTATTTATTTAACAAACTTCACTGCAGACTCAGGCTTGTGCTGTCTGTTTATATGGAATCTGGTAGCTCCTTCAGAGAGTTTGCAGATTTTGTTGGGGTTGGCTGATGATGTTGAATCTATATCCAGTGCTGGCTAGATTCTTTTTTGCTCTCTACTTTTCATACTGAAGAGGAAAGATTTCATGGTATGTGATAGAGATCCAGATTCTTAGAGATGGCCGTGTTCTCTCCAGCCTTTGGAGCCTGCTGGAGAAGGCAGAATAGCTTCTTTGAGAGTGATAAGTCCCACTTATTCTCTAGCCTGCAGTACCAGATACGTTGTTCCAATTGAGCATTGGTTTGGGCTAGGGAAGAAAATATGGCTTTGTATAGTGGTTAGTGAGCAAGTACTTTTGAGAAGTTCTTTCTGTAAGATCATTCTGCTTGTCATTTTACAGGGCACAACGCCTGCTCTGCTTGCTTACCTGGCCTGTCCCTTTCAGAGGGAAAGTAAATCACCAAGAGAGCCATAATCAAATGTTAGGAAAGAAGAGAAAGTCATTGTATTTCCACTGAGGAAGAAACTAATGACTCTCCTTTCATCCTTCTGCACAGCCTTGATGTTTGGAAAGTATTTGGAAAACCAAAAGTACAGGCCAAAAATAATGCCCTTAATTGAATGTAATTGTTGTTGGTTAATTCTGAGTCTTAGAACCAGGATGCAACAAATAACACAGTCACAGACTTAGCAGAACACCATATGCTATGTAGAAAACCTTTCCTGGTTCCCCTAAATCTGACAGTCCCCACTGATGGGTGTCCTATGCTCATGTAATACTTATGAAGTTTATTACCAGAACAACCTCTAATCCCACTTCAGGCTGCCCTATGAGGAAGGAACTGACTTATGTTTCCAGCCTGAAATTTAATGCAGAAGCTTTAGGACTCCGGAGGCCAGGACTGGGTGACGGCACCTGCTCTGTAAGTGAGATACTTGGCTGTTTTTCTCCTCCCTATGCCCGTGGACCCTGGGATGCTAGAGCCCTTGTTCAGTCATGTGCCCACATCCAAACTCTATAGAGTTTTCATCCAAAGGGAAGAACATGCAGCCTCTCCTCTGGTCACCACTGTCTTTGCCTCAGATCTCACACTCCTAAGTAGCTAGGATTACAGGCATGGGCCACTGGAACCAGCCAGTGGTGGACTGAGTTCCCCAGGACAGGCTGTCAATATATTTTTTGGCAGGCAACTCATCTCAGGTTCTTCATTCATAAAAAGAAAAATGTGGAACTTGTACTGTCTTCCTTGCTTGTGGTACAGTAGTACCATAATGGAGAGGTAGAGTCCTAGGTAATTTTTCACTCTGTACTCTCCCTGCCGAAAATGCAGAAACTCTGAAGGACCCCCAGATCCTTATCCCTTAAGGACATACACGGATGAGTACAGGTTGGTATGAAATACCACAGCAGAAGCACATGACCTGGCAGAGTCCTCCTGAGACTCATCTGATTATTACTCGTTAAGTATTTTTGCATGTGAAGAACATGTTAGTGACCCACCATTTGAGCAATTGTTTCTTTCCACAGATCTTGTCTCCCCACTTTAAGTACTTTTTTCCTCTGTGTGTGTGTGTGTGTGTGTGTGTGTGTGTGTGAGCACGCGCACGTGCGTGTGTGCGCCACAGCTCTACTTGTGACTTTTAGTGATTAATTAGAACTTAAGTGTTTCATGGACATTACTGTCCTGGTTGGCTTCAAGATGGAATCCTCAGGTCTCAGCCTCCTGAGTAGATAGGATTACAGGCGTGAGCCACAGAGCTAAGCTTTTTTCTTTTCTTGTGGCCAAGAGTTGGAAGGGATGGGTGGTGGCCTTTCAGGATGGCAAGTACTGGAGTCCCTGTACAGGTACAGGTACAGAGGTACCTGCCAGCCAGCCAGCCAGCCAGCCATCTTCCGTCATGTCACTACTTGTCTTACTATGCAGAGTTCTTTTTGAGGATGAAACTTATCCATAGCTCCCTTCTGTCTGCGTGATGAGTTGGGTTGCCTAGCCTGGAAGCCCGCCAGGTGCCCACCAATATGCTTAGACTTAGCTCCAGACCTTGGCCAGTCTACTGTCTGTCTGACATCCGCTATCTGCCTCATATGTAAATGAGAAGATACACTGCTATGAGTTACTGCATATAATCCCTCAGAACAGTGCCTGAAGTATGGCCAGCACTCTAGAGGACCTCTTTGTGCTTGTTTATGAAAGGAATAAACACCGTTCTTTGAAATTCTTTCCTGTGTGCATATGCCTACAGAAACACAGCTGAGCAGGAGACCCAAATGTATCTGGGTAGTATGGGCTTTCCAAGCTCACTTCCTCACCAAGTACAGTACTGTCCACTGCATGTCTGGGTGTTCACAGGGTGGTCTGTGTTTGCTTTGCGGGGGGAGGGGGAGGACGGAGCTTGAACTCGGCCTCGGTGCTGTCCCTGAGCTCTTTAGCTCAAGTGCCCATTTCCAGCTGAGCCACAGTACCCACTTCCAGCTTTTTCTGTGTATGTGGTGCTAAGGAACCGAACCCAGGGCCTCATGCATGTAAAGCAAGCACTGTACCACTGAGCCACCTTCCCAGCCCTGTGTTTGCTTTTTTAGCTCTGGCATTTGTTTCTGTTTTATCGAACCTTCAGTTCGATATCAGTAGGAAAAGCAGACAGTAAATATGCTGGGTTTCAGGGATAAGGAGCTTTCTGGAGACATTGAGGACCTGAAGGCAGCAAGCTGGTACCGTATTTCATTCATAAGCAATTCATTCTGTATTTTTCCAGTGCTGAAGACCAAGGTGACAGGTTTTCTTCTAATGTTAGATTTGCCTTTGTGTGTCCTTGACACAAGTCTTAATTTAGTGTTTTGTTAACTCACTGAAAATGCTGGAAATCCTCCCTTAATGGGAATGTTACATCCCAAACTGGTGGATGTATAAATGACATTCTCAGAAGAAATGTGTACAGAGAAAGCAGTGTAACTCATCAGTGGCATTGCCTGCTATGTGAATGGAGGCCTACCTTCATGGCTGTAGACTCCTTTCATATGTTAGTGTTCAGCAAAGTCTAGCTGGTCTGGTGCAAACCCAGGTCTTTGATGGGGAGGGGAAGGGAAGTGGACATACACTATTACTTCCCTATTACTGAGAAGGAATGTGAACAAACAAGTGTCTGAATTTTCCGTTTCCATTTTTTAAACTTGTTTTGGCCCTGCATAAAATAACACAGAAATGTTTTAGAAATGTTCTGTCTTCTAAGGACTGAGATCCCAGCTCCTCTGCTGTTAGCTAAGGATTAAGCCTGGAGCAGAGGCTGCTCTCTGTTCACTTCTGTAATTAGGACGGTTTTGGAGCATTTGCAGAGAATCTCCTACTTCATTCTCTTCCTCTTCTGACTTTTGCTGTTGTGACGTTCCTGGTGGGCAATGGTGTGAGTGTGAATGGTGTGTGTGGCATGACTGTAGGCACATCACCCTTTCATGGGGCTGCCAAGAGAATTGGCTACATTGGATGTAAGGCCCCAGATAACCACTGTCATCATTACTGAAGGAATTAAGAAAATGAACAGTGCTGACTCAGGTACAGGGTCTAAGCCCACTGATAGCAGGAATGATAGCCTTGTAACCTGGTACCTTTCTGTGAGCATCACTAGCATAGTTCTAGAAAGACTTGCATAAAATTGGTAAGCCTAAAGAGAAGTATCTTTACCAGAACAACCCACAGTACCATCTTAATGCCAGGCAGCGTCCTATAGACTTGAAGTGATGCATGAGCTGGAGAGCACAGAGCCAAGGTTAAGGGACACCAGCCTGGAAAGATGGATGTGATGTGGGCTGGGTCAGGTCCAAAACTTGACATGAAGAGGGTAACAGCAGAGCATCAGGGAAGGATTCCTTGGGAAATCTAGGATTTAAAAGGTTTCTGGGCAGACAAGAAGGCTCTCTAAGAAAAGAGGACCGCAAAACAAGCTGCCTTTGCCAAGTGCATGGTGTGTTTATTGATGACTTTGTGGAGCAGGGACTGTCCTACCATCCCAGATATGATGGCTTCTGGGTTAGTCAGGAAGCCTGTCAGAAACTGAGTTTTCAGCAGGGCTGTAATACAAATGAGTGTGATGCCCTCTTTGTCCTTTGCTTGTTTATGAATACCCCAGAGCTCCTCAGTGAGGGGCCTTGGTCTCTGCTGACTTCCTCTAAAGCTAGTGTCCACTAAATGAGGAGGTTATTGGTGATTTTCCACCATTATTTCTACTGTCATCATTTCTATGGCGTGTAAATATTACAAACAGACAATATTAAGAGATATGTTTTACTCCATATGTAAGAAGAATTTTAGACACATGTGGTTGTATGCTTTGATACAGAGAAGTATTTCTAAGCCATAAATTTTATCAAGTTTACAGGCATTGCATTTCTACTTAAGAGAGGGCCCTGTTTTAATGAGCTGCTTATCTTTTTGGAATTTTATATATAGGGTGTTTTTCTGTTGTTAGTGATGTTATTGAGAGGTTAATTACTCACTAATTATGTGTTGTCTTCATGGTGGATAGATTTCTTAATTCTTTTTACTATCAGGTAATCTTTGCCTTGCTGATTTCCTGATTTTCTTTTTAATGTCTTTTATTTTTACTCATTAAACTTTGTGATTACAAAATAGTCCTCATGTAGGGCTGCCAAAATTGGGTTGGTTTCTCAAGCTGGCTGGAAAAGACAGCCAAGTCTTAGAGGAGACAGCTCTGTGGAAGCCCAGAGATCCTACTCTGCTGTTTCAAGGGGCTCTGTTAGTTGGTTGGAAGCACAACTCAGAGATAGAAAGAAGCAGCCAGTTCTTTTCAGTCAGATAGCAGCTGCTGTGACAAGTTTCACATGTTACAATTCCCCTAACTAAAATTTTAAAAACAAACTCACCTGAGGTAACTGGGGATATGACAATGTGAATTTTATCTGAAAATTCCATCATATGTCAGCAAAGATACCCTAGCTTTGGTCCTGTAGAGACATGTAGTTAGATCGACACTGTTGTGTCTCATCCGTGTCACTTTCTTCTGGGTACTGTTCCCTTGTGGTGGGTCACTAAGGCCCTGCTCAAGGCTGTGGAATGCTGACCTGCTTCCAGACTCAGCCCCATGCCCGAGTGTCATCTGACTGGGGAGAGCAATCGACTCCAGAACTGAAAGTGAAATTGAGTTACCAGCTGCTCTTGTCCAGCTACATTTGCAATTGTGTCTGAAAAGAGAGTAAGCATTGAAGTGTAGTGGCGCTTTCAGCTTCGCTTACTTGGGGCATTTTATATCCAGGCAGCTTTTCTTTATTGTACAGAAGAGGGACTCCCCCGCCAGCCCCAGGGTTGTAAACATGTCTTGATTCTGGCTGGAGTCTACAATGTGTTACTAATTATAAAGCCAGTCACATGGCTTTTTCTTTACCTCAGATCCTCATCTTACCACTGCTGCCTCTGTTCTCAGATACATGGCAAGGGATAGGCAGGGCTACATCGAACAAATGAGCTACCTGCCTGCTTACACGCTAGGAAGTGTCAGGAAGCCATCTGCAAGCCAGCTTTCTTCCCATTTCCTCTTAGTTGTCAGATCGAGTAAAACAATATTATCTTCACATATTTAAGCTTTCTATAACCAAAACGCACATCAGATATGATAAACATGAAATTTTGGTTCTTAAAATATATCTGAAGCTGAATGGGCTGAATTGAAATGGAAAAATGATACATGATGGTTTGCTCAGTCATTAAAAGTTAAACATGAGCATGTTAATTTATATATGAAATGTTTGTCTATCAGGGGTTTTGTTTGCGAGGGGGTCTTGCTGTGTTGCCCAGGTTGGCCTTGCATCTTTTTTTTTTTTTTTTTAGTTGGTCATGGGCCTTGAACTCTGGGCGTGGGCACTGTCCCTCAGCTCTGCAGCTCCAGGCCAGCGCTCTACCACTTGAGCTACAGCGCCACTTCCGGCTTTCTGGTGGTTTATTGGAGATAAGAGTTTCACAGACTTTCCTGCCCAGGCTGGCTTTGAACCACGATCCTCAGATCTCAGCCTCCTGAGTAGCTAGGATTATAGACATGAGCCACTGGCACCCAGCTTTGAATCTTTTTTTAAATAATATTTTATTGTAAAGGTAAGGCATAAAGTGGTTACAATTATGTAAGTAAGGTAATGAGTACATTTTTTGTCAAACAAGGTTTCCCACTTTGACTCCCCACCAACTCCCTGCCCTGCTAGGTGCAAAGTTCATTTCCAACATATAGCATCTTTTGAGTATTATCATTGCATCAGTCACCCTTTGTTTTACCATTTTGTTATTCCTTTTTTCTTCCCCAAATCAGATAAACATATATAGAAGAGACAGGGTACCAAAATCAAAAACAATGACAACAGGGGATAAACCAAAGGGGAAAAAAATGAAAGAAAAAAAAGAACTTCACACAGTACATTAAAAAACAAACAATAAGAAAAGCATATCTTGGAGTTCATTACGATTAGCATCATTTTATATGGTCCTATATACATAGCTGTGGAGCTATTGTGATCCTCTGCTATCCTAGACATATACTACTTATTACAAATGAAGGAAACCATGGAGCCTGTGTTTCTTTGGGTCAGGCTTACTTCACTTACTATGATTTTTTTCTGAGTTTTTCCATTTCCTTATGAATGGGTTGATGTCATTCTTTTGGATGGAAGCATAGAATTCCATTGTTATATATACAACATGTTCTTGATCCATTCATCTACTGAGGGACATCTGGGTTGGTTCTATATTTTAGCTATGGTAAATAATGCTGTACTCCAACAACGAGAAGAGTGAGGCTAAACCAGAAAAGCAGCTCCTTTTATAATAGCCTCAAAAAAAACCCTAGGAATTAACTTAACCAAAGAAGTACCTCTATGATAAAAACTAAAAACCTGAAAAAGGAAATTATAGCAGAACTAAGGAAGTAGAAAAACCTTCCGAGCGCCAGCGCCTGCATCTGCAGCTCTAGGTCTCTGTCGCTGTCTCCAGCTCTGCAGACGACGCCAGCCACAGCCTCAGCCTCAGCCTCAGCCCCAGCCATGCGTCCGTTCACAGCCAAGCCTGCGCCTCCATTGGAGCTTGCGCCTCCATTGGAGCCTGCATCCCCAGCGGAGCCTGCGCCCCCAGCGGAGCCTGCGCACACAGCCACACCCCTACCCACGGCCACGCCTACGTCCACGGCCACGCCTCCTTCCACGGCCACGCCTCTGTCCACAGCGACGTCCACAGCGGAGCTTACGCCGGCGTCCGCATCCACAGACACAGCTGCGCCTCCTCCCGGGTCTGGGGCCGCACCGTCCTCCTCGATATGGATGCCTGCGTCCACGCATGCGCATCACGCTGCGTCCACGGCGTCTACGTCTTCTGCGTCCACTACGCCTCCGTCGGCGATGCTTAGGCCCGTCTACCCACCCTGTGTCTACGTCATCGCCGGCCCGGGTTGCGTGTGGACCATATTGTCCACGGGTACGAATGCCACTTGGCTTCCGTGGTCAGCTTCGTCCTCCGCGGCTGCAGCGTCTCCGCCCGCGCCTGCAGCTCAGGCTGCGCCGTCTACGTTGCTGACACCGTCCGTGCACGCCCCGATTCTGTACACGCAGACCAAGTCGTTCACGGCTACGGCTTCTGCGTTTAGTACGTGTTTGTCTACGTATTCTACGTATCCCAGGCCTGCGTGTCTGCCGTGCGCCCCGCGGATGTCTGGGGCCAGGCGCTCACCCCCATTGCCCGCAGCCCCGTCTTGTACGTTTGTGTTCCGTCGGTCGAAGTCGTCCCGCCGCCGGCCCAGACTCTGCGTGCGACATCTCCGGATGCTGGGGCGTCGCCCGCTGGTCCCGTGGCCCCTGGGGTCCCCCAAGCCCTGCCCCGCCTGCATCCGCTGCAGCCACCCGCGGCCCAGCCCCAGCAAAGCCGTGTAGGCCTCAAGTTCGAATCCAGGCTGAGCAGGAGGAAAGGACGGGGGGGGGGGCATGGAGGGCTTTGTGGCTCCCCATCACCTCCATGCAAACCCTGGATTCCTGCAAGGGTCTGAGGCCCGGCGCGGCCTGCTGCTCGCCCTCACCCCAGCTCCTGTGGTCTGGACCTTGGAGGTCTCCCTGGGGCCCTGTGCGACGTGGTGGGGGCTCCCAGAGATGGATCTGAGGGAGGGGGGTGGGACCCCAGCCTGTCCCCTGTCTGCTGTGACTGGCCTGGGGTGGGTGGGTTTCCTCCTCCTCCACCCGACCTGCCTTACACAGCAATGGAGCTGGCGATCGCGTGCACACCTCCACCACTGTGAGCCCAATAAACCTTCTGCATTGTAAAAAAAAAGAAAAAGAAAAAGAAAAACCTTCCATGCTCCTGGATTGGGAGGATTAGCATCATGAAAATGTCAATATGCCAATAACTATCTACAAATTCAATGGAATACTCATCACTATGCCAACAACATTCTTTTTTTTTCTCTTTTTTCTTTTTTTTGGTCGGTCATGGGGCTTGAACTCTGGGCTTGGGCGCTGGCCCTGCACTCTTCAGCTCAAGGTGAGCGCTCTACCCCTTGAGCCACAGCGCCACTTTCAGTTTTCTAGTGGTTTATTGGAGATAAGAGTCTCACAGACTTTCCTGCCCAGGCTGGCTTGGAACCACGATCTGAGTCCTTAGATCTGAGGACTCAGATCGTGGTTCCTAGTAGCTAGGATTACAGGCCTGAGCCACCTACGTCTGGCTTCCAACAACATTCTTCAGTGAAATAGAGGAAACAATCCAAACATTCATATGGAATAGTAGAAGACCCCAAATAACAAAAACAATCCGTCACAGGAAAAACAGTGCTAGAAGAATATCAATACCAAACTTCAATCTCTGTCATAAAGCCATAGTTATAAAAACAACTTGGTACTGGCACATGAACAGGCCTGAGGACCAATGGAATAGAATTGAAGACCCAGACATGATTCCACAGGCCCTTGGCCACCTAGTCTTTGATAAGGAAGTCGAAATTATCAGATGGAAGAAAGACAACCTCTTCAACAAATAGTGCTGGCAGAATTAAATCCTTATATATCACCTTGCACCAAAATCAACTCCAAATGTATCAAAGACCTCAAGGTAAGAGCAGATACCCTGAAAATATTACAAGAAGGGATAGGGGATACGCTAGGGCTTTTTGGCACAGGCCAAAACTTCTAAATAAAGATCCAGAAAAACCACAAATCAAAGAAAGGCTATATAAATGGGATTGTGTTCAACTGCAGAGCTTCTATATGGCAAAGCTAGAAAGATAAATATAAAGCCCACAGATTGGGAGGAGATTTTTACTAGGTATACAACAGACAAGAGCCTCATATCAAAAATATACCTAGAGCTCAAAAAATTAACACCCCCCCAACAAATCCTTAAATAACCACACCATTAATAAGTGGACTAAAGAATTAAAAAGAGACTTCTCTGGAGAGGAAATAAGAATAGCCAATAGACACATAAATAAATGTTCAACATCTCAGGCCTTGCAAATCAAAAACTACATTAAGATTCTACCTCACCACAGTTAGAATGGCCATTATCAAGAAAACAAATAGTAACAGATGCTTGTGGGGATATGGCCAAAAGGGAATGCTACTTATACTATTGATGGGAATGTAAACTGGTTCAGCCACTCTGGAAAGCAGGATGGAGGTTCCTCCAAAGACAAAACATAGAGCTCCCTATGATCTAGCAAACCGACTCCTGGAAATTTACCCAAATGACCACAAACAAAGCCTTGACTCCTGTGCTCATTTAATCTGGCCTCAGCCTCCTGAGTGCTAGGACCACCAAATGCCACTGCACCCTCCTTAGGGAAAATCTTTAATAGCAACTTTTCCTCCTAGCTGTGAATATTGCGCCTGGCATGTTTACCAATATTTTTTGTGAGTAGAAAATACAGTAATTTCCAAATTTTTTAGTGTTCCTTGTACATTTGTCAATGTGATATTGTTTTTTTTGGGGGGGTCCAGTTGTGGGGCCTAAACTCTGGGCCTGGGCGCTGTCCCTCAGCTCTTCAGCTCAAGGCTAGCACTCTACCACTTGAGCTACAGCGCCACTTCCGGCTTTTTTCTTTTTGCTTATGTGATGCTGAGGAATCGAACCCAGGGCCTCAGGCATACAAGGCAAGTGCTCTACCACTGAGCCACCTTCCTAGTCCAATCAATGTGATTTTTAAATGGCTTATATGCTGAACTCTGGCAAGGGGAAACTGAACTCTGAATAGCACTTGAGAGATGGCTCAAGATAAATAGGATGAGTTGCTTTCCAGTTTTGTACAATGCTTAGGCAAATACTCTTGTGTATCTGCCTTATCCTTGGGATTTTGTGATGCTGGCTTTGTCGTTGTTGTTGTTGTTGTTGTTGTTGTTGTTGTTGTTGTTGTTTTCCTGGTAAGGATATATGAAGCTCACAAATAGGGGTTTTGTCACAAATTGCATATTTATTGTTTGGTTATATATATTTGTTTTATTTACAGGTGTTGACTTTAAGATCAAGACTGTAGAGCTAAGAGGAAAGAAAATTCGGTTACAGATCTGGTAAGTTGGCCCAGCAGTCGTGTGTGTGGAACACCACTGGAATGAGCTATGGGACCAGCTCATCTTGCCCCCTCTTCTGTTCTTCTGCTTGTTTTAGAATCAGATGAACAGCATTTGCTTCAGAGAATTTCAGAGTATCTAGTTATTTCATCCTTGATTTATACACAGGGTATCTGTTACTTTGCATGATGGCTAGTTTATACCTCTTTTCAAATAATTTGATATCTCAAAACTGCCTTCACTAATTGTGTTTGCTCAAATGCTTGTCTTGAGCCGAGGAGATTGCTCAGTGGTAGAGCACTTAGCAACTTGCTTAGCATGCGCAAAGTTCCATCCTCAACACTGGGGGGAAAAAAAAAGAAAAGAAAGCTTGTCTCTATGTCTTTAATTTTATTTTGTGTGGTATATTTAAAGAGAGCTGAATGCTGTCATAGGTGGATCAGCTTGAGGAGGAAAGCACGCCACCCACAGACAGTTGAGGGGCCGTATGAATGGTGTGGTGTTGGGGACCACGCAGCCGGCCCTTTTAGTTGTGTGAGGGTGCTGTGTGACCCAAGTGCCTTCTGCCTACTAGAAGGAACCCAGAAGCCTCTGCCTGAAGACAAGACTTAGAAATGGCAGGAAAGCCCACAGCAGCTGGGTTGCAACTGGGCATAGCATTTTCTCCTCTCTTTCAGCAGCTTACTGTGGCCGCCAGAGGAAAGGTAGGGCCTAGTGTGGCAGGGATGGAGCTGTCTGAGCGTGCCATTGTTTCCACGACACTGATGTGGTGTACTCAGCTTACTAACTCCTCTTGGCAGGTCACCCTCAGCTCTGACTGTCTGTCCACCATCTGTGTGTGTTTGCTTTCATCCGCGTTAACCGCTGCCTCATCTGTGCCATCACCGGTCACCTAACGCTTGAATGTTAGTGCCATGTCTCCATCCTTCATCTGTGTCCCTGTCTGGGGCGCAGCTGCCGCCAAGCCAGCCTTGTCTGCCCACCGAGGTATCTGAGGTAATGCCTTCATTTGCTCCCCTGTGACCTTTCTTGCTCACTTTAAGGGCTCTGGGCATTGTATTTTGTTCTATTTTGCTTGATTATAAACCATTGTCTTATCTGAATATCTGAGTAACAGAAGTTGGTATTTTTTTTTAGGGGTGTTTGGTATCTTGCACACAGCTGCTGTTTTCCCATGTAAGCTATAGAGAATAGGCTACCTCTGAAGGGAGATCAGTACCTGTAGGTGACTCCTGAGGGTTCTTTCTGATGAGGAGGCTGGTGGAGCTAAAATTAGAATATGTGCAGCCTGCTTTGTTGGGTGACACATGTCCAGTGACTGACCCATCTTAATGTGTTAGTACTTAAGTTTTCATGTTTGACTGAGGTAATCTAGTTTGAGAATATATGTCCAAATGCCCAGGTGCCTCCTTGGGACTCACCCCCCCCCCCCCACAAGATTGTGCTGGTGGCATTGGTTACAAGCCTTCTGCTCTGATTGAGGTACCACTCCCCCCCCCACTCCCCGCCCCATAAGAGCCAGCACATGAGAAAAGTGGAAGTATGGATCCAGACTCTCATGGGGCTTTCAGACTCCTTTATTCCTAAATGTGAATGCATTCTCCCCAAACAATTTCTCCCCCTGCTTCACTCTTGACTCTACATCCCTTTGTCTTCTGAATTTTATAGCTTTCACTGAAGGAGGGAGGAACAACAAGATTCACTGGGTTTAATGAAAGATTGAGTGCAAAATTTCTACATGGAATATTCTAATGATTTTGTTAGGAAGTAAAACTTTTCTTGAAGGGCTTTAAAGGGTAAATACTGTTTCACTTTGTTAAAAGAGTTCAGAAGACTTTCATCTTGAAATTGAAATAAAGGCTGGATGATTTAGCTCAGTAGTAGAAGCACTTGCTTATTAAACACATGTAAAGTCTTAGGTGGATTGTAGGACACACACACACACACACATACACACACACACACACGAGATAAAGGAGCACTGTTCTTCATTTTGTTACTAAATAATACTTATTTAAATATAGGTTGGACCAGGGACCAGTGATTTGTGCCTGTAATCCTAAGTACTTAAGAGGCTGAGATCTAAGGCTCATGATTCAAAGTCAGCCTGTGAAGATAAACCTGAGAGATTATCATCTCCAGTTAATTAGTCAAGTACTGAAAGTGGTGGACTCAAGTGGTAGAATGCCAACTATGAGCAAGAAAGCTGAGTAAGCCCGAGTCCCTGAGTTTATAAACTCTAAACAAATTTTTAAAACAAAGTGCAGTTTATGAATCCCTTACTCAAAATGCTTAAGATCAGAAGTGTTACAGATATTGGAATATTTGCACAGACATAGTGAGATGCTTTGGAGAATGGGTCCCAAATCTAAACAAATTCAATATACATATATTGAAGGTAGTTTTGTATATTACTTTTATTGTGCCAGTGTTTTGACTGTGATCCATCTTATGAGGTTAGATGTGGGGTGTTCCACTTGTGACATCATGATGACGCTCAGAAAGGTTCAGGTTTTGGGAGCACACTGGGGTTTTGGAATAGATATTTAGCCTGTGATTCATGGTGTGATTGTACACACCATGAAAACAGTTCATAGCAGTGCTGTGCTGTTGCTGCTGGCATATTTTTTACATCTGTATTGTGTCACTCGGTGTTTGGATGAAGCTTTTGTTTTCTTTGTGCTCCTGGGATTGAACCCAGAGCCTTGCACGACACTTGAGCCATGCAGACCCGCTGAGCTCCGCATTTCTATACTGCGGCAATTTATTAGGTTTATTTGGTAGCCATTCTAAGAAAATTTTGGTTGCTGTAGATTCCTAGAAGTTTAACGCACCCAGAGCTGCAGCTGTCCATCACATTTTTACATCACTGTTTTGTCATTGACACTTTTTTTTTCAATTCCTTGGTTGTCTATAGTTGGAAGGACCACTTCTCAGTATACTATTATTATTTCTTAGGATTACTTCTATATTAAGTGTTTCTAAAGGAGAATGTAGTAGCTAGTGTAAGTTCCATGAATTTGCATTCATGTACTCAGGGTAATGATCCCGTTGAACATGGGTTTGTTGGACTTGAAGCCATGAAGTGTATCTCCTGCCTGAGGCAAATGTAGGATTACAGTGATACTCCTAAGATCTGGGGGCAAAGCCCCAGAACCTCAGTGAATGAAAAAATTAATGAACAAACAAATGAATGATCACTTTCCTCAGTTCTTCCTTCACTGTTGGAGTTTGTTGCAACAGCATTCTTTGTTAGCATCATGTTCATGTCTTTGTGTTCTCTACTTGGAAAAAGCAGAACATTTCATATGTTGAGATTGGCTTTTACATTGAAAGTCAGTATCATTTGTGTGGACATATTCACTACAGCAAATAAGAATCTTTGAATTGCCTAAACTAACTGTTAAATTAACAAGCTGGGGGATCAGAATTGCAAAAATGTTTAAATTTGCAACAAAAGTAGAGAGAAATCAGAATAAGATGACATGCTAGCTTTTAGCAAATGATGAGGAGATGACAGAAGTAAACTAAACTTTCTAGAAGTCACAGTGAAAAAATTCTGGTGATCAAGAGGGGAAGATGAGGACTCTCATCTTCACAGAAAGACAAAAGGGCTTAGCAGTGCATTACCTTACTGTCATGTCTTTGAAAAGTGAAGATGAGGGCTGGGAAGGTGGCTCAGTGGTAGAGCTCTTGCCTTGCATACATGAGGTCCTGGGTTCGATTCCTCAGCACCACATAAGCAGAAAAAGCCGGAAGTGGCATTGTGGCTCAAGTGGTAGCGTGCTAGCCTTGAGCTGAAGAGCTGAGGGACAGCGCCCAGGCCCAGAGTTCAAGCCCCACGACTGGACCAAAAAAAAAAAAAAAAAAAAACCCAAAAAACAAAAGTGAAGATGAAGGTACTGGTCCTTGGTAGATTCTTAACAAGTACATGGAGAATAGACCAGCATTTCATTTCTGTTGTTAACCTAACCATACAAGATGGCAGGTAGCTCAGTGTGGAGGGAAAATAAGCAAATGAGGTTTTACAGAAACAGAAAACAAAACCTTTGTCCACATGAATATTTGGGAGATAAAAGGGAAGGGCATCTCAGAAGCATGCAGATCCAGGCATAGAAATGGGGAGTAATGAGTTGTTTTAAGAAATCGTTTTCCCTGTTTTATTTTGGAAAAAATGAATGATAGTATATTCTGATACATTGACATTCCCGATGCTGATTTCCTTACTGGGGGGCAGGGGAGTTACTATTATGGGTTCATAATTAATCTCTAGTTGTCGCATTTAGTTGTTAACTCATGCAGAAAAATACCTTGTATTTCATAGATAGTGTAAATCAACCTTGATTTTGGGGGAGATGGGAGGAGAAATGGGGACACAGAGGGTGATGTAGTGTGGAGTTACTTACTTTCACTTTTATGAGGAGCTGATTTTTGCTGCTGTTTCATAGGGACACGGCAGGTCAGGAGAGATTCAACAGCATTACCTCAGCTTACTACAGAAGTGCCAAGGGGATCATACTAGTATATGATATCACGAAGAAGGAGACGTTTGATGATTTGCCTAAGTGGATGAAGATGATTGATAAGGTACCTGTTACATTCCTGTTGGATACAAGCTTTGCTATGTGTGCCAGTTCTCGCTGAAAAGGGAGAAGGGGAGAGGAAGGAGAGACAGTGATGGCACAGTTATCACAACCTGAATGTCATTCAGTCAAGTGACACCCCCCAGTTGAGAGTGTAATGCTTTGTAGATGAGGCACAGCCTTATTATTATCCAGAACCAGCTTATAACTATCAACAGTGTTTTTACTCTGGAACTTGGCCTATCTCCTTCTGCCTTTGTGGCTGCTTCCATAAGATCAAGTTCCATGTTGGAAAGGTCCATGGAGGCTCATTGTGTGCTCTGAGAAGATGCCATCTCCAGGGTGCACATGGCCTGTTAGTTCAGTCATCCTTTGGAAATGCTCCCTCAGCATGTGAATGTTCTTGAGCTCATTTTGAGCAATAGATTTTTGTTTTAGCTCATAATCTATACAGGAAATCAAACCTATGTCTCTTTGATTATCTGCAGATTTTCTTCTAGGAGTTGTGCACCTCCATGTGGGCCTCAGGAGGCCAAGCAATTAGAGTGAAATATGATGGTGTACTCTTGACCATAGCTTGAGACTTTTGTAAACCTTATTCAATATTTGATGCTTAATTCCTTTATGCTACAGTCACACGTAGATATATGTGGATTTTGTCTACAAATTATACATAAACCTAATTATACTGGGTGCTGGTGGCTCATACCAGTAATCTCAGTCAGGAAGCTGAGATCCAAGCATTGCAATTCAAAGCCAGCTCAAGCAGAAAAATCCTTGAGCCTCTTAACCCAGCTAACCACCAGAAAAAGTTATGGAAATAAAGCTGTTAACTCAAAGTGATAGAGCCCTAGCCTTGAGCAAAAAGCTCAGAGACAGAGCCCAGGTGCTTAAGTTCAAGCCTAGGGGAGAAAAACACACACACATACACAAACCAACAAACTTAATTATATTTTGACTACAGTTGTCTTGATGTTAGAGGTTTATTTACAGTTGTATGTGTGTATGTGTGTGTGCATGTGTGCTAGTACCAGCACTTGAATCTGAATGTTGTCCCTTAACATTTTGCTCAAGGCTGGTGCTTTTATCACTTGAGTCACATTTTCACTTTTGGCTTTGGAGATTAAGAGTTAAAGATTAAGAGTTTCCTGGACCTTCCTGCCTGGGGTTGGCTTGGAACCATGATCCTCAGTTCTCAGCCATCTGAGTAGCTGGGATTGCAAGCATGAGCCATGGCTTACTTTGTTTACCAGGCACACGTTTGAAGTTGGTCCCTGCACTGAGCTTGCTCTGAGCTTGGCATTAGTCACTGGGTAAATGATTTCTTCTCATACCAAAGTGTTACAAAACCAGACCTGCTTTGCCTGTCATACAGTATGCTAGCCACTGAGACAGAGAGGTTTGTAAAAGGCAGCCAAGTGTGACGGTGGAGACCCAAGGGTACAAGAAGGACAAAACCTCATGCTCTTCATGTCTAGAAATTGGTAGTATTAGGCTCTAAGGTTTGTAGTCTGAAATCTAAAAGCCACATCAGACCCTGTACTGGCCCAGACAGAGAGCCACTGGTTTCAGCAGAAGTGGCTGTTAAATCCCTGGGATGCAACCTAGACAACCACATGTCAGAGCTTGGTGGCCAGCATATGCGTCAGAATCAGTGAATTTTAAAGCATGTGAGAAATGGTGAGAGGCTCTGGAGTGAGAAAAGTAATAAGTACAAAGGCTGCTTAATGTCAATGAGAGTAGGTTAGTGGTATTGGTTGTTGGTTATTATCAAAGTTAGAATTGTGAGCTGGGCATGACAGTGACTCCTGCCTTTAATTCCTGTACTTGGGAAGCTGAAGCAGGAAGACCAGGAGCTTAAGGCTAGCCTGAATTACATAGCAAGACCCCATCTCAAGAAAACCAGACAATGTCAAAACAAGGATTCAGGTTGACCCATTGTAACAATAAATCGTACAAGACACTATGTTGAAAATGAACTTTACAACTTGGGATTGGATGAAGTGGGGGAGGGTGGGATGGTAGGGGAAAAACAAAGAAGGGGGGTAACAATGCTCCATAGGAAGTATACTCATTGCCTTACTCATGTAACTGTAACCCCTCTGTACAGTATCTTTACAATTAAAAAAAAAGAAAGAAAACCAGACAAATAACAAAAAGCAGGAGTTTGTCTTCCCAAGGAGACTTGGAGGCAGAGGTCTTGTTCTTTTGACCGTTCCATTCCTGAGACCAGTCTGGGTATTGAGATGATCTGGCTATGACAGCTACATGTTTGCTGCACATTCAGAAGCCCCAGAGTGTGCACCTAAGGAAATTATCATTATAAAGGAAGCGTCTTTAATGTAGTGTAAAATCTCCAAAACTAATGCAATAAATATAAAAACTTGAAAAAATGGCATGAAACCTGAAAGACTAGTCAGTACTTCAGTTTGTCAATCTACCAAGATCTTAAGGTCTGAAGCCCACCTTCCTCAAGCACTTGAGTCATTTACCATTCTTTTGAGGGAGCTATCATTTGTTAGGTGCTCACTCTAGGGCAGGCCCTGACCACTTACCTCTCTGGCATCTTGGCCAACAACACCCTGCTCAGTGCCTTGTGTATAGTCTGTTCCAGAGGAAATGCACAAAATTCAGGGAGTTACTCAAGAGCTTTTAACCTTTTTTTTTTTTTTTTGGTTGGGCACTGTCCCTGAGCTCCTCAGCTCAAGGCTAGTGCTCTACTACTTGAGCCACAGCACCACTCCCGGCATTTTCTGCTTATGTGGTGCTGAGGAGTCAAACCCAGGGCCTCATGCATGTAAGGCAAGTACTCTACCACTGAACCACCTTCCCAGCCCTAACATTTATTGTTAAACAAGAAAAATTCTTGTGCCTATATTTTTGAAAAACTAATTAATGTAACCTAGGTTTTTTTCCCGATTCTAAAACTAATACCTTTATTATAGGAAAATAAAAATCAAGAAAAGTACAAAAGTCTGTTTGAAAATTTAGATTCCATTTGATTTTGCATCCTGCTTACTTCACTAGATAATCTGTCCTAAAGGTTTTCCTGTGTCATTCAGTGTTGTCCATAAGCATAGGGGTGTTCCTGATTTGTTGGTGGTACTGGTAAATTCATGTCCTCACTCTTGTTAGGCAGATTCTCTACTACTTGAGCCATACCCCTTGCTTTTAAGTAGGATCTTTTATTTTTGTTTGGCGCTACTCAAACTATGATACATACAGTCTTCCGAATAGTTAGGTTGACTGGTGAACACCAACATGCCCAGTTTATCGGTTGAGATTTGCTAACTTCTTGCCTCAAATCATGATCCTCTCAGATGTTTACCTCCAGAATAGCTAGGATTACAGGTATGAGTCATAGTACCCAGCCTTGTTTTGGTACATACTTTTTAATTTAATTCTTTATGTATTTTTTGGATTAATGACCATCTTGGGAATGGAGCTCTGCCTGCATTTTAAATCATTTCCCTAATAGAATCTTAGGAGTTATTGGATCTAAAGCCAACAACACAGGACTTCTTAAGGCCTGTTACAATATACTTTTTTAAAATGCTCTTAGCCCTGTCAGTCACTTGTCCTGCATTGGTCCTAAAGATGTCCACAGATGGTAGGGGAATGAACCGTGGGGTGAGCAGGGACAGGTGCTGTACTGCTTGCATTGCTGTTGGTGTGTGACAGCACCCATCTCTAAAACTCCACAGTATGCTTCAGAAGATGCTGAACTGCTCCTTGTTGGAAATAAGCTGGACTGTGAAGCAGACAGAGAAATTAGCAGACAGCAGGGAGAGAAGGTAAGAATGGGCCCTAAGAAGCCTGTTCTCCCCATCTACATGCTGAGTCCTCTCACAAGTCACTCATCTTTAAATGATGAAATAATTATCTCTACACTAACCCCTCAGTCATGCCTTTTCATTTGTTTGTTATTTTTCCCCTGTTCCTTTGAATTAATTTTGAAGTAGAGGGGGAAAAACACCCCAGTATATACTATATGTTATTATTTAAACTTTCGTACAGAAGAACATTCTTTGAAGTTGTGAAATCTTATTGCATGATTTTACCAGGTGTTGGGGATGTGGTCCTGAAGAAGCCATGATACTTGCATTGTAAATGTCAGCTGTGTTGTACATGTAGAGATACAGGCATGTGATCTGATATAAAGGTCCTGATATATGGAAAAGATTGCAGTTTACTTATCATGTAGGAATTTTCTAGAAGTGTAAACTTGATACATGAGCATAAGTGGGGCTATACAGACCTTTAGTCCTGTTCCCAGAGCCTGGGGCTGGCCATGGCTTGGATTACAGACCGCTTGCTAAGCCCACCTGCCTAGTAAGGTCAGCCTGTGTTGTGGCCCATGGTGACCAGGTGCCATGTCTCTTCAGTTTGCACAACAGATAACCGGGATGCGGTTCTGTGAAGCAAGTGCCAAGGACAACTTCAACGTGGACGAGATCTTCCTGAAGCTTGTGGATGACATCCTGAAAAAGGTAAAAGCAATGTCATCGTGAAAGAATTTCACCATAAGTTCTTCCTTTCTTATTTTCTTGTAGAGAAGAAAAGTAGAGTGGTTATGGTCCTGCCCAGCAGCCAGGTATAGTTGTTGCCCTGGCACAGGAACCAGCTGGTAACAGCTGGTCTCTATCTACCTTCAGAACCCTCGAGGTTGGTCTGCAGACTCTTTCCCTAGCCTTGGAATCTGGTTTGGTGGAGTACTTTATACAAGATACAACCATATGTTTGAGGAGCTGGGACACAGGGTGGGCACTCAGCACATGTGAGGCTGTGAGTTTGATCCGGGCACTATAAAAGTAAATAAAGCCAGGTACCAGTGGCTCATATCTCAGGGACAGCACCTAGTCCTTGAGTTTAAGCCCCAGGACACACACAAACTCACGCACGTGCGCACACACACACACACACACACACACACACACACACACACAAACTCACGCACGTACACACACACACACACACACACACACACACACACACACACACACACACACACACACACACACACACACACACACACACACACACACACACACACACACACACACCCCTAAATGAAGTCAGTGTGGATGGGGTGCATCTCAGTGTATAGCCCTTACCTAGCATGTGTGAGGCCCATTTTCCAGTCCCAGCACCACAAAAATAACTACAGAGAAAATAAACTTAACTACTTCAGGGCTAGGATGGAGCCTGGTGGTAAAACACTCACCCAGCATACCCCATGCCTTAAGTTCAGTTTTCCCATCAGCAAAAATTAAAGTGCTAAGTTCATATACATTCTTTTTTTTTTTTCCTGTTCTCCTACAAGAGCTGAATTTGATAAGGATGGTGAGGGAGGCCTGGCAAAGTTTTCCCACCATAGGTACTTGCATGCTGGTTCCCCACCCCTAGTAGGCTTTTTTTTTTTTTCAGAGACTTTGGGTGGTGCCTTTGGCCCTGAAATTATTCTCTAGCTTTCATCCAAAGGTTTTAGTGAAAGATCTGTTTATCCTTGATAACCACCAGGGATTGTTTTCAGGATCCCTGTAAATGCTAAATTGAGTGAATACTCTTGTATAAAATGCTGCTGTTTGCACATAACCCACCTCCGTCACCTTCAGGTGACTGAATTACCTCCAAAGCCAACTGTAGTGTGCATGTGTGCAAACATAGGGAATAAGGACAAAGAAAACTGCGAATGCTCAATACCTTCAGAGAGCTTTTAATATTAATGCTTTATCTTCTACATAATTATACAGTTTGATACTTTTACCTTGTAAGATTACAATGTAATTTGTATTTCCCCTTATCTTGTAGATGCCGCTGGATATTTTAAGGAATGAGTTGTCCAATAGCATCCTCTCCCTACAACCAGAACCTGAGATCCCGCCAGAGCTGCCTCCACCAAGACCCCACGTCCGATGCTGTTGAGTTGCTACTTTGGAAACAGAGTGCAGCCCATTCCTGGAGAGGGAAACCTTCTGTCGTGCACTACAATCATTTTGACAATTTCCTTCCGCACTTTGTAATCCAAGTCAGAGCTATACACTAACTTGTAAATATGCAAATATACAATCCTGGATAAGTTTGGGTTGTAAGTTACGTATTTCCCTCTAAATTCTATTTCCTTCATTACCCCAGTGTCTAGTGTACACACACTGGGAAATGTACTTCTAATATGAAGAATGGGAGAGAGCGACAAGAGCTATGATGTTTCTTAAATAATATAATTGTCCTTGTTAGTTATGAGGACAGAAGATATTCTGATAACAAGAGAGAATGTGGTGCTTTGCTTACTTAAAGACATTTGTAAAACTAAAGACTTTGGGACGGGGCTATAAGTGCTTTTTCTTTATTTACAAGACATTTCCAACTGTAGCAGCTTTGAAGTATTGGTGTGTTTCTGCAGGTGAAGCTCCAGCCCTGGCTGCCACTGAAGGGTATTTATTAGTGTTCTGGACTGGCAGGATATTCCTAGTTACAGGCTGGATTAGTGGTTCAGAATTCATGGTTTTTCTGTTGGATGTACCCAACACTTGTAAGAACAACAAAGATTCAATTAAAAAGATTCTGTTGGGCTAGGGGGAATGGCTTGGTGGTAGAGCACCTGCCTAGCATGCATGAGGCTCTGGGTTCCATTTCCAGCACTACAAGGAAAAAATACATGAAAGAAAAACATTTTTGAAACGATAGCAAAAGATTTTAAAGGCACATTGCTTCCTAAACAAATCCTGTTTCAAGGAATTTTAAAGACACTCTTTACTCTATCAGAGGATGTAGGTGCACTGGCCTCATCACTCAGTTAACTTTGTAATGATGAAGCTCCTCTTGACGGTGAAGCTTAATCCCATTAAGCGTAAACTGTGTTGAGTTTTTTTTTTTTTTTGGTCTGATAATGAATTTGTGAACTCTCTTTTTGGTATATCTTTTATTAAGCTGCACTGTTTTGTTTAGTCAAGATAAATAAGGAAGTATGTATTGGAATAACTTGGCGTGTCTTGAGTGTTGTGCTGAGAAGCATCGTGGTCTTTCTACACTAATGAAGTGCAAATAAAATTTTGTATTTATGAATGACAGTTGAGTTTCTGCACTTACTTACACAATTATAAATCATACTTGTGACAATATCCACATTTTAATCTTTTCAGTGTTATTTTGTTTTGATTTTTTTTTGTTCAGGTACCAGGGCTTGAACTTAGGTTCTCATACTCTTGCTTTCTTGCTCGCAGCTGGCACTCCATGATTCCAGCTCTGCGTATCTGCTGGTTAATTAGAGATGGAATCTTGCAGACTTTTCTGCCTAGGCTGGCTTGAACCTCAGTCCTCTAGGTGTCACTTTTCCTGAGTAGCTTGGATTCCAGATGTGAGTCACTGGAGACTAACTTCAGCTTGCTCTCTTGATTTGTAAAAAATCATACTTTTTAAAAACAGTTGTGGGTACTTTTTTTTTTTTTTTTAACACTCTGGGGCTTAAACTCTAGGCCTGGGTTCTGTCCCTGAGCCTCTCTGTACTCAAGCTTAGTACTACACATGAGCCACAGCTCCACTTTTGGCTTTTGCTGTGTATGTGGTACTGAGGAATCAATCCCAGGGCTTTGTGCTTGCAAAGCAAGCACTCTACCACTAAGACATATTCCCAGCCTGTGGATACTATTTTACATTGCTATAATTCATTGCTCTTGATTAGTATCGCACCTCATTCTCACAGAAACTGAAATAAGTAGGGCTAAATATAAAAGAATCTTTAGACATTTGTGTAGATGGACAGAACTATAGTCCACCAAAGTACTAGATAAGGTCCTTGAGACAGCACTATCTGTAGACTGTTAGGGCCTCAAGCTGTGTGTCTGGGCTCTAATCTAGACATTCAGCAGAGTGGGAGCGGAGCTGCTTACAGAGAACTGCAGTTAGTCCTGTAAAGCCAAGGGAGCTGGCAGGTTTGTACCTGTGCTCATCACCATCTCTCCTTCCTTCTGCACCTCATTTGTTGCTGCTGTGTTATTTAATTGCTTAAATTTGGGAAATGTGGGGTGAACCTAAGGTGCTGACAAGACAAGGTTAGTCTTACTTGTGTCTAGCTGTAAAATAAGTTCAAAATGAGTTTGTTTACAAGAGTGACTTAAGTTATCAAATTACTGGGAAGGAAGAAAATCTTCCACATTATTTAATGTATAGGCTCACAAAATGTAAACATGAGTGGCTTGAGGATTGAATGCAACTCAGCCTCAGAGTGTTTGCCTGGTGTGTGAAAGGCCCTGGCTTCCTTCCCAACACTGAAAAGAAGAAAAAAGTGGCTGTGAACATTATCTCCAGTCCCATTGTGTATGCTGCAACACAGGTCAGCAGAGCCAGAACTTTCTATATGGTTGCTACATTGAGGTACATACTGTGCTGTACGGGTGCTCAGTGAGATAAATATATGGTGACCCCTAAGGAGGTTATCAAGTACAAAAGACCCATCAATAGCCAGAATGCAAGACAGAGCTGGGAGAAAACTGGAAGCCCTGAGGAAGTACAGAGGAGGCAGAAGTCACAGCTGGCATAGAGATGAAGAGGAGTAGCTTTCCTTGGCTTACAAGCATGAGTCCGCCACTGACAGGCTTTCATAGCTGTAATCCTAACTTCTCAGGAGATGGAACAGAGACTCTCCCAAGGCCAACCTAGACAAAATGTTAGTGAAACCCCTCTCTACCAACCAGCCTGTTGTCCTAGATACTAAAGAGACTTCAGTAAGGTGATTACCATCCAAGGGTGGACTGCATAAAAACTTGAGAGACCGTATTTATCAAAAAAGTACTGGAATAGTGGCTAAAGTGGTTGGGCACCTGCCCAGATATCATACATAAGGTCCTGAGTTCAAAAAGAGTGGTACCAATTAGAAGCAAAAAGGATGGAGGGCCAGTGTATTGACAGCTTGTTGATTTGGAATCGGAGGGAAACTTCGGAAGACTATTCATAGTAAAACCTACTATGCTAACCTTGGCTTCCTGTCCCTTAGAATGGTTGACACAAACCTGTTCTCATGGTAGAGATCAGGCAAGTCCTGAAAGTACAGTTTAAATTACACACACAAAATCAAAAGTAAGTTCCAGTACTTTAACATATTATTGAAAGGGTTTTGAAGTTCTGCCTTGATGTTTTTAACCAAGAGACAAGCTTGATATATATATGGACCATAGTCCAGAATCCTAACGTTACACACAGAGGAAGTCTGACCCTCCTACTTCCATCAGCATGGCAGATGGGCCCAGTAAGCTAGGAGTCACTCTTACCTCCTTCCCCCAGCAAAGCCCACCGAAACTTCCAGAGCAGAACTAACTACTGTTGGCTGATTGCAGGTGCAGGGTTCAAATCCAACTGCCAAGACAAAGCAAAGACTTCACTATCTTACAAGATTCATTAAGAAAAAAAAAAAAAAGCTAACTATTGTGGTTCAATCAATGCTTGGGATTGAAATTGACATGTACATTACAGGGCTGGAGGCGTGAGTTATGTGTGCCTGCTTAGGGAGCATAAAGCTCTGAGTTCAAGCCTTAATACTATCTAGAAGATATAGGCTCATTTCTCCACTAATTAAAGAATTACAAGGGAGTCATGTGACAGCAGTCCAGGCCTATAATCCTAGTTTCTCAAGAATCTGAGACCTAAGGATTGCTGGTCGAAGCCAGACCGGAAAGTTTGTGAATCTCTTTCCAATGACTACCAAAAAACCAGAAGTGGAGGCTTGGTTCCAGTGGTAGGGTGCTAGGTTTGAGCTAGAAAAGGTTGGGCGGTGCCCAGGCCTTGAGTTCAAGCCCCAGGAACAACACCAAAAAAAAAAAAAAAAACAAAAAGTGAAAGTGTAGGAAAAGTGTGTTTAAGGCAGACAGAGCAAGTTTACTTGAATGCAGAAGTAGAGAATAGGCTGTAGAGAGGGGCCCAAAGTCCTCTTTAGATGGAGGCCTCTTGGATGGAGGTTATTGTAGTACAGGGGCTTTCCACGTATCTCCTCCCTTGAGTTTTGTGCTGATTGCTTGATAGCTTGAATGTGTACTCCCTGGTTCTTTATCAGTTGAGCAGGAATCCTGGGTATAGTGTGAAGATGAGCCACATGTTGTGACATTATGTCTGCCATTTTTTATTCCTATCTACCTAACCAAGGAGGCCTAACTCCCTCAATTCTAGTACTGCCAGGAAAAATACAATAATATTTACATTCTATTGTGTCAAAGAAGAATGTTCTTTATTAAAAGAAAAAGGATACCACCCTTAGGCCAGCCCTTTCTGGTCTCGATGGTCTCTTGGGAAGAGACTGGTTTTAAGTCTCAGGTCTTCCAGTACTAAGACAACACAGTGAAGCTTAGATTTCCTCAGATCTCAATCTGAAATGCCTTTCAACTCGGAAAAATGTGAAATCAGAATAAAGGCTGATTTCAGAGCCCTATGCAAATATCCATTTTCCGATTTTGTTCATGGTACTGTAGTTGCATAAAGTATTATGATTTGGTAACCAGAGAAAGGGAACCTGGCATTGCTGTACAAGTATTGTAATCACCTATTGATCTAAAATTATTTTGGAATGCTTTCAAGTTAACATGGGGCATAGCAGTAGCTCATTACTGAATACTTGCTGGGTACCAGGCCTTCTTACAGAATGCTTATGGATCTTCATTCACTTTTCACAACCATCTTGGAGGGAGCTAGCACCCAACATTACCCCTATAATTTAGGTGAGGAAATTGAGGTAGACAGAAATTAAGTCATCTGCCAAAAGATTATAAGATGTTTAACTGGTCAGGCATAGAATTAAATCTACAGTATCTGTCTATAGAGGCCACAGTCCTGAGCTCTCTGCCTCCGGTGCTCAGTCTTCTAAGAGCTGGGCTGTGTCAGGCCCTAGGCCTAGTAAGTTCTAGTGGTTGCTAACGATAATTCCCTGGGTCTAGCACTAACAAGTTGTCCTGGACTGTGGCAGAAGCATTTTAAAGAGGTGGGGTTGTATGTCAGACCTGTAAACTGAGAAATAGATTTTCAAGGAACAGAGATAGCATGTGTGAATGGCCACTGGGGAGTCAGGGCTCTGGCTAGAAACAGATTTGCCTGTGTATAACAATCAGAGCCAATGTAGGTCAAGGGGGAAAGAGCCAGACAAAGGGGAAAGGGTAAACATGTAGGAGCAAGAGTTTCGGGCTGTGTGGACCATGGCTTCTGAGTATCACCCAAAAATTGATGAAAGCTTCCATTAACTTCCAGTTTCCATGCAAACCACAGGTCCTTGAGATCCACTCATTAAAAACATGTCAGAGTGTTTCACAAGGAGAAAGTTTCAGAAAGATCTAAAGGTCTTTGTATTCAGCCTTGGTAACTTAACGCCTTTAATCCTAGCTACTAAGGAGGGCTGAGGTTTGAGGATGCCAGTTCAAAGCCAGCTGGGCAAGAAAGTCCATAAGACTTACCTCCAGTTAACCGGTAAAAAGCTGGATGGAAGTCGAGCTGTGGCTTAAGTGGTAGACCACCAGCCTGAATGGGAGTGGGAGGGTAGAGCCAAGTAAAGGTGTTAGCCTTTGTGTTCAAGCCCCAGTACCAGCACAAAATCAAATATAAAGGCCTTTGGTTTGTTGTGTAGCTGGGTGGTAAAATAGGAAAACATGGAGACCTGCATCTCACCCAAGAAATGAGACTCAAAACAATGGTCATTTTCATCTGTTGGCCTTTATTTTCTCTGAGCTGAGGGAGGACTCATCACGGGTCTTGTAGCCCCCAACCATTAGATGATGGTTCTGGTTGGCCAAAGTGGGTGCTGCTTATTATTCTAATTGGAGATGTATCTGGGTCAGCCTAAAACATGATGATAATCAGCTTTAGGGTTTCCTGTTTCCAGCTGAGCTTCCCATCTTTCAATGTGTCTACCCATTCCTGAAGAGTTTTTATCATTTCTAAGGAGAGGGCAGATTTAAAAGCCCCTTTAGGTCCTCCCATGGCTTGTAGCTTTGCATCTAAAAGCAGACATGGTAGAAAGGAGCTTAACTGCATTTTTTGTTTACTTCATCGTTTCAACTCCTTTTGCTATTTGTCAAAAATAATGTAATTTCCCTAGCTCCTCATCCATCTATCCTGCGTCTTGAGGACTTGAAAGGAGACTTCAAATCTGCACATTACTGTGCAGGAAGCCTGCTCTTGTGTGATGATCCAAGGTGGGGCTTGACAGTGTACACTACTGCTGACCTGTACAGTTTCACTGCCTAAATGTGTGTGTGTGTGTGTGTGTGTGTGTGTGTGTGTGTGTGTGTGTGCGCGCGCACGCGTGTCTGCGTGGGCACATATACATCCACATCACGCCTAGGGCTTGAACTCCGGAATTGGGGGGCGGGTGGGAGGTGCTGTCCCTAATTTTTGTGCTCCAGGCTGACCATCTACCACTTGAGCCATACCTTGATTTCCAGCTTTTTTGGTGGCTAATTGGAGATAAGAGTCTCACAGACTTTCCTGCTCAAGCCGACTTTGAACTGAAATCCTCAGATCTCAGCCACTGAGTAGCTAGGATTACAAGTGAAAGGCCACCAGCATCTGGCTTTTTCCTTTTCTTCCTCCTCCTCTTCCTTCTTTCTTCTTTTTTCTTTCTTCCTCCTTCCTTCTTCTTTCCTCCTCCTCCTCCTCCTCCTCCTCTTCTTCTTCCTCTTCCTTTCTTTCTCTCTCTCCCTCCTCCTCCTCCTACTTCCTCCTCCTCCTCCTCCACCTCCTTCTCCTCCTTTCCTCTTTGGCCCTGGCACATCTCAAACTTCCTGTGACTATTAAATCCAAAACAAGTCCCAACACATTCAGAAGTCCTATCTTCTTTGAAGTGCTTATCCCAAGGATAAGCAAACTACCTAAGACTTAAAGATAGTGCCTCTAATTGTGTGTGTAAGGTATTATCCATTTGACAGTCTCTTAAGGATTAGAGGAATTTGCCCTAATCTGCACTGAAGTAGAGAACTAGGATGGAGCCCCAGGTCTGTGGGCTGTCTTCTCTAAGTTTTGGAACAGATGTACTGACCCTTTGGTGAAGTACGTGCAAACAAGTTCCTTTCTTGCTTTTTTGTAAAACCAGTGGGCTCTTGACTTCTTGCCAACTAGAAGACAACCCCAATCTCAGGTTCTGTTGCATTTTAATTTGCTGTATATCACTAGGGTGACTGCAGCATAAGCAAATCTACATAGAAAACACTGAGCAAGATGGTGAGTTTATTCCAACCTTAATAGTTACCTTAACTGTAAACAGTTTAAACTGACTAATTAAAAGTAAGAGATTCATGTTGTAACTTCTTGGTGAAGTTATGTTAGAAAAAGACATACTTAATCCCCAACTTCCCGGCCAATGCACCAAGTACTTTGCCAGAAATTTAGGGTAGCTAAACAACCTCCATCCTTGCATCTGGGAAGAGAATTCAGGCAAGACATGAACATAGATAATAGGAAATTTTATTAGAAAAGAAATACAGCAGAGCTAGCACATGGCATAAGCATGCCACAAGGAAAGAAGCACATCAGTCCATCCCTGTCATCTTAGCTGTCTTTACACTGGGCCTAGGGTTAAATAGTAAGAACTGGATGGTTGGTGGATCTCTTCTATTTCCTATAAAGATTTACCATCCCATCCTTATTTTCTCATTCTTTTGTCCTTTTACTTTCTAATTCTTTTGTAGCACCCCCATCCAACAATTCCTTGTCAGTTAGGTTTTGGTTTCTCAGCTTACTCTGCCAACTGCAAGTTGCATAGGCCTCGATTCCCTGACCACCTGCTTTTCCACTAACTTGTATCAACAGTCAATATAAGAAGCAAAACCTAACCAAATGCCATCTACAACAAATATATGTTGAGTGTAAAGGCTAAGGTAAATTAAAAAAAAGGAAAAATATGTAGATCACAAAACTTAGAAGAAAGCTGGGCAAGGGAAACAATTAGAATAAAAGGACAACATACAGAATATAAGAAAAATCTTGGTCAGCTATTCTTCTGACATTACTAATATTCCGAATATATTAAAAACTCAAATACTGAACTCCAGAAGAAGAAGTAATTCAGTTGATAAAGGGGCAAATGAACTGAGTAGACAGTTTTCAAAAGAAGAAGTACAAATGGCCAATAATGACTTTTTTTTAATGTTCAACTTCTTTAGATGTGAGGGAAATACAAATCAAAACTATATTGTGATTTCATCTCATCCAGTCAGAATGAATGTCCTAAAGAACACAAAAATTAACTGGGCCAGGTGCTTCATCTACTTAGAGGAATGAGATCTTGAGGAACAAGTTCAAATGAATCTAGTCTGGGCAGAAATGCCTGAGAGACTCCATCTCCAAAATTGCCAGCAAAAACTTGGTAGTGATAGAATGCCAGCCAAGCAAGCAAGAAAACTAAGGTTCTGAGTTCAAACCCCAACATCAGCGAAAATAATAAAATACTAGCCAGCATGTCGTGGTGGGGAAGGGAGCCTTATCTACTGTTGTAAATTAGTCCAGCCACTATAGAAATCAGAATGGAGGACCCTCAGAAATTAAAAAAAAAAATGGAACCATATTATAAAACAGCCATAAAGAAGAATGAAATTATGTTATTTGCAGGAAAATTATGGAGCTGTAGGTCATCTTACTAAGTAAAATGAGCCAGAGTGAGAAAGGCAAGGATCATGTTTTCTCCTGTGTGGAATGTGGAGGCGGGGTTAGGGAGGGAGGACTGGGATTGGAGAAGGACATTCTTACTGTTAGAGAAGAAAGGTTAGGAGGTGAGGCTAAGGGAAGGTGATGCATTAAGGGATAGTGAATGTGAGCAGAACTGGAGTTGTATTACTACCAAAGTAGACTTCAAAACTAGAAATATTATCAGAAAAAAAAGCAAAGTATAATGGAGTCCATTTACAAAGAAGACAACAATCATAAAGTACATGTATGTACCTAACAATAGACTTCAGAGAATTTTTTTCTTTTTTTTTTATTTGCTTGCAGTGACAGTGATTAAACCCATGTTCTGCGCATGCTTAGGCAAGTGCTCTACCACTGAGCTACATCTCCAGCCCTGACTTTAAAGTAGATAAAAATCAATACAGCAGAAGAAGAAATGGTCCACAGTAGGAGCTGGAGTGTCACAGCTCCACCCTCAGTCCTCAGTAGAACACCCCTTAGGAAAGAAGACACATTAGACATTGCTATTCATTCCTGTAAGCATAGCTACTTAGGAGGCTGAGATCTGAGAAAAAAGTCTGTCTGTACAGGAAAGTCTGTGAGTCCCTTATATCCAATTAATCAGTAAAAAGTCAGAAGTGGATGTACGCCTCTGTCACCAGATGGAGGTGAGGTTTAGTGAAGCTTCCCTTTAAATGTAAGAACTCTTCACTTAGGGTCCTTGAATTTCTGGACAAGTTACAATGTCAAGAAAACTTGGCAGAGCTTTATTGAATAAATTAACAAGCAGGCAATCAGACAGACACAGAAGGGCAGGGGCACACTCTAAGACAGTGTGGGTGCTCTGGTAGGGAGAGACAGACAGAGAGAGAGACTCAGACACACAAGGAGACACCCAGCCAGAGAGACACATGACTCCTCAAACTGTTGGGGTATTTATAGGGTAAAGGCAGGAGGTCTGGCTTCAATGTTATGCAAAGATAGGTGCTTTGTCTCTGCTCTGATCACATGAAATAAACATTGCATGAAAAAACCCTAGAAGTTCTTAAATAAAAATTTTACAAAATGTTTACAAGAGCTGTATGCTTGAAGACTACAAATCTCGTGTGTGTGTGTGTGTGTGTGTGTGTGTGTGTGTGTGTGTGTGTGTGTGTGTGTGTGTGTGTGTGTGTGTGTATGTGCTGGTACCAGGGCTTGAACTCAAGGTTTCACTCTCACTTAGCATTTTTACTAAGGCCAGTGCCGTGCTATTTGAACTATAGCTCCACTTCTGGCTTTTTGGTGGTTAGTTGGAGATAAGTTTCATAAACTTTCCTACCTGTGCTGACTTGAAACTGTGATCCTCAGCTCAGTTTACTGAGTAGCTATTATTATAAACTTGGGCCACTAACATCTATCAAAACTACAGATCTTGATGAAAGAAGATAAAGACCTAAATAATGGAGAACTCCTGTTTCTGTCTGCTGGAATGCTCACGTTTGTTCCTTCTTGACTTTTCTATGAATTCCAGGTCAAGCTAACCAATCCAATCCACCAGATGTTTTTATAGAAATCAACAGCTAACTCTAAACTTCGTATGTAAAAGCCAGTGAACAAGGTTTAGACAGTTGTGGTTTGGACAGTGCTGGGGATTGAACTCAGAGCCTGTTTAGGCAGGTGCTCTGCTGCTTGACCACACCTCCAGCCGCTTTTTACATTGGTTATTTTTTAACTTATGTCAGGGCCATCCTGGGCTGAGATCCTCATGTTTGCGCTTCCAGTGGGCAGGTGCACTCATCCAGCCATTGGTTGAGATTAAAGGAATACCATGAACTTCTATGCATTGGCTGGTCTGGAACCATGATCCCTCCTTATCTACCTCCTGAGTAGCTAGAATTACGTGTTTGAACCACCATACCCAGTGTAGTGGAAATAAATTTGAATAACAATGAAGTTGGAAGTTGGGTGCCAGTGGCTTATGCCAGTAGTTACTTAGGAGGCTGAGACTAGGTGGATACTGTTTCTCACTCTGGCAGAAGGGAGATACTATCTCAAAAGTAACCAGTGTAAAAAAATGCTGGTGATGGGCTGGGAAGGTGGTTCAGTGGTAGAGCGCTTGCCTTGCATGCCTGAGGCCCTGGGTTCGATTCCTCAGCACCATATAAGCAAAAAGAAAAAAAGCCGGAAGTGGCGCTGGATTCCTCAGCACCATATAAGCAAAAAGAAAAAAAGCCGGAAGTGGCGCTGTGGCTCAAGTGATAGAGTGCTAGCCTTGAGCTGAAGAGCTCAGGGACAGCGCCCAGGCCCAGAGTTCAGGCCCCACGACCGGACCCAAAAAAATGCTGGTGATGTGGCTTAAGCAGTAGAGCACCTGCCTAGCAAGTGCAAGTCTCTTGAGTTCAACCCTCCCACTCCAAGTCTCAATGAATAAATAAAAGTAAATTTTTGAACAAGATAAAAATGAGTTAGAATAACACTGTGATGCTTGATTTCAAGGATTAAGTATAAATCTGTAGTAATGAAGACATAGTGGGAAAGAAAAATAGATGTACACACAAGTAGAATGGGATGGACACAAAAAATTGACCAACATATATGGTAAGTTGATCTTAGGCATGTGGAAAAGGCAATCAGATGAACAAAGAGTTTTGGTGTTTTTTTTTTTTTTCCCCCTTCAGTAAATGGTGCTGGAACAATGAGATACACATATTCCAAAGATAAAAGCTTCAATCTTTACTCCTGGGGTTCAGTCCCAAGAAGGAAGTTGATAAGGGAGGAGAGGAAGAGGAGGGGACATTACTAATTCAATATTGGATGGTAGCTATAGGTACAGTTTTTACAATTTTATGTGCCAGTATTTAGTTTAAAGAAAAATCTGATGACTCTCACCTACAGGCTATCTGATCTCATATCCTAGCTACTCAGGAGACTGAGGTCAGAGGATAGAGGTTCAAAGCCAGTCCAGGAAGGAAAGTCCATGAGATTCTTATCTCCAATTAACTGGAAGTAGAGCTGTGGCTTAAGTAGTGGAGCACCATCCTTGATCAAAATTGTGGAAAGTGATACCCAGACCCTGAGTTCAAGCTCCAGTATAAAAAAAAAAAATAGAGCCAAAAAGGACTAGATGTGTGAATTAGGAGATAAGGTGCCTGCCTAGCAAACACAAGTCCTTGAGTTCAAAAGTTACTACTACAAAGGGGAGGACGTAAAGGGAGACTGGCATATTGTACCAAATCACACTCCATAGTTTTCTTTAGCCTGATTTCCCAGGTCAAGATAGCTCTGAAAGATGGATGGAGAAACCTGGGCTTGATTGCCCAGAGAACTGTCTTGGATGTGCTTTGGTGCCCTGCCTTTATCTGACAACTCCTATGTCCAGGATCATTATTATTGCTTGGTGTTAGTGGTTCATATCTGTAATCCTAGCTCTCAGGAGGCTGAGATCTGAGGATCACAGTTTAAAGCCAGACCAGGCAAGAAAGTCTATGAGACTCTTATTTCCAATTAACCACCAGAAAACCAGAAGTAGAGCTCTGGCTCAAAGTGATAGAGCTCTAGCCTTGAAAAAAAAGAGCTTAGGGACATCACCCAGGCCCTGAGTTCAAGCCCCATGACTGACCAAAAAGAGAAAAATCATTATTACTGTTAAAGGGTTGATGTTTTTCATTTTTTGTTCTTTGCTATAGTTCTGTATGTTTATTAAACCCCTCACAGCTCTGGGAATCTATGGGTTCTCAATGCACCTGGCTTTAGTTGGTACAACAGAGCTGCTGTAGTAATGCAAACTTTCCACTAGGCGGGGGTAGAGAACCAATGAGTTGTATTGGTTGTAATTTGTCCAATTATTTCTAAATTAGCATCTTTTTAATTTTTGTTTTCCACTAAATATGTCATTTGGACATTTCCCATAATTTAGAAAAGAAATATATTTTTAGGGTAATATCTAATTCGATTTATTAGCTTACAATAGTTACAGGGGATTTCATTGTTAAATTTCTACATGTTTATTGTTACATTTCCAAGTGTTTACAATCTATTATAATCAATCTCACAAGAGTGATAATATAATTTTTTAATTACACCTGACTTTTTGTTTGTTTAATTGTACTGTGGTTTGAACTTGGGGCTCTACCACTGAGCCATACCTCCAGTCCTGCATCCCATATTTTGGCAATACTTTGATCTAGAGACTCTAGTTTAAACTAAGGAGTTTTCTCAAATAGAAAACTGAATGTTCTTAATCCGAAAGAAGTAATATAAGTGGACAGAATATGGTAATGGTTTTAAAATATTTCTCTTATTCCTTTCTTTTTTTTTTTTTTCTTTTTTTCTTTTTTGGTACTGATTCTGGGGCTTGAATTTAAGACCTGGGCTGTCCCTGAGCTTTTTTGATCAAGGATAATATTCAACTACTTGAGCCATAGCTCCACTTCCAGCCTTTTGGCAGTTAAGTGGAGATTAGAATCTTGTAGACTTTCCTGACCCGGGTGGCTTTGAACCAGGATCCTCAGCTTTCACCTTCCTGAGTAGCTAGGATTACAGGTATAAGCTGCTGGTACCTCTTTATTTCTTTTTAAATATTAGTCATGGACCACACTTAAAGGAGCAAGGTGAGGGGAGAAAGCATGTGCTGTGAATATTTAATCATGAAAGCTGGTAAAGCTCAGCAGTCTCAAGACCCCATTAAAACCTCAATGAAGGCCTGGCACTGGTGGCTCATGCCTGTAATCCTAGAAATGGGTTTAAGAGTACATAGAATTTACAATTTTTTTCTACTGAAAGAAAAGTCATGAATCATAATGATGCTGGTGAAAACTACACAATGGCTTGAAAAAAGATGACTGCAAAAACCTAAAAAGGATCACATCTCAACCAATAAAAGGCTGTGTGTTGAAGTACATGTCTGTTATAACAACTATATAGGAAGCATAAATAGGAGGATCATCGAGATTGGCTTGAACAAAAAGCAAGATACTATGAAAAAATTACCTAAGGAGAAAATCTCAGAAGGCTGAGATTTAAGGATCATGGTTCCATCAGAAAGAATGACATTGCCCCATTTGTTAGGAAATGGAAAGGCTTGGAAAAAATTATATGAAGTGAAGTAAGCCAGGCCCAAAGAAATATAGGTCCCATGGTTTCCCTTATTTGTAATATCTAGTATATGTCTGAGTCAAGCAGAAAAGGTCAGATAAGTTGATGTTAGGGAAATGAACCCTAAGATATGTATTCAAATGTTTTTTTTCTTTCATGCGATTGTTTCCAATACATTTATAAGATGATTTCTTTGTTGCTTTGTATGTCCCTCCTCCACAGTGTAACCCATGCTTTCACTGTATTTGATGTCGGTATAATTTGTGGAGGGGAAGGGGAAAAACAAATCGTTTAAATAGGGATACAGGTGGACCCATTGCAACAATGAGATGTATAAGTCGTTATGTCGAAAACGAACTTTACAACTTTGGTGCAGAGGGGGGGTTGTGGAGGGAGGATGGGAAGGGATGGGAAGGGGAAACAAAGGAGGAGGCTACAATGCTTGATAAGAAATGTACTCATTATCTTGCCCATGTAATTGTAACCCCTCTGTACAGTATTTTCACAATAAAAAAAAGAAAATTCAAATATTGCTAATTGCTTAAATGGATAATTTGATTCTATAATCCAGATTATTTACTTGATTGTTCTAATCAATGAAATACTCAGTAGCTTGAATCACTAATTCTTAATATAGAATAATACATTATTACTGTTGTAATGCCATCGAAGATCACAAATAAGTTGCAGAAAGGCTGCTAATCAGGGTGCACACGGGTACTGGTCTGTGCCAGTCTATTATAGCTCAGTAGGGACCCGAGTGCTAGGACTACTGGAAGTACTCAGCCCAGAGCACCCCACATTCACCTGAAAAAAGAGCTAGAACAGTCACATCAGCCCCAAACCACACACACATGTAGCATGAATACTGCTAGAACAGGGGGTCACAGTGGAGCAGCACCATGGCCTTAGCAAAGACTCTTTCACCTAGTGAAAGGAGCTATGCAGAATAGCTGTCAGCCTGTGTTCTCTCTCTCCCACAGAGTTCAAAGACTCCATTTGAATGTGTTCTGACACTTCCCTTTTTTTTTGGAGAGGGGCACAGTCATGGGCTTAAACTCAGGGCCTGAGCACTGTCCCTGAGCTCTTTTGCTTAAGGCTAGCACTCTACCATTTTGAGACACTACTCCACATACGGTTTTTGAGTGATTAATTGGAGATAAGAGTCTCATGGGGACTTTTCTGCATGGGCTGCTTTGAACCATGATCCTCAGATCTCAGCTTCCAGAACAGCTAGGATTACAGATGTGAGCCACAGGTTCCCAGCTTGCCTATTTTTTCCTGCCTTTTTAAAAAATTAGGTTGAAAGAGGTTTTGTTTTGTTTATTAAACATATACCAGATACTCTCGTGAAGGATTTTTGTGTTTGTTTTTCCTAGTCTGGAGGTTTGAATTCAGGCCACAAGCTCGCTAGGTAGGAACTCTACCACTCAAACCATGCTTCCAGCCCTTTTCTCTTTAGGTAATTTTTTTTTTTTGATAGTATACTTATGACCTCAAAAGAGTGAGGCAATCCATCAAATCCAACAAATTTATTTACACTATTTACACCAGAAAAGGGGCCTGCGACTACCTTGTCCTGGGCTAGATACCCAGAACCAAGAGCAGCCTCAACCACCAAACCACCAAACCACTCCAGTGGCGGGCTGCGGCCTGCCCCCTCCGGCGGGCCAGGCCATGGGGCCCGGCTGGTTATTACACTGTCTTGTTTTTTGTTCAAGCCAGCCTAGACCATGATCCGCCTGTGTATGCTTCCTGTATAGTTGTTCTAACAGACACGTACTTCAACACCCAGCCTTTTTTTTTTTTTTTTTTTTAATTGTATTTTATTTTATTTGAGAACATACTGTACAAAGGGGCTACAATTACATGGGCAGGATAATGGATACATTTCTTACCAAGCATTGCAGCCTCCTCCTTTGTTTACCCTTCACTTCCCTTCCCCGCCTCCCCCCTCCCCCCACCCAATTTTACCCCCCTCCCCCCACCCAATTATACCCCCCTCCCCCCCCCACACCGGCATTGTAAAGCTGGTTTTGACATGACATTTTGTACTTCTCATTGTTGCAACAGGTCCACCTGAATCCTTAAACGACTTGTTTGTCCCCATCTACTCCACATGTTATACTGACATCAAATATAGTGAAAACGGGAACACCCAGCCTTTTATTGGTTGAGACGGTGAAGGTGACGTCACCTCTCAAAGCCCACTCTGTCTCCCCCGCTCTGGCCTGGTCCTGAGCGGTGAGGCTCGGCTCTTGATGCCCCGCCCCCTCCAATGGCATGGTCCGCCCCCTTTTGGAGGCAAGGCCCGCCCCCTTATGGAGGCAAGGCCCGCCCCTTTCATGGCACGGCCCCTCCTGTCCCCACAGCCGGTGAGGCAATGACGTCAGCCTCTCAAAGCCCCGCCCCCTCCACAGGCCGGGCCACGGGGCCATGCTGACTATGGGGCCCCGCTGGTTATCCCGGCCCCACGGGTTATTACACTATGGTACTCCTGTGGAATTTCTTTCAAATGCATCTCCAACATCCTGCATGATCAGAGCACAGATGCTTACAAAGCACGTGGTAACAAATGTTCTCAGGGACCAGCCTGCAGGGCAGGCAGAGGTGGGGTGGAATGATGGGCCGGGGGACAGAGGAGCCATCAGCAGCTTGACTGCGAAGCTCGTCCATCGGAGGCTGTGGCCTAAAGATCAGAAAGCTCAACAGGATGCTGCCTTCCGGCCCTGCGCAGTTCCTGATGCGGTATTAACACTCAGGCTCAAAACGGTCCTCCTGGTCAGCACTGGGGGAGGTGGCAGTTGGCACGGCCTCCCATCTGCTCTGAAGGATGGGAAAGCCAGAGCCATGCAGAGCAGTGGGGACTAGCAGATTGAGATTTTCACGTGGCTCCGTACTGTGCTGGATGTGGGAAAAGCACTGGGTCTAGGTCTTGCGTTCTCTTCAATGAATTGAGATCCACAGGACAAGGAGAACACATGGCTGTCAGATTCCTGAGTCAAAGGCTGATGGAAAGCCTTCCCATTTCTCTGCTTTGGTGCTGTGAAGAGCCAGGCAGGACCAATGCAGAGCAGGTCAGGGTCCCCCTTGCAACTGGCTGCCCCCTCTGAGCCATTTGTCCTTGGTGATCAGAAGCCCCTCCCCTGAGAGTCACTGCAGTGGCCCCCATCACTCAAGGGCTGATGGTTGGCCATCTTTGGAAGTTCTTCCACCATATATCAAGCATAACATGATGGTTGGATTGGACCTGGAGCACCATGCAAGATTGTATGTGCTCAGTCCTAAAGGTCCCATGCCTGCCCTACAGCAACCCTGGACTTCACAAAAAGTAAACTTCAAACTTCATGGATTTGTCCAGGGATAGCAAACCACAGAAAGCCTAGATCCTGCAGCTAATTGAAGCTGGAGTGTTAGCTAGGCACTGATGATGCTGCCACAATGACACACACTGCCACTAAGCCAGGTACCAGCAGGTCACATCTACAATCCAAGCTACTCAAGGGTCAAGGGTTAAAGCCAGCCAAGTCAGGAAAGTCTGTGAGACTGTTAACTCCAATTAAATATCAAAAATCCAGAAGTAGAACTGTGGCTCAGTGGTAGAGGAACAGCCTTGAGTGAAAAAGCTAAATGACAGCACCCAGGCCTTGAGTTCAAGCCCCAGTACAAAAAAAAAGCACCAACTCAAGCAAACATTCTCTATAATGCTATCTTCAGATACTGTTTCTACAGTGCTAGGTATTAAACCCAGGGCCTCACACACTCTAGGAGAGCCTTCAAACACTCTTCCCCTTACTGCTTATATTAAGACTTATTTAGGCTGGGTACCCATGGCTCATGCCTGTATTCCTAGATACTCTGGAGGCTGAGATTGGAGGACTGTGGTTGGAAGCTAGCCCAGGCAGACATATTCAAGAGACTCTTTTCTCAAATCAACCACCAAAAAATCAGAAGTGGAGCTGAGGTTCAAGTGGTAGAGTGCCAGCCTTGAACAACAACAACAACTAAAGCTATGGGACTGAAAAACTCCAGGTTCTGAGTTTAAGCCCCAGGACCAGCACAAAATAGAATAAAATAAAAATGAAAGTCTTCATCATGTTTTCTTTTGTGGTGGATGCCTTGTTATGCTGAGGATGGAGCCTTGGGCCTCAATCATGCTGAATAAGGCTCCACCACTGAGTTCTAGCCTGGCCCTACCATGTTCTGCTGTGAATAACACCTCTCCCTCGCAAGACCTCCCCTTAGCTTCTACAACCACAGACTAGTTTGGCAGGGCTTTAATATTATGCAAATAGGCTCACAAAATATCTTAGGATAAAACAGCCACTGGTGGTATTTCTACCTATAAGCTACCCACCCCCTCCACAGTAACCTCCTGGTAGATTTTGCTCAAGGCCAAGATCTGGAAAGAGAAACCTTTTAAAAGAGCCACAAGGCTGGAGACTTGGTAACCCAGGAGTAGAGTGCATGCCTGGCAAATGGGAGCGTCCTTGGTTCATTCCCAGCATAGTAAACAAACATAAAAACAGCTTTCTTACCACATGTCTGGCTGGAAACGGTTACATTGATAGGTCCTTGGTCTTCTGATTCTATATATCTGGATTCTACATGGCTTTCTGATGGTTCTTTTAAATATGAGGGGCTAGGTTCATGCTAAGACAAATCTATATGTGAAAATAAATACCAGAAAAATTTGATTAATATTAGTTGTTATACAATAATGATGACGTCCTTGCTTTGTATATGATTTTCTACATTGTAGTTGTTTTACATAGTAGTTTTCTTTTGGTATTTCATATGTGATCTAAATGGATTGAACCAATTTCTAGGAACTTATTCATACAGACATCATAACTGATTGGACATTCATTCATTTGCTTCTTTATTCATTCATTCTTTTCGTGCAGGGGGTGGGAGTTGCCCTGGGGAGCAGACTCTGGGTGGGGGTGGGGAGAAACAGAAGCCATGCACTGCACTGTTAATGGATTTTCCTGAGTCTACTGGCTAAAGGCTATTTGCTATGTGAGTTATACTTATTTATTGAATGCTATCCCTGGTAGATTGGGAAGTCTTAAGGACAGGGACACTCTATGGGTGCAAATGAGTGATTCATAGCAAACATGGACTAAATGAATGTTCACAAATAAATATGTTTTCCAATGAAGGATAAGAGGGAGAGAGGAAAGGAGGAAGTGAAAAAGAAAAAGCGGGAAGGAGGAGGAAAAAGGAAGATGTGACTCTGGGTACACAAATGAATAAAATAGCAGGGATCTGTGGCTCACCTGTATCCTATCTACTCAGGAGTCTGAGATCTGAGAAGTGAGGTTTGAAGTTAGCCCACGCAGGCAAGTCTAAAAGATTTGAACCAATGCAACCGTGATACAAGACACACTATGTTGGAAATGAACTTTACAACTTGTGGGGTAGGGAAGTTGGGAGGGAGGGATAGTTAGAGAAAACAAGGGAGGGGTAACAATGTTCTTCAAGAATTATATTCATTTCCTTACTTATGTTACTGTAACCCCTCTGTACATCACCTTTGCAATAACAAATAAATAAGAAAAATGTGGTTGGAAATGAGAAAAGGAAGGAAGCAAGGAAGCAAGGAAGGAAGGAAGAAAGAAAGAAAGGAAGGAAGGAAGGAAGGAAGGAAGGAAGGGAGGGAGGGAGAAAGAGAGAGAGAAAGAAAGAAAGAAAAGAAAGAAGGAAAGAAAGAAGAAAGAAGGAAAGAAAGCGAGCCAAAAGTGGAGCTGTGGCTCAAGTAGTAGAGTGCCATCCCTGAATAAAAAAGATAAGGTAGAGTGCTGTGACCTTGAGTCCAAGCCCCAGTCCAAGCCCACAAAAGGATAAATAGATGCATTAAAGCCACAACTTTATAGACTATGTCAGGAATTGGTACCTCTCCATAATTCTTTTTGTTGTTGTTGCTGTTTCCGTTTCCTAACATTTATTTCAATGAATATTATATAATCAGAGGCAGATAGGCATTGTGCCTTTGTGATCCTCCCCTCAGAGTCTTATTCTCCTTTGATCTCCCTGTGTGTGAATGCCTAGAGCTCTCCATAATTCTAAAACAGAGCTTTTACACTTGCACCAGGCCTATTGTCACCCTGTAGAAGGCATTTAGCATTAATTGCTACATTGGAAGTAAATTGAACAAACTTGTGGAAACACAGATTGCACTATTGCCTTTTTTCGCTTATTGATACAATTGAATAATTAATAGTAGGCGACCAGCCTTGTGCTGTTGCTGACATTGATTGGAAGCTAGAGAGTAGGTCATGTGTGGCCGTGGTTCAGTGGTTTGTGAAGGCCAGCCTTTACTGTGCAAGTGGTCACTTCATGGCTGAGGCTGTTTTATTTTTCTCTCCCTTGGCCTCCTAATGAATTTTACCCAGCCTGTCACCTAGGTAACTGACCCTCCCTCCTGCTGGCTGGCCCAGATTGGAAACCACACCCTTGCTCATTACAGATTTGCATTTGCAGCTGGGCTCCATGACCTCCCAAGACCCACAGCTAATCCGATCACATGACAAATGAGGGTGGGAGCCTCAGATCCACTGGAAATGCTGACCACAGGGCTCCCCAGGCCCTCAAGGCCTCTGTGGGGAGGAGGCTTAAGCCAGCAGACACGCCTACTTCTTCCCTTGAGAAGGGGGCTGACAGTGTTTGTATTTTGAAAATGATAAGAATAATAATTGTGTCCCCTGGATTGTGCCTTGGCTGGATCCCCTGGGGATTCTAACGTTGCATGTTCTGGACATCTACAGGGCAGCATTGAAGTTGAGACCAGCTGAAATGAGGGCAAAGATCGTGGGTTCTTGGTTCAGTTATATTAATTGAAATTTTTTATTTTTAAATGAGAAGGGGGGGTGGCGAGAGAGTACTGGACAATAGAGCTCACTGGCATGTGTGACAGGCTAAGTCTTTATCTCCTGGCTTGGCAACAGCAGCCATTCCTGCTCCTTTCTTTGTCTCATTGTGTGCCAGTTGGCTCAGTGACTTCTGAGAGAGGGATGGAGTCCAGCTGTATGCAAAGCACAGAGTCCATGGAGTGGAGGAGAGAGGGTGGTGTGTGAATTCCTGTATCTCGTTCTCTTCCTTTCCTTTCGGGGCTCATAGGCTTGTCCAGGCCCCATGGCTAATACTTGGCAGAATAAGGGGAGTGCATTTTGACTTTTGGGGCTCTCCTACTGTGATGGCTGTCACCCAACTTGCCAGTACATGTGGCCTGATGAAGTGAAAATGCTGAGCTCTATGAGGGCAGGCACTGGCCAAGGCTCTACCGAGCCAGCTCTTCCCTGTCTTCACTCAACCTCAGGTGAGCTACTTGTTCCCTGGTGGTTGTTTTGGGGTGTTTCTTGTGGGTTGGGACTCTTTTTGCCCCAACACTTCCAAATGCAGTCCCCTCAGCCTAACTGTACTTCTCAGCCCCACACTTGGAGGCAGTATTATGGTGGACGGCTTTTATTGCCTGTTCCCCACAGCTGGCACTCTGAGGAAAGTTCATGGCAACACACGCATTCAATGATGAGCTGGGAGTGATTGAAAGAAGCCTGGACTTGAATTCATTGACTTGACAGAACCATTTTGATACAAGTGATGGATTTCATTCATTTTTGTCTCATATACAAGCCTCTGTGTGGTTCTTTTTTCCCCAGCAGGACACATTTAGTGCAAAGCAGAGATTGAAGTTGAGGCCAATTTGTATGAGGGTGCTCTGGCTTGATGCACTGCTGTAAGAGTCATGGCATTGTTCTGCTTGCCCAGGGCTCCTTGGACCCGGCTCCCTGGAGTTGAATGGAGAAAGCAAACTGAAGAGGTAGATGTGCGTGATTTAACATTTAAATGTGCTACTGTATCATGGTACAATAACTAAAGGTAAAAGAAGGTGGAATAATGAAAAATTAATAAAGAAAAAGAATTTGGAGATTTGGAGTTAAGCCTCTGTGTGTGTGTGTGTGTGTGTGTGTGTGTGTGTGTGTGTGTGTGTGTTGCTAGTCATCAAAACCAAACCCTTGCTGCTGGTACATATATGTAATCCCAGCTAATCAGGAGACTGCAATCTGAGGATAGCAGTTCAAAGCCAGCCTGAGAAGGAAAGTCTGTGAGACTCAGACTCATCTCCAATTATCCAAAACAAGAGCCAAGAGTAAAGCTATTCGATCAAGTGGTAGAGCACTAAGCTGGAGTAAAAAAAAAAAAAAAAGCTCAGAGACAGTACCTAGACTCCAAATTAAAGCCTCAGGACCAGCACAATAACAAAAACAAAAATAAAAAAAATGAAACACACACACCCACTATCAGGTGTTGGTAAAGGTATGGTGAGGTAGGAATCCTTTTACACTGATGGTGGGAATATTAAATGCTGTAGCTCCCATTGGGGAAAAAAATTGGAAGTTCCTCTAAAAGTTGAACATAGAGTTGCCATGTGAGTCAGGAAATTCTTTCTTGGATATGTATCCAAGAGAAATGAACATGAGTCATATAAAACCTTGTACATGCTGGGTGCCAGTAGTTCACTCCTGAAGTCATTACTTGACTTATATAACAGCATCCCTCTGTAGATCACCTTTATAATAAAAATAAATTTTTAAGTAAGAAAATTTTCTCCTTCCTTTTTCTCTCTCATACATTGTGTGTGTATGTGCAAATGTAATTGGGTGTGTAAGGGTAAATGAACTTCATTCCTTTGGTCTCCACAGTCTGTTCAGATTCCCAGCTCTGATGTTTGCAAGATTCTACTATAGTGTCTGGCAATCCTGAGTGCTTTCATTGCATGATGAACAGAGTGCAATGTAATTACCTTATCCTGTCTATTTTATAATAGAAGAACACAAGTACTGAGACTCAGACAAGCCTGATATACCCCCCCCCCAAGCTCATGTTAGTAATAGACAGAGGCCAAGCAGGCAAGGTCTAATCTTATGCTGGGAAAATAGGATAAAAGAAAGAAAATAAACAAGTGAGAATGTGGTACCTATAGTTAACAAAATGTGTGTGTGTGCTCAAAAACTCAAGAAGGTAGATCTCATGTTAACTATGAGAGGAAGGAAGAAGGGAAGAAGGGAAAGATGAAGGAAAGGAGAAAACTAGGAAGGAAGGGAAGGAGGAAAGAAGGGAGGAAGGAAGAAAGGAAAGAGGGAAGGAGAAGGTAGGGAGGAAGAGGAAGGAAAGAGCAAGAGGACACAAGCAATCTTGGAGATGATGGGTAAATTTATTATCTTGTTTTGTGGTACTGGTGTCTTGGGTGTGTATTTGACATTGAAAAGGAACTTAAGCATTTTCAGATTAGGTAAAACCAGGTAGAATTTAATAGAAGCAAAACAGAACACTTGACGTGATAATGACTATATTTAAGAAAAAAAGAGCAAATCACATGAGCAGAGAAGCGATAGAAGGTAACTATGAACAATAACAGTACATCAAACAGATCTTTGAGTTTCTTTCAATTTGTTATTTTAATGGTATGGAAGACCATAAGTTCAAAAAGTTTCTCTGTGGAGAATGCATTATTTTAATGACAAAAACACTAGCTCTAAGCATTTAATTTTTGAAAGAAAATAAATAAGCCAGTGCCAGGGTAAGGATCTCTTTTTATGTCTTTACTGCCAGGCTTGAGAGGAGTTTGGCTGCAATGTAGAAAGGACTTAATTACTCTAAGCACCTTGTACTTAATGGACCTCTACAAATGAATCATGTTTAGGTTTTGGCAGAATTCCCTTTTACTTTTCTATGTAAACCTTTAAAAACATTATTTACAGCTCTTGACAGAAGAGTTCGAAATTACCCCAAGGTCTGGCCTGGCTGGGTATCTGTATTCTAGGAAATTGCAATGGTCCCCAGGGAAGGGAAGGCTCAGGGCATTTGATCAATTATCTTTTCCTTCCTGGAAATGTGGAGGTGGAGAGAGAGTTCTCATTGCCTACCTGCATGTTGGACCAGGCAGCACTGTGGAGGCAACTGCAAGAGGCAACTGTAAGCACCAAGAGACAGAGGAGAAAGGAGCAAGAGAGGACCCTCAAGAAGACACGAACTCAGTCCTGATGGCTGCCAGCTCCCTAGTGTGCACCAGCCAACCTCTCCCTCATGAGCAGGGGCCCGGGAGGGAGAGTGTTGCCTGGATACTTATTTTTTCCTTTTGTGCTGTGCTGTGTGTGTGTGTGTGTGTGTGTGTGTGTGTGTGTGTGTGTGTGTGTGTGTGTGTGTGTGTGTGTGTGTGTGTGTGTGTGTGTGTGTGTACTAGGGGTTGAATTCAGGGCCTCTGGCTCTCGCTTGCCTTTTTTGCCCAAGGCTGTCACTCTACCACTTGAACTATAGCTCTACTTTTGGCTTTTTGGTGTTCATTGCATCTGAGTCTGATGGACTTTCCTACCCAGGCTGGCTTCCAACTATAATCCTCAGATCTCAGCCTCCTGAGTAGCTAGGATTACAGGCATGAGCCACTGCCAGCCAGCTTTCAAGCATAACTCATGGTTTGTATCTATTTAATACTAAATAGTATACAGTCATTTAAACAATAGTTCTGCTTATTATCTGCAAGCCCGCACCATTGACATCATATTTAAATAAGAAAGGATTTATATGCACAATGTATAGTGTTACAAGCACTGAAACTTGATGAAACAGATAAAAAAATGTCACATTAACGACAAGCAGGCAGTCAGGTCCAGCACAGAGCCAGGCTGACTTCTATCTCTCTTAGCTTCTCAGAGAGAAACCAGTGATCCCACAGATGCAGACAGTCACTGTGAAGCCATTCCTCTCACCTCCAGCTCGGTAGGAGCTCTACAGAGGCTGGTATGGGGGAAGCTGTACCACAGTGGATCTAAACATAGCTGGGAAGCACTGCGTAGGGACCTCAGAAGGGGCTGCTGGACACTCGTGCAATCTTTCTTCTGCACAGAGCCATGCCTGGAGATGGAATCAGGTCTGGTCCACTCTGGAAAATCTCTCTACCACTGAGCCACAACATGAGAAATGCTCTGTCACCCTGGGATGTAAGCAAATTGCAAGGGAGCTCTTTTTTTATCATTTTGCCTGTCCTGGGGCTTGAACTCAGGCCCTGAGTACTGTCCTTGAGCCTTTTCTGCTCACACTCTCCCACTTGAGCCACAGCTCCTCTTTTGGCTTTTTTGGTAGTTTATTGGAGATAAGTGTTTCATAGATTTTCCTGCCCAGGCTGGCTTCAAACCATGATCCTCAAATCTCTGCCTTCTCAAATCTCTACCATCACAGGTGTAAGCCACAGGCACCTGGCTTCTGGGGAGAATTTTTTGTCCTCTATTTTTTTTAATTTAAAAATAAGAGTGCCTGGGAATGTGGCTCAGTGGTAGAATGCTTGCTTAGCATGCATAAAGCCCTGGGTTCGATTCTTCAGCACCACATAAACAGAAAAAGCCAGAAGTGGCACTGTGGCTCAAGTGATAGAGCACTAGCCTTGAGCAAAAGGAGCTCAGGGACAGTACCCAGACCCAGAATTCAAGCCCCAGGACTGGGGAAAAAAATAAATACAAATAAGGGAACTTCCCCCCCCCCTTTTTTTGGCCTAATCAAACTCAGTGAAATCACTTTACTCCGCATACATCTCATCTGACTTTTCTTGTAGGTAAAGGACTGTGTGTGTGTGTGTGTGTGTGTGTGTGTGTGTGTGTGTGTGTGTGTGTGTGTGCCTGCCAGTACTTGTACTTGGCCTTGAACTCAGGGCCTTTTACTTTGAACTCAGGGCCTTTTACAATTTTGTTAGGCTTTCCAGCTCATTGTTAGCTTGTTCCAACTTGAGCCTCACCCCTGAATCCAGAGCTGCGACCATCCAGATTTCAGTCTCTTCAGTGCTTAGGATTATTTTGCAGGCATCTCACTTACCTTTGCCCAACTCACAGTGTCTGTTCCATCTCTCAGCCAATGGCACATATAATGCTGTCATTGCCCCTTTCATGGCTAATGGTTGTTTTATCTTAAGGTGGTTACAGTTTTAATATAGAAAGTGTTAGTGATAAAGTTCTCAACTTAATAATGTTGTACAAAGAGTGAATATTTGCACTTACAAATGAAAAATATGAGAATCATGTTTTTCCCACTGGTGGATAATGAGATACTGTATGTTTCCTTCATCTATAGCTGACCCAGCTTCTTTTGGGTGAGAATATTGTAAATTTGTGAACTATATTTAGTCTATCATTTGTACAGCAGCCATTTTTCCCTTCATAAAAAATAAAAAATAGTTACAAAAAAAGACCTCAATTCTGGAGCAAATCTATTGCTTTCATCCCTCCTCAAATGCTCCCACAAAATTAGTTAACCCTCTGATCAGCCATAGGCTCAGCAGGACACATAGCTCAGGGCTGTTTCTATAGAAACTTCTGGATGCTTAGGAGAGAGCACTTACCTGTTTTTGTAAATAAGTGTAACAAAGCAATAGGTAGGGGGAAAACCCTGCATAGAAGCCAGGAAACTGGCAAAGGAATCTTGAATCATGAAATGTATGTAAGAGATATCAGAGGCACACATGATATACACATTTTTTTCTTTTTTCTTCTCGTGTGTGTGTGTGTGTGTGTGTGTGTGTGTGTGTGTGTGTGTGTGTGTGTGTGTGTACTGGTATTGGGGCTTGAAGCCAACCTGAGCAAGAAAGTTTGTGAGACTTAGGTCTAATTATCCACCAAAAACCATAAGTACAGCTGTGGCTCAAGCGACTGAGACCTAGCCTTTAACACAAAAGTTTGGGGACATTCAAGCCCCAGAACACACACACACACACACACACACACACACACACACACACACACACACACACGTACACACGCACGCACACGCACACCGGGCTGGTACCAGTGGCTTATGCTTGTAATCCTAGCTACTCAGAAGGCTGGGATCTGAAGATTCCAGGTTGAAGCCACCCAAGGGAGACAAATCTATGAGACTGTTACCTTGAATTAACCAACAAAGAGCCAGAAGTGGAGGTGTAGCTCAAGTGGTAGAGTGCCAGCCTTAAGTGAAAAATCCAAGTGAGAGCATGAGCCCCCGAGTTCATGCCCCAGTACTGACATAAAAAAATTCTGAAAAAGGCATTTTACATAACATTCACGAAATACAAATTTTAAACCAATGAATTGCTACTGTGACTCCAAGTAGAAACTGCACTAAACTAGGTCACTCTGTTCCTCAAAGAATGACCCTAGCCACGGCAAAGCCAGAAGAGCACATTGACATGAGGGTGCTCTGTATGTAGACTATGTAGACTCTAGTGAGGGTCTGCATATGACCTAGAAGGACAAGAACTTTCATGATCATTTCCTGCATCATGAGTCTCCCACTTGTTTTCCTACTTGATACTGTGATTAATAAAAAGTAATATGATCAAAGTATGGTTTCTACTGACAGGGGGTTTTAGAAATATTAAGAATTAAATTCAAAAGCAAGCTGAGTGCTGGTGGCTCATGCTTGTATTCCTAGATGCTCAGGAAACTGAGTTTGGGCTCAAAGACTAAAGTGTCAGCTTTGAGTAGAAAAAGCTAAGAGGCAATATTCAGGCCTTCAGTTCAAGCCCCAGGACCAGCATGTGTGCACACATACATATACACACACACATACACTTTCAAAAAGCAGGCAAAGCACAACAGGTAGGAAGGAGAGGGAATTGTGAAGGGAGAAGAAAGGAAAAACCAAAGGCTGACCTGTATGTCACATGGCTGTTCTTTCTTGCAGTTTTAAAAGTCAGTGTCTCAAAAGTCAGTGTTGCAATTACAAATGTTTCTTTTTCACAGGTTGGTACAAAAACATGTGTTGAGAATTTGGATTACAGTTAATAAGATGGTTTATGTCTGAACATCAAGGTACAACCTTACACATTCCCAATTTTTCTATCACCTTTCCTGCAAAAAGAAAGTCTTTGCAAAATGGTCACACTTGTGAGGAGTGTGAAGAAGTATTTTGCTATTCTCTGGCCTCCTGGGCTTTAGACTTGATGATTCCACCTGCTCTGTGAGACAGAGACCAGAGGTCAGGAACCAGTGCCAGCTGTGCCAGCTATGCGGCTTGGGAAGGTTCAGAAGGGTGCCGGCTACAGACTATACCACCCTGGTATCTTGGTCAGTCATAACTCTCTGCCCAGCTTTGGGAAGAAGAATGAGATGGTGAGAAGACAAAGATTCTCTGCCTTTCCCCAACCAAAACTTTAATCAGGTTCCTAAATCCTCTCCTGGGCCTCTCCTTATGAAAACCAATTCTAGCAAAATTCATTAGCAAGAAGTCTCCATTCTCAATACCTGATCAACTTTATATCCTCCATCATCCTCCAGATCTTATCTAATCACACTGGCCTGTCTTCAGCAAGAATCCTAATAGGTTAGTTTACCCAGAGTCCTCACATTTTCTTTTTTTTTAATTTTTAATTTTTAATTTTATTTTACTTTTTGTGAGTCCTCACATTTTCTAAGAGTCCACTTTTGTTACCCTAATAAAACACCTGTAAGTGGGTATTGTTATAAAGCAAATAGGTTTATTTACTGTACAGTGCTGGAAATTCAAGGGTGTGATACTGATACTTGCTCAAGTGAGGGCCTAATGTCAGACAGCCTCATGACAGGAGTGTGTATGGGAGGAACACACCAGGTCTGAAACAGGAAGTCAGGGAGTGATTTAGGGGTTATAATTGCTCCTTTTTTTGGGGGGGGAGGTCATATGGTTTTGACTCAGGGCCTGGGCGCTGGCCCTGAGCTCTTTTGTTCAAGGCTAGTGCTCTACTACTTGTAGCCACAGTGCCACTTCCAGTTGTTTTTTTTTAAGTTAAGTGGAGATAAGAGTCTGATCTTCAGATCTCAGTCTCCCAAGTAGTTAAGATTACAGGCATGAGCCATTGGTGCTCAAATTACACTTGCTCTTTTAATGTCCTGCTCTTACAAGAGTTCAGAGATCCCATAAAAGCTTCCTTAATCCCTTCCATGGCCACATCCCCAAAGGCCTTAGAGATCTCCCAGTACATCATCTCCACCAAGGCCACACTTAGGACCAAGCCTCCTATCCATGAGCCCTAGAAAACACACTCAACCAAGTCCAAATCCCAACTCCCCCTACCTCTTAGTGATTTTCTGTGCTCTGACCTCAGCCTGCTCCTTGGGTATCCATCCCCAGTTGACAATGCTGTATTTGGAGTTGACCCCAAGCGCTGCAAGACTCTGCTATAGTGGTCCCTGTGACTTTCTGTAGAGGTCCCAAGTAAAGTCTTCCTTCCTGTGTTTCACTGTCACTGATTAATAGTCATTTTCTTTTTTGTGTGCTTGTCCTGGAAGTTGAAATCAGGGTTAGACATTTTCCCTTAGCTTTTCCACTCAAGGCTGACGCTTGAGTCACAGTTTTACTTCCAGCCTTTTGCTGGTTAATTGAAAATAAGAGTCTCAAACTTTCCTGCCTTGATTGGCTTTGAACCATGATCCTCAAATCTCAGCCCCCTAAGTAACTAGGATTACAGGCATGAGCCACCAGTGCCAGGCAAAAATATTTTCTTTAGCAGAAGAAATAAATTTTTGCCAGTGTCCATTACATCTGAAATGCGCTCAATGTGTTGTATTATCATCCTGTGTATGACAAAGGCTGAGTGACACATGGCAACCACTGCCCCATCCAGATGGTTCTTTATGGAGATTGTTCTGAACAGCACTTGTGAAGCTGGCAGGAGTAGACACTTGGTCCCAATAGATTTTCTCTTCCAGCATTTTTGAACACGGGGACCAGGAAAAGAAGCCAGTTATCTGGGCAGATAGAATGATAGATCTACAATGTCAAGTGTTGTAGCTCAGGTTTTCACTGCAGAAAACCAGCACCACTGGAGGGGAAATTACAAAAGAAAAGAGACCCCTAGTGGGGTAAGCCACAGAAATGCTGGAAGAAGCAGAGGCAGGAAAGTGCCAGCTGCATAGCAGACAATATGATACCAGTACAAGAAGGACTGTACACCTCTCATTCTCCTCCTCTGGTGGCTGTGTGTGTGTGTGTGTGTGTGTGTGTGTGTGTGTGTGTGTGTGTGTGTGTGTGTGTGTGTGTGTGCGTGCTGTATTGGGACTTGAATTCAAGGTCTGGGCACTGTCTATTAGGTTTTTTACTCTAGGCTGGCATTCTACCACTTGAGCCATACTTCTACTCCCCCTTCTTCCTTTTCTTTATTAGGATTTGCACTCATGGCCTCATGCTTGCTAGGCAAGTACTGTATTATTGAGCCACATCCCCAGTTAGGAGCAAAAAGAAAATTTGTTGCTTTAGTTTGTTTTCCAGATAGTCTTGTGCTTTTGTCTGAGCAAGCCTCTGGACCACGATCCTCCCACCTATGCTTTACTAGTAGCTAGGATTGTAGGCATGCACTACCAGTTAGGCAGGCAGCACCACCGTCAGGCAGGCATACAATTTCACCTCTTAGAAGTTTATTAGAGGAACTCTTTGATCTTCTGAAAAATAATCTTTTACTTAAAGATGGTAGAGGCCTTGTGTTCAGGTATACGAGTATGTATCCCAAACCTAATTAGATTCTGTCCTGATTTTGTGAGATGTAATTTCTAATTTTCTTTTGGAAAAAAATATTAACATTCTTGATTTAAAAATATTGGAACAGCCAAGTATTGGTGGCTTGTGCCTGTATCATAGCTGTTCAGGAAATTGAAATCTGAAGAAAACAGTTCAAAGCCAGCCCAGGCAGAAAAGTCCCTGTAAGACTCATCTCCAATTACCTACTCAAAAACTAGAAGTGGTGGGCTGGGAAGGTGGCTCAGGGTAGAGCGCTTACCTTGCATGCCTGAGGCCCTGGGTTCGATTCCTCAGTACCACATAAGCAAAAAGAAAAAAGCCAGAAGTGGCGCTGTAGCTCAAGTGGTAGCCTTGAGCTGAAGAGCTGAGGGACAGCGCCCAGGCCCAGAGTTCAGGCCCCACGACTGGACCCCCCCCCAAAAAAAATAATTAATTTAAAAAAAAAACTAGAAGTGGCACTATTGCTCAAAGATAGAGCGCTAGCCTTGAGCAAAAGAGCTCAGGGACAGCACCTGGGCCTTCAGTTCAAGCCCCATGAAAAAGAAAGGAAAAAAGAAAGAAAGAAAGAAAGAAAGAAAGAAAGAAAGAAAGAAAGAAAGAAAGAAGCAATTCAATAGCCTTTTTTTTTTTTTTTTTTTTTTTTTTTTTTTTTTTTGCTGGTCTTGGGGCTTGAACTAGGGGGTTATTCTAATAAATCAATTATTCTGAGTCCCAGAAAGAAATTTGTCTATGGTTTTCACTAAGCCTGTGGAGTTTTGACTGGGGATCATGAGCAATTGCTGCTTCGCTGGACCTGGGATAGTCCCAAGCAGTGGTTAGCCTTAGACTTCAGGCTCAGGAAGGTAATGAGGTGAAAGTGAGTTCTCACAGGGAACAGGCCCCAGCAAATCACCAAAACTATGACTTCCTAATAGTTGTTAGACATGAGGATCTCTTACTGACATAGTTAGCTTGGTACAATGTCATTGTTCCAACAGGAGGCCTTAAAAGTTGACAGATATGCCAGTGCTGATGGCTCACATCTGTAATCTTAGCTACTCAGGAGGCTGAGATTTGAGGATTACAATTCAAAGCAAGCCTTCCAGGAAAGTCCACCAGACTGTAATGTCCAATTAAGCACACACACACACACACACAAAACCAAGAAGTAGAGCTGTAGCTCAAATAGTAGAGCATTAGCCTTGAGGAAAAAAAAAAAGCCCAATGACAACATCCAGGCCCTGAGTTCATGTCCCAGGACCAGCACAAAAACAAAACAAAATAAACTTGTTAGACTCAAGAGTTAGCACTTTTGTTTAGAAGGAAGAATAGAACAAAAAAAACATAATAATTGGGAAACATCAATCTGGAAAATACAAAAGCAATCACTCTTCTAGATCATTTTTTTTTTTTTTTTTTTTTTTTTTTTTGTCGATCATGGGGCTTGAACTCTGGGCCTGGGCGCTGTCCCTCAGCTCTTCAGCTCAAGGCTAGCGCTCTACCACTTGAGCTACAGCGCCACTTCCGGTTTTCTGGTGGTTTATTGGAGATAGGAGTCTCACGGTCTTTCCAGCCCAGGCTGGCTTTGAACCGTGATCCTCAGATCTCAGCTTCCTGAGTAGCTAGGATTACAGGCATGAGCCACCAGCGCCCGGCATTCTAGATCATTTTTCACTTGGCTCTCACACCTTTCTCAAGAGACAATTGTTTTCCATGGGTCCCACCACAGCTTCCTTGTCCCTTCCCCCACATAGCATGATAGTTACCTTTGCTTATGTCTGGATCACCTCCTTGAAGGTCAAGGCCATGGTTAGTAATGTTTGTGTTTTCTGTAGTGGGCAGAATTTATTTGCTGGATGAATGAGCCCTTGCTAGGGAGTACATGTGGTCAGTTGGCAGACCCTAGGATCCATTCACTCAGACCTTCCTATCTATCTACTCTTTCTCTTTCTCTCTCTCTCTCTCTCTCTCTCTCTCTCTCTCTCTCTCTCTCTCTCTCTCTCTCTCTCTCTCTCTCTCTCACACACACACACACACACACACACACACACACACACACCTTGATGGCAATTTTAGGTCAATTAGAAATCACTCAAAGATCAGCTTGGATCCTAGATGGAGATAGAAATCAGGAGGACTGTGGTTCAAGGCCAGCTTTTAAGCAAAAACTCAAGAAAACATACAAAGCAAAAAGTGTCTGGAAGCTGGGCACTGGTGGCTCACTCCTATAATCCTAGCTACTCAGGAGGTTGAGATCTGAGGATCATAGTTCAAAGCCAGCCTAGGCATAAAATCTGTGAAACTCTTATCTCCAATAAACCACCAGAAATCTGGAAGTGGTGCTGTGGCTCAAGTGGTAGAGCGCTGGCCTTGAGCTGAAGGACTGAGGGACAACGCCCAGGCCCAGAGCTCAAGCTCCATAACCAACAACAACAAAAAAGTGTCTGGAGGCATGGCTCTGTGGTAGATGGTTCAATCCCCAGAACTGAAAAGGAAAAAAGCAAAAACAAAAACCTTTTAGCTTAAAATATGGAAGATGGTTAGTTGCACCAGTCTATCTGGTCAAACTCACTCCTGCCACCTTTCCTGAAAACCATGCTGGCCTCTCACTCCTGTGGAGGCTCTTTCTCTTCTTATCACTGAACACAAAGATAAATCTTGAGAATTCCAGTGGTATTTTGTTAATCTTTCCAGAGAGGTGTACCTCTGGTTCTCAGAGATGGAAGTTTTGCTAAGGAATGGGAAGCATTGTAAGGAAACTCAGTTGCAAAAATCAGAGACGCCATCACTTGAAAGGCTAAGTTATGAGTCTTTATTGGAAAGCTGGAGGACTGCTGGTAGATTCATGTTTCAAACCAGCAGCCCCAAATACAGCTAGCACAAAGCTTATATGGGCCAAAACCACACAAGATGTGTGGAATCAAACCCCCCAAAAGTGCTATACATGAGCAAAACATACCACATGAGGACACTTAAACCTAACAGAAAAGCAAACCATCTAGGGAAACAATCAGAGAAAATCAAGGACTAATTATCTAGGGGAAGCATAGACCCAGTCTCCTTACTTCAGTGTCAACAAGACTAAGATACTGTTTTTCTCAGTGAATAGAGGCTGCAGAGTTGGGACTTGGACATTTACATATAAACTGCATAATTACAGGATAGCAGGAGCTGGCATGAATTAGACTGGAACTTGATAGGCTAATTATGCTTCTCTGTAATCTTTCAAAGCCTTTTGGAAATAGAATTTAGAATTGGAGAGGACTGAAACCCAGAGAGGTTAAGTGACCTGTCCAAAGAGCTCACGGATCATGAATGGGAAATTTGCTATATGTTTTGAAGGATTTTACATATAATAACTCATTTAACCTTCTCAAAATTTCTGGGGGATTTTATTACTATTGTTCATCAAGCTGTTGATAGAGAAAGGAAACTATTTAACCACAGAGAGACATGAAGTTGCAACTTGCTGGGATTTATTTGACTAGTGGAATGAAAAACTCAATTGATGTCCCTTGCAAGCTGAGGTCAATCTGGTCTCAAAGAAGGACATTTGAAGGTCATTCTTGGCTTCTCAGAGACAGAGCTAAGAGTGGATATTATTGTCCTGCCATTATGTTAGGGGCTTATCCGAGGGCCTCACATCTGCTAGGCAAACTCTTCACCACTCAGTTTCACACAGCCTTGGTTGTTCCAGGTTCTAAATCCACCAAAAACATCCTGCTACTTGGCTTCTATGATTAAACATAAAAGGCTAGTAGTCATAAATGTAAAAAAATAGATATTCCATCATTCAAGTTACTCTGGTTAAGGGCTGGGAATGTGGCTTAGTGGTAGTGTGCTTGCCTAGCATGCATGAAGCCCTTGGTTAGATTCCTCAGTACCACAGAAGCAGAAAAAGCCAGAAGCAGTGCTGTGGCTCAAGTGATAGAGTGCTAGCAAGTAAAAGAAGCTCAGGGCCAGTGCCCAGGCCCTGAGTTCAAGCCCTAGAACTGGCACAAATAGGTTAATCTGGCCAGTGTCAGTGCCAGTGGCTTATACCTGTAATCCTAGCTACTCAGGAGGCTGAGATCTGAGGATCATGGTTCAAAACCATCCCAGGCAGGTAAGTCCATGAGACTCTTATCTCCAATAAACCACCAGAAAACCAGAAGTAGTGCTGTGGTTCAAGTGGTAGAGCTGTAGCCTTGATCTGAAGCGCTGAGGGACAATGCGTAGAACCAGAGTTTAAGCCCCTCAACCTACCCCCCCAACCCCAAAAGTTAGTATGATCAAATTTACCATTACAAAGATATTTAGCAGAGGCACAGTGGTTCATACTGTAATCCTACCTGATCTGAGGATTGAGGTTCAAAGCTATCCCAGGTAGGAAAGTCCAGGAGACTCTTATCTACAACTAGGCAGTCAAAAGCCTGGCTTCACTTCTGTGAAGGTGTGGCTCAAGTGGTAGAGTGCCAGCTAAGGGACAGTCTCTGAGTTCAAGGTCCAGTACCAACGTGCTTGTGCATGTGCACATGTTCACATGCACGCATGCACACACACACACACACACACACACACACACACACACACACACACACAAACAAAAAGTATTTATATTGTATCACAAGATGTCTAAATAGCAGTGAGGGTGGTATTAAAATAGTGATCCAAGATCTAAAAATATGTATAAATGTCATTTTTTCTACCTTTTTTCTGTTTGAAATTTGCAGTGTAACTAATAGTAACCAATATGGTACAGTCTCAATATTCAGGTTGACATATTTGGAAAGGAATGATTACATTTTTGCCTAGCAAAAGCACAAACATTTCTCCTTCCCTTCAGGAATTTTTCACAATCATCAGTGCAATTCTCAGACTTTCCTGACATAAGTACAGACCTTTCACAGAGAATTTGCATAAAATCACCATCATTTATATGACAGAAACCCGGTTACGCATCTGCTCTATGTGTCTTCTGCTGACCAAGCACACGATTACCTGGGTGCTTCAGGAGAGTTTGGGCAGGAGTACAGCTTATATCTGAGGGGACAGAGGAAGGCCACTGTGTGCAGATGAGCCGTGAGCACTGCTGGCATGTAAGAGATGCTCAAAAAAAGGGGAAAAAGCCAGGCACCAGTGTAACCCTAGCTTCTCAGGGCATTGAGAGCTGAGGATCCCAATCAAAGTCAACCTGGGCAGGGAAGTCTATGAGACTCTTATCTCTAATTAACTACCAAGAAGACAGAGGTGGAGGTGTGGCTCAACTGGTAGAGTGTTAGCCTCCAGTGTAAAAGGAGGGGCTGTGAGTTCAAGCCCTAGTACATGCAGAAAAAGAAAAAAAACACCATAAACCTCAATGATATGATTCTTACATCTGTATCATCATGCACAAATGTGTCATTCATTGAGCATTTGATCTAGCAACAGCATTTTATCTCCAGCATTGGAGCCTGAGACACAGTTTCCAAAAGTGTGGGTGAATTCTGGTCTTATTCACTCAGTAACACCTAAGGCCTACCCCACACCATTCTTGATCAGCTGATAGGCTGCTCAGGCTAGCTTCAACCTCAATCCACGTATCTCAGCCTCCTGAGTAGCTAGAATTATAGCTATGAGCCACTAGGGTCTGATTGATTACTAGTTAATTGAAGACAAGAGTCTCACAGACTTTCCTGCTGGGCTGGCTTTGAAATCCTCAGATCTCAATGCTCTGAGTAGCTAGGATTACAGGTGTGAGCAACTGACACCTGAATAAAATTGAAATTCTTAACATAATTATCATTGAATGTGTGTGTGTATGTATGTGTATGTGTTGACAGATACATGCATAATATATATCTGCTGTTTGCGCTTCATTTGCACATAGTGTCCATGTCCCTAGAGCATTCCAGTGATTAACAAAGCCTGGACTTCAGTGAGATCCCCAAGGGAGTACAAGGAAAGATGTGGGACCTATGATGAAGCAGAGGCACTGGCAACTCTAAGAGGCTATGCTTGCTCTAGGAACCAGAAACTGCCTTTGACCAGCCTGCCATTGAACACAGGAAGATGTGGGATCAAAGAAACAGGAATGTTAGTCAGCCATCTATACTGTAAATGGTAGTATGGACAAGAAAGAAGGGACAACCCATAGGCTCTGTTCCTTTTAGGCCTTCTTTACTCCCTAGGAAGATGAAGTCAGAAGAATGTTGATAACATGCACCAATACTGCCTGGTACTATGGCTCACACCTATAAGCCTAGCTACTCAGGAGGCTGACACCCGAGGATCGCAGTTCAAAGTTAGTCAGGGCAGAAAAGTCCGTGAGACTCTTATCTCCAATTAGCCATGAGAACACTGGAAGTGGTGTTGTGGCTCAAAGTGGTAGAGTGCTAGCCTTGAGTGAAAAGGCTCAGGGACAGCACCAAGCCTCTGAGTTCAAGTCCCACTACTGACAACAACAACAAAAAAGCTGAAGTAGAGCTGTGTCTCAAGTGTTAGAGCATGAGCCTTGAGCCAAAGCAGCTCAGGGACAGTGCTGAGGCCTGGAGGTAAAGCCCCAGGACCAGCAAAACAAAACAAAATAAAAACCCTAAGAAGCAAAATAAAATGGCTCACACCTGTAATTGTAGCTATTGAGGAAGTCGAAGTAGAAGGATTATGGTTCAAAAGGCAGCCCAAGCAGACAAAATCTGACAGATTTTTTTGTTAAGTCTCCAAGTAACTAGAAAAATGCAGAACTGGAGGTGTGTCTCAAGTGGTAGAATACCAATCTTGAACAAAATACAAAACTAGAATGCAAGAAAAAGCTATGGAACAAAAAGGCTAAGAGAGAGTGGAGGCCCTGAGCATAAGCCCCAGTATTGGTACACACACACACACACACACACACACACACACACACACACACACACACACACACACACACACACACACAGACACACACACACACACACACACACACAAATTGTCAGGTTAGTTTAGAGTAGTTTAATTTTTTCCTGTTCTGTGAAATATATACAAATATAAGAGATTCAAAATACAAATTGTGTAATATCTCACCATGTTATCAAAATACTCCTGTTTTTGCACTTAAGGGAGACATTGGACCACATAAAGATTTATGAACTTGTTTTGGTCTTGATTCATCATGGTCGCAGAGTGATATGGAGGGTCTGTAAGGTGGTTTATGTTGGGTAGAACAAATGAGTCATAGCATGCACAGCCAGGTCAGATTCTGAGATTGTGGAGGCTTGGATGGCAGTGGAGGCCAGCTCCGGATATTCATGCTAGTCATGACAGCTTTTCTTCTTCTTCTTCTTCTTCTTCTTCTTCTTCTTCTTCTTCTTCTTCTTCTTCTTCTTCTTCTTCTTCTTCTTCTTCTTCTTCTTCTTCTTCTTCCTCCTCCTCCTCCTCCTCCTCCTCCTCCTCCTCCTCCTCCTCCTCCTCCTCCTCCTCCTCCTCCTCCTCCTCCTCCTCCTCCTCCTCCTCCTCCTCCTTCTTTCTTCTTCTTCTTCTTCTTCTTCTTCTTCTTCTTCTTCTTCTTCTTCTTCTTCTTCTTCTTCTTCTTCTTCTTCTTCTTCTCCTCCTCCTCCTCCTCCTCCTCCTCCTCCTCCTCCTCCTCCTCCTCCTCCTCCTCCTCCTCCTCCTCCTCCTCTTCCTCCTCCTTCTCCTCCTCCTCCCCCCTCCCCCTCCCCTCCCCCTCCCCCTCCCCCTCCTCTTGCTCCTCTTCCTCCTCCTCCCACTCCTCCTCCTCCTCCCCTTCCTCCTCCTCTCCTCCTCTTCCTCTTCCTCTTCCTCTTCCTCTTCCTCTTCCTCTTCTCTTCTTCTTCTTCTTCTTCTTCTTCTTCTTCTTCTTCTTCTTCTTCTTCTTCTTCTTCTTCTTCTTCTTCTTCTTCTTCTTCTTCTTTTCTTCTTCTTCTTCTTCTTCTTCTTCTTCTTCTTCTTCTTCTTCTTCTTCTTCTTCTTCTTCTTCTTCTTCTTTCCTTTCTCCCTCGCCCCTCCACACCCCTCTGAGTTCCAGGGCTTGAACAATAACTCAGAGCCTGGGTACTGTTTCTGAGCTTTTGTGCTCAAGGCTAGTGCTCTACAACTTTAGCCACAAATCCACTTGTAGCTTTTTGGTGTTTAACTGGAGATAAGAATCCCATGGACTTTTCTGCCTAGGCTGGCAGATCTGATCCTCAGATCTCATCTTTTTGAGTAGCTAAGATTTTTTGTTTGTTTGTTTTTTTTGGTGCCAATGCTGGGGCTTGAATTCAGGGCCTGGGCACTGTCCCTGAGTGTCTTTTGCTCAAGGCTAGCACTCTACCACTTGAGCCACAGCACCACTTCTGGCCTTTTCTGTTCATGTAGTACTGAGGAATGGAACCCAGGGCTTCATGCATGCTAGGCAAGCACTCTACCACTAAGCCATGTTCCCAGCCCTGAATAGCTAAGATTACAGGCATGAGCCACAAGTGCCCAGTTTCATAATATTTTCTGTATGTGATTATTAGCTCCCAAAAGGAAAATACCATGTTTTATTCAACCCCATTGTTCTGATTGTCAATGTGGAGTACAGATGTTCAATAAATAATCTTCAGATGAGTGAGTGTGTATGTGTGTAGGACAAAGGCATGGAGATTTTTCAAGTCTATCTCAACTCTACTGCAGTGTTAAATGAAATAAAATGAGTTTGTGTCTTCTTAGTGTGGCAGGATATAAAGATGAGTCAGCCTGATTTAACCGGACATTTTTGCCCTGAGGAAAGGAGGTTATTCACAGTCCAAGTAGCCCAGCCTAGTCTGGTCATGCCTGCTGTCCTGTGGTTGTGGCATGCTGTCTGCCATTCTCCCATGTTCTACAGTCTGGATGACAAATTATGAGATCACTTGGTTACTGAAGGGAAGACAGCTCCAGTACAGGAACTACAAGACATCAGGTATGGAGTTTCTAAGGACCAGAGAGGAGTCAATATTTTCCAAGGCCTCTGTTTGCTCTCAAATTATTTTTTTTTTTTTTTTTTTTTTTGTGGTCCTGTTGTGGGGCCTGAACTCTGGGCCTGGCTGCTGTCCCTCAGCTCTTCAGCTCAAGGCTAGCGCTCTACCACTTGAGCCACAGCGCCACTCCTGGCTTTTTTCTTTTTGCTTATGTGGTGCTGAGGAATCGAACCTAGGGCCTCATGCATGCAAGGCAAGCGCTCTACCACTGAGCCACCTTCCCAGCCCTGCTCTCAAATTCTTAGATGCAGGGGATGATATTTAAAGAGCTAAATATGAAGCCTGGCACTTGTGGCTGAGATCTGAGGGTTGAGGTTTGAAGTCAGCCTGGCCGGCAAAGTCCATGAGACTCTTTTCTCCAATTAACCACCAAGAAGCCAGATGTAGAAGTGTTGCTTAATTGGTAGAGCACCCACTTTGAGTGTAAAAACTAAGGGATAGTATCTAGGCCCTGAGTTCAAGACATAATACTGGTGTGTATACACATACACACAGAGAAAGTTAAATGTGAATTGTATTTAAGTTTATAATATTTTAACAGTTTTTAAAAAGGCTTTTTATTAGCATGTATTAGTTTTTTAACTTATTGTTATTATAAAGATGAGGTACAGAGGAGTTACAGTTATGTGTCAGGTACAGTACATTTCTTTTTATGAACAATGCACTCTTCCCTTGCTCTCTCCTACTTTTTCCTTCCTGTTCCCACCTGCAAGTTGTATAGTTCATTTTCAACATAGTATACTGCTGCATTTGTTCATCCTTTGCCCCTCCATTTCTGTCTCTCTGTATCCTCCCAAAGACAGATAAATGAACAAACAAGAGAAAGAAAAGGAAAGAAAATAACAAAGAGAAAAGGAAAGAAAATAACAAAGAAAAAAATCTCTTGTTTCCATTTCTTGGAGTTCATGTTGATATATATTATTTTATATGATCAGAGGCACATAGGCATTGCACCTTTGTGTTTCTCCCCTAAGAGTATCCTCTTTTGGTCTTACAGTGTGTGTCCGGAGTCATAGATAATTTATCATCTCCTGGGGGTATTTTAGGTCTAATTTCCAAATATGTGAGAATATATGCACTGTTTGTCTCTCTGTGCTTGGCTTCCCTTGTTTAACATGATTTGTTCTAGGCCCATCCATTCTAAGTTTATAAGTCAAGTGTGGTAGCACATATCTATAATCCCAGCACTAAGCAGGTAGAGACAACAGAATAGCCAGTTTGAAGGCTGGTCCACAATAGCAAGTTCCAGATTACTCTGTGTGCTACATGGGGAGACCAGTCTCAAATACAAGTAAAATAAAAACAACAACAAAAAAAGAAAACACTTAAAAACTTGGTTAATTTTTAATATTCTGTTCCAACAGGAATATGTATAACTAACATTTGATATATTTATTCCATCACTTTAACCTTTGTTATGCTATTTGTCTATCAAAATTATTTCAGTCTTTGAGTATAGTTTATCTGAGATCAGAGGTAACCTGTAATTTACTGCAGATAATGCCATGCTGATAATTAAATTAGTACTTAAAAATTCACTGAATCTTTAGATTCCCAAAGCTGGGAAGCATATTAAAGCTTATTTAAGTTCAACTCCCTAATTATATAGACAAAACCTCTAAGAACCATTAAGATTTTGAGGTTTTTTTTGTTGTTGTTGTTTTGGGGTCAGTAGAAGGGCTTGAACTCAGGGCTTGGGCGCTATCTCTGAGCTCTTTTGCTCATGGTTGGCTTTCTACTACTTGGGCCACAGCTCCACATTCGGTTTTCTGGTGGTTAATTGGAGATAAGAGTCCCATGGACTTTTCTGCCCCGGCTATCTTTGAACTGTGATTCTCAGATCTCAGCCTCTTGAATAGCTAGAATTACAAGCATGAGCCACCAGTGCCAGGCTTAGACTGAGTGTTTTGTCCGAGGTAATTGAACCATATGTCTAGGCACAGAGACCATATTGTTCTAATTCTTCATAAAATATACCTGATCGTAATTCTACCTAGAAATAACAATTAAAGTGCATTTTTTGTTGTTCTTGTGTGTGAGACCCTCCTCTTGAATTCACCAAGAGGCTTATTTCATAAGTATTGTCTGTCACGGAATTTTCTATAAGTCCATTGTTCTATTTTTGCCTTTTTTTAACAATTTTTTTTCATGTGTCTGCCAGTACTAGAGCTTGAACTCAGGGCCTGGGCTCTGTCCCTTAGCTTTTTCACTCAAGGGTAGCACTCTACCACTTAACCTCAGCTCCACTTATAGCTTTTTAGTGGTTAATTAGAGGTAAAAGTCTCGTAGATTTTCTTTGAACTGTGATCCTCAGATCTCAGCCTCCTGAATAGCTAGGATTATATGTCTGAATCACTGTCAAATGGCTATCCTTTTTCTTTTCTTCTTTTTTTTTAATGCTGTGGATTTAATCCATATTCTTGTGTATGCTAGGCAACAACTTCTGAGCTACAGTCCCCAGCCTGTTTGTCTCCATTTTTGTTCCCAAAGGTGGTAACTCTGTAGAGAGGAATTTCTATAAAAAAAGTTAAGCACAAGGCATACTGTAGATGCATGGTGAAATTTATAGTGTTCTAAATCAAGGGGTGACAACATAGTTAATTAATCCTTTCATTTTTCAGAATACATACAGTGAAGACTAAGGAAGAGAGGGAACATTGATTGCTTTTCCTTATTTAAGAACTTATTTTCCCTGTGCAACAATCTTAGAATCCCAGAACAGTTTGAAACATATTTTGAAAAAAAATAGTAGTTAGGTTGACTGTGGCTTACGTGGAGTGCTAACCTTGAGCAGAAAAACTCAGGAATAGCACTCAGGCCCTGTCGTACCTGTCCTGGGGCTTGAACTCAGGGCCTGGGTGCTATTCCTGAGTTTTTCTGCTCAAGGTTAGCACTCTACCACGTAAGCCACAGCTCCGCTTCCAGCTTTTTTTTTTCTTTTTTAAGATGCTTAATTGTACATAAGAGTCTATTAGACTTTCCTGTCCAGACTGTTTTCAAACTGAGATGCTCAGAACTGAGATCCAGTGCCCAGCCTGAATCTGAAATTTTAATTTCAAGTTTAGCCAACCTGATGAAAAATACATAAGAGAATACTACATCTTAATGGAGGCAGCCTTTCCTGTAAACTATTACAATTACACATGATTTCCCACCTCCCTTTTTTTTAATTGTTGGGAATGAAGGTGCTATACTAAGATAGACCACCAGGGGGAACCCTCAGAGACATCTCACCTTTTTCTGTTCTTAATCCTGTCAGCCCCAAAGAGCACCATTTATGTGTGTGTGTGTGTGTGTGTGTGTGTGTGTGTGTGTGTGTACACATGTATGTCTGTATGTGTATGTGTGTGCATGCTTATTTTAATTATAACCTGTATTAAAAGTTTGAGTAAGTTAATTTTTTTGTCGGTTGTCAGCCTTGAACTCAAGGCCTCTGTCCCTGAACCTCTTGGTGCCAAGGCTAATGCTCTACCACTTGAGCCATAGCACTATTTCTGGTTTTTGAGTGGTTAATTAGAGGCAAGAGTCATGGGGACTTTTCTACCTGGACTGGATTTGAATTGTGATCTTCAGATCTCAGCCTCCTGAGTAGATAGGATTTCAGGCATGAGCCACCAGCGCCTGGTTTTATTTTAATTTTACAATTTTCCCCATATATTTTTTCTTTTTTTAATTTTAATTTTTTGTGAACATACTGTACAGAGGGGTTACAAATACATGGGCAAGATAATGAGTACATTTCTTATCAAGCATTGCAGCCTCCTCCTTTGTTCCCCATATTTTTTTTTTCTTAGCATTGGCTAGTTGTAAAAAGTGGTTTCATTTTGATATGCCTATATATGCACCATTGTACCTTCCTCAGAATCACTCTCTCCATAATTCTCCATCATCCCCATTTCCCTCTTTCCCAAGCCAATCTCAACAAGTTTCTTTGTTTCATTTTCTTTTTCTTTTTTTTTTTTTTTTTTTGGTCCGGTTGTGGGGCCTGAACTCTGGGCCTGAGCACTGTCCCTCAGCTCTTCAGCTCAAGGATAGTGCTCTACCGCTTGAGCCACAGCGCCACTTCCGGCTTTTTTCTTTTTGCTTATGTGGTGCTGAGGAATCGAACCCAGGGCCTCAGGCATGCAAGGCAAGCGCTCTACCACTGAGCCAACTTCCCAACCCCTCTTTGTTTCATTTTCACATATGTACATCAAGCATTTCAACCGCTTTAATCCTCTCCAACCTTTCCATTCTCCTTCCCCTTCCACTTTTGTCTTCCCTACCCCAGAACTTGTTTTTCATTGTTGTCATTCATTTTACTTAGTGTATACTAATTGTCCAAAGGTTTCAAAGTGGTATTTTACACATGTATATACTATACTTTTCCCGTCCACTCCCACCCCTTATTATCCAACTGCTTTTTTAAAGTGAGTTTCCTTCTGACATGGGCAACCCTTTTCTTAGGAATGTCCTTCACATGCAATGTAAATCAGTGTGCATATCACTCACCAGACAGATATTTTTTAAAAAAAAATGGATATAATGCCATGGTGGTAATGATAAAAACTAAGAAAACAACTCATAACAAAATAAAATGCATCTCAACACACAAAGCCTATGTACAAACACATTAGAAAATACACACTGAAATACTCTGATTCTTTAAGTTGAGGCAAGTGCTAAAATGCAGAGAAGTATAGGTGTCTTATGCTGATGACTTGGGTGGCACTGGCTCTAGGATGAAAGATGCACCAAAAAAATCTCCGAATATGCCAGGCATGGTGGTACATGCCTATAGTCCCAGCTACCTGAGAACCTGAGACATTGAGGATCCCTTGAGCCCAGGATTTGAGAACACTCTGGGAAGCAGAGTTAAACAAGAAAGGAAGAGAAATTTATTGTTTTTAAAGGAAGAGAAGGGAAGGGAAAGGATAGCAAACAACGTTGGCAGGATTTGGACTCAGGTTTGCTTACTGTCCTTGCCTTAGCTCTTGTCACCATATCACCCTGTTTGTTGACAAAAAGATAATAGACATATCTCCAAATATGACTTCATGTACCAGCGCTGCATGCAGTTCCTTAGGCCTGTGCATAGGACTGCAGGAGAATGAAGAAATCTCAACCCTGGAATATGTGTGGGGTTCTAGAACAAGGAGAGGTTACCCAGGTGGTGGAGTAATCCATAGCCAGGCAGGAGACAGTGAGTAATGGGAAGTCACTATCATCCTTGACTGCAAAGTGACAGGGCAGATGAAAAGTTTACAAGGCAGCAAGCCATCCAATGACAGCTCAAACCTCAGAAAGTGACTCCATAAAGGAAGAGCCTCTCATCATGCTGGAGAAGGCATCCGAGGTAGAGATGGGAAGCAAGGAAGTTCCTTGCTTCTCTCTAATCTGATGCTTCTTCCTTCAAGCCAGTCAGACACTGCAGATGTCTGGAAAAACCAATCTCCGTGGGTCATTCCCCTTCCAGGGATGGGAAGGAAAGGTTGAGATGGGAGCAGGGAGCAGATCTCAGGGCAAAGGGACAAAATGAGCACAGCAGCACTTTATTTTGTTTCTGTCTTATGGACTAATCAATCTAAGGCTCATCTTTGTCTTCTGGGAGCACAGCACTTCTGATTCATATGCTTTTTTTGGGAAAAGAACATCAGTTTTGTTATGTTTTGAAGCCTGTGGCTAACTAGAGCCATTCAGTAGTAAAGATCAGACTTGTGGATCTATTTTTTCTGTTCTTATCTCTTTTTCTTCTCCCCTCTGTGACCACTGTCCCTCATCAGGGATTACTGCCACAGCCACCACCTGCTGTCCTGACTCTCCCTCCTCCCCCTTGTTTCTGGAAGAAATCTTTCTAAACAAATAAATACCAGTCCTGCTCAGAACATTGAATGCCTTTCCCAACCTCTAGCACAGGGCCTCAATGCCTGGACCACCCTGACTTTTAGCTTCCTGTAGGCTTCACCCTACCAGCCTTTCTATCTGCTGTTCTCCCTTCACTGTGGCTGTCCTGATTCTTGGACTACAAGACCAATATATTCTTCAGGACATGGCAAACCTTCCTAGGCTGGGTTAAGATATCACTCCAACACCTTGTAATGATTACCTTCCCTCATCCCCAATGCCAAGGCTAGAAGACAGGTTAGGCCTTATTTTTTGAGTATGATCAAACATCCAACACTTGGGACTTAAAATGTGTTCAGCCAGGCATTGGTGGCTTAAAGCCTGTAATCCTAGCTATTACCGGAGGTGGCCTGAGCAGAAGTCTTTCAGCTCAGCCAGAAGTCTTTCAGGCTCTTATCCCCATCTAACCACTAGAAAGGCAGAAATTGAGCTGTGGTTCAAGTAGTAGAGCACCATTCTTGAGCAGAAAAACTTAAATGACAGTGCCTAGGCTCTGATTTTCAAGCCTCAGTTCTGGCACAAAAATAAAATATGCTCAACGATCTGTACAAAGCCTTTTTATAGTTTGCACGATGTGTCCTCATAGTTGCTTATTTAATTCCCCGCAGGTGGTAGTATTTCCTAATTACACAGGTTTCTGGCTCTCTGCAGGCACAGCACAAGGGACTTGGGTTGCAGTCCTGCCGTGGACTGGCTTTGGCATCCTGGACAAACAACTTCAAGTCCCTGTGTCCTCATCTTTACAAAAGAGTCAGGATTGTTCAGAGGATTGAATAAAACAATGCCTATTAGAAGTCTAACAGTGAGTGTCTGGCTCATCGCGGAAACTATAAATGTGAGTTCCCTTCCTGACCCCAAGCTTGGCAAGCTGCTTCTTCTATTTCTACGGCGGCTCCGCCCCGCGAGCTCCGGAGGCCACCGGGGTGCCAGCTGCGGAGGGCCGTGCCCGTCTGGACGCGGTAGCTGCCACGGGTACCAGCGAGCCTTAAAGGGGCGCTGGACTCGGGAGCTGAAGGCAGGGCAGGGGTTGATCGGAGAGCCCCGAGAGGGGCACTGGTCTGCCAAGGGAAAGCTGGTGCCACCACACACACCAGAGGAGGCCACCCAGACCTCTGGGACTCAGTCTCCCCAAGTCCGGTGCCTGGCCTCTCCCGCCTACTACATCTCGGCTTCTTCGCTCCCTGGCGGCTTCCTCGCTGTGGCTGCAAGCAAAGAGGGTCTTGGACCAGTGGGCAAGGGACTGGTTGGTGCCTCCCGAGCCCAGGCCCCGCCCCGCGCCCCGGCCCCGCCCCGCGCCACAGGCTCCGCCCCTCCGCGGCCCCGGCTGGCCGGGGGCGGGGCATGCGCACCCCGCGGCGGGCGCGGGGAGGGAGCGCGCGAGCAGTTTCTTTCCAGGCGAAGCTGCGCTGACCCGAGCGAGCGGTGCAGCCGGGCGCGGGCTGGCGGTGGGCGGGGAGCCGGACTCGGGAGTCGGGCGCGCGCCACCAGCTCGGTCGCCAGACAAGTGCGGGTGTGCCTGGCCGCCTGGACGGACTGAGGACCGCCGTCTGGAGCACCGGGGCCGGCGCCTGGAGAAGTGAAGCGGCGGTGACCTCCGCGAGGGGGAGCGGGCGGCCGCGGCTGCGAGCCCCGCGGGGATCCGGGGGACGGCGGGAGCGCGGGGCGCAGACCGGGCGGGGCCGGGGGACCGGGATGACCGAGTGCGCGGGGAGGCTGCACGCCGCCGCCGCCGCCGCCGCCGCCCGGAGCATCCGCCGCCCGAGCCGCAGCTCCAGGCCCCCGCCCGGGCCATGGAGACGCTGAACGGCCCCGCGGGCGGCGGCACACTGGACGCCAAGCCACCGGGCCAGCACCACCGCCACCATCACCTCCACCCACTGGCCGAGAGGAGGCGGCTGCACCGAGCGCCCTCGCCCGCCAGACCCTTCCTCAAGGACCTGCACACCCGCCCCCCCGCGCCCGCCTCGGCCCTGGCGGCCCCCTCCCCGGGCCGAGCCCCGGCGCCCACCGCCCCGCGCTCGCCCAACCTTGCCGGCAAGGCGCCGCCGTCGCCCGGCTCCCTGGCGGCGCCCGGCCGCCTCTCCCGGCGCAGCGGCGGCGTCCCCGGCGCGAAGGACAAGCCGCCGCTGGGCGCCGGAGCCACCAGGGCGGCGGGCGCTGCCAAGGCCGCCCCTGGAATCAGGAGGGCGGCGCGCGCGGTGCCCGCGGAGCCGCTGCCTCGGGCGGGGAAGCCTCCCGGGGCCGAACAGCCGCCCAACGCCGCCAAGGGCCGCAAAGCCAAGCGCGGCTCCGGGGTGCCCCCCGCGCGCGCCGTCGGTCTACTGCCCCCCGCCGCCCCGATCCCAGCCGTGACCCTCTCTGTGACCTCGGCGGCCGGCCCCCTGGCCCCCAGCCCGCGTACCAGCCACACGGACAGCAGCTCCGACCTCTCCGACTGCCCCTCGGAGCCCCTTTCCGATGAGCAGCGCCTGCTCCCCGCCGCCAGCAGCGACGCCGAGTCGGGCACCGGCTCCAGTGACCGGGAACCCCCGCGAGGAGCAGCCCGGGGGGCGCCGCCCGCCAGCCCCGACCCCCCCGCACTCCTCGCTGCACCCCAGGTCGCCGCTGCCTGTCTGGGGGGCCGGAGCAGTCCCAGCGGGGTGGCCCCAGGGTCCCCCGGATCGGGCGCGACGGAGGATGTTGGGGGACGCGTACCACCTGAGCGAGCCGTCTCCGGGACGCCCAAGGAGCCCAGCCCGGATGAGCAGCCCCGGCTCGTGCCGGGGCCGGCAGTGGAGGAGGAGGAGCTGCTTCGGGAGATGGAGGAGCTGCGCTCCGAGAATGACTACCTCAAGGTGATTGAGCCGGTGCGGGGTGGCAGATGGGCTGGAGCCTGGTAGCCCGGGGCTGGGGGCGCTGCGAGCTCTTTTATCCTCCCCCCCCCATGTTCTGAACTTTCCTGCCCCGCATTTAGTAGGTCTTGGTAGCCTGAGCCACAACTTGTGGGCGAAGCAAGACCTGTCGGTCCTTCTTCACCCTCTTAGCCCTTCTTGGTTTTAGTATTGCCTGCCTTTGCTGATGTCACTTGCTTTCGTCAACTAAGCCTGCTGGGAGGTGGCGACCATCATTTCTGGATACATCAGTTGACCCCGGGCTAGTCTCACCTGTTGGGGAGGTGTTATCTCTAGCCATTCAGTTGTGGCCAGACCTTGGCAGCCATGTGGTGGTGCAGGCTTGCGGATTTAACTGCAGCTTCTGTAATTTCAGAAAAAGCCAGGGGCCTACAGTGTCTCCTATGGGCTCCTGCAGCACACGCACACGCAGGGGGAGGGGCCTGGTTCTTTTCAGTGTTGAAAGTTCAGGAGCCTGGTGGCCTGGGTTCAGGGACAACAGTATTTCAGTGGGTGGAGAGCTTTGTAACCGTCCACAAGCCAGCCCTCCTATATCGCCAGAGGCAGTGCCAGCTCTTTGGAAGGAAGGAATTGAGACTACTGTCACACTGATACTTCCCGCAGGGTGTGCTTGCAGTGGCTTCTTAGTCCCCTTAGTTTTAATCCGACTCCATCTTTTCTCCACAGAGAAGGCCCGTGGTGCAGAGCTGAGGGTTTAGACTGTGTTGAGGGGGTCAAAGACAGCTGTGGTGATTAGAGAGAAAAATAAAGAGAGCTGTGCTGGGGAGGCTGTTTTAGAATTTATTACAGTCCTCAGGTTGGCAGATCACTCCAGAGGCAATAATTTATTCCTGTATCTGTTAAAATCTTTGGGAATACCTCTTAAAGTGACTGTGTGACCCTGCTTTATGAATGGGCTATGTGATTTGAGCTGTTTTCTCAGCAAATGATAACCTGTCTCCTTGAGGCCCAGTGTTTGACACGTGGGACTGAGGATTGGCTTTTCTAAGTTGATGGTGGTAAGTGTACAATTCGGGCTGGAGTCAGCACATGAACTGTGGTACTCCTTCCCAGACCAGAGTCTTTTTTTCAAGAGCTATTTTAGCCAGTGATGTTAGAGTGTGGGAAGAAGGAGACGGAGCAGCAGAAGTGAGAATAGGGCAGAGTGGAACTTGGAGATGTTTCCAATAGTGCATCTCTTATATAAGAGACAGTGGAGTGAAATTCCAAGGGGTCCAAAAGAAAAAGCAACTGTTGTGTGGGACTCTTTCTGGCAAAAGCATTTTGGAAGATCCCTGAGGGTGAGAGAGATCAAAGGTGATTTTTTGAAACATAATCCTGACCTACAGGATTTCTGCCCAAACTATGATGCATCCAAAGTAGAAAATGTGGTCTCCTGATAGAAAATACATTTTTATTACTTCCTGGGTCTTAAAGAAGGCAATTACTTCAAAATACATTCTTAGGTTTTTATCCTTTATTAACTGGTTTTATCCTTATTTATTCATTCACTCATCTAGTTAAATTCTCAATAATGACCCTGACCTTTCATTGGTTCCTCACAAGACCCCACCACAGCCGCCTCTCCCCCACCCCCACAATCCCTCACAGTGCCAGCACCCTGAACATGCTAGAATAGAACTGAATCTCACCCCTACCCCCAGCTCTCATTGTTACATTTGTTATAACTCCAGTTCCACAGATAAGGATACTGAGAACCAAAAACTTAAGGGACTTTCCCAAGGTCACCTAACCAGTGAGTGACACCCTTTGTGTTGGCCTGTTCAGCATACCAGGCTGCATCTCTGTTTTCCGCAAGGCTGCTGTTCTCTGTGTACCCTGCTTCCAAGCACCCTGCCTCTGAGCTCTTTTATTAGCTCTCTGAATTCTGCTTTCCTAGGGGACTCTTGTTTTCTTTTCAGGTGAAAGGGCTGTAATGAACTTCTGTCCATGAAATCCCACTGGCAAGGTTTAATTTTCGGGAAATGTTCACTTGCCATTTCCTGTGGAGAAGGTGTTATGACCATCTGTTTGCTGCGCCTGAGTGGCCTTTCTACCAATAGCCTGAGCATTGGGTAGAAGGGTCCAAATGAGAGTAGGAAAACAGAATCAGTACATGTATGTGTGAACTATGTATATACTTGATCCTTCAAAAACCTAATATAAGAATCTCAATTTGGGAAAGAAACATAAGAGACCAGGTAGATTTCTGTAGGGTTGAGGAGCTCTATCAGTGCATGACCAGATTCCTTCTAGTAGCAGCAACCTCAGGGGACCTAGGCCAGTCTGCCTTTCTTTGTATGGGCCATGCACATTATAAACCTAGCTTTGCTTTTTGTTCTGTATGATGCTCTGGGAAACTTTTTTTTTTTTAATGGTAGATAAAAGTACATCTTTGACCTACTAGTTTTTTAGGGAGTGTTGCACAGATTAGACATAGCACAGATTAGATATAGCATCCATCTGTTTATATGTTATCTAACAAGGAGAAATTTGGCCTAGAAATATTACTTGGATCTCTTCTGGAGGGTTGTGGCCATATGAAGCATTACATTCTTCCCTTGAATCAGGATTGTTACCATTGCTGTGTAAGACTGCGATAATTTCAGATCTCAAATGATGGTGTCATCAAACAGGAAAACAAGGCCCCATGACCCTAGGAGAATGTCTTATGAATCAGGAAATTCAAGTGTAATTCTCCTGGTTTTTAGTACACTTTCTTTTAAGCTGTATGGAATGTATAGAGTTATTCCTGACCCTATTTTCTGTCTCTTCAGCAAAGGGGTCTGGGGTGACCAGATGAAAAAGCACATCACTTAGTCCAAGTGGCTGGTTTTGCATGAACCACAGACAGAAATGTAGTTGGGTTTTCTTTTGCCCTCTGATGAACTGGAAGATATCTGCAGGTATTCAAAACATAAAATAAGCTGACGAGTTCAGTTATCTCCAGGCCTTTGCTTCTTTCCCAGACAAACCCAGGCATGTTTTTAAACACGGAAACTGACTTTGGTACAAGCCTGATGTGTTTCCATCTTGCCAGAATGCCACATATTTTGCTTGATTGCTCTAGGACAATCAGACAAACTACAGTGCTCATTGTCAACATAATAATTATGTCTTCTGTTTCCACAGGCCTTTCAGGAGAATGTAATCACTTTGAGTTTATTTTCTTATTTTGAAGATGCTTTTGGCAACCTTAACATTCATAACCCACCCCCAGTGGACCCTTACTATGCTGCTGTCTGTCAGTGGATCAGAGTTGGGGTGGGAAGGGCTGTTTCTTTTGCTCTACTTTGTCAGTTATTTTGTAAGAATATTTAGTTCAAAGAAAACAAGGGTAGATAACATTGACCTCTCTGGAGGGGTGATTCCTAAGGGAGAGGCTGAGGTTTTGGTTTTATGGGAGGTACTGGGAATTGAAGCTTGGCCTTATGCATGCTAAGCATATGCTCTACCACTGAGTTACAACCCCTAGGATTGTGCTTTTATAGATCGAAATGTCTGCCCATTGATCTGGCCTTGCCATCCTGTCACTTGGGGCAGATTTTTTTTTTTTTATGACTTTTTGGCTCAGATATGCTTGTTATATTCGGTTGAGTAAGATGCCAGACACTCGGCATCTTACACTCAGAGAGGGGGACAGTTACGGGCAAGAAGAAGCAGCTCTCAGCAGCTGAGGTTGTTCAGCTCCTCTCTGTCTCTTCTCTTTCCCTTTCTTGTGGAAGGATTAGCATGGACAATATTCCTTAGTCTTCTCTGACATGCTGCTTTCTACATCCATTCTGTATGCAGCCTGTGAAAGCAGCACTGTCCTCATGATAGGTGGCAAGATGGGGTGACCAGGCCCACATCCCCTCCCTCTGTACTTGATGAACAATGGCTACAGCCCCTTGCCTCCTTAGCTCCAGCTGGGACTGGAAAGAACATTGCTATTGTCCCAAGGGAAATGAGGTGGATGATTTGGATGTGACAAATAATAATAGTTTGTGTCTGGAATTATTGCAACAGTAGCTAGAGAACTCCTTCTAGGGTTCAGATTGGGTTTATTGAAACAGGAGTTATTAAAACAGAAATTGTGATTGGTTTGGGACTAAGAATAACATAATCATTAGTATGATCAAGTTTGATCACTTATACCAAGATGTCCTGAATTTGGTCCTTTGTATTTATGGATCAAACAGTTCTAGAGGTTTTGATTGAAACATTTTATCTTGGTTTAATCTTTTAATCTTGGTCTATTCAGTTGTTGGAGTAGTACCTCATTATTTCTTGGACTGATGATGTCATAAGGCTTGATTTGTTATATATAGGAAAAAGAGAATAGTTGGACAGCTTCATTCCAGGAATCCATTTTATGTAAAATATTTGAAATGTATAATTTAAACTAGGCTAGCTTGCAGCAAGACAATGATGGGACATTTAAATATATCACAGACTTGTTATTAATTCAATATAGAAGCACTAAGGACAGTTTTTCTTATTAATTTTGTGTATAATAAGAAAACAGAAATTTCCACTTTTATTTACTGTGTAATCAAAATAGTATCTGTCAGAAACACTATGTTCTGCTTCATTTGATTTCCTTAAACAGTGGAATGGCAGACTTCTTTAGGGTTCTGGAATACAGTGTTTTCTAAATTAGAGCATGTCCTCAGAAAATTAATGTAATGGTAGCTTGAAAATCACTACTCATCATGACCCTAATCTGAATAATAATAGTTTTTGCTATTTGAGTGACTGCTGCCAGCTTACATGGTTTGTAATTTGCTTCTCTGTGACTTCTTCTCAACGAACCTGAAAATTGCTTTTTTCCAGATGCCACAGGAGGAGTGAAAACATTAGTCCTGGTCCTACCGCTATACTAGACACGTGGGTGGGAAGCTATTTAAACTTTTAAATTCTCAATCCCCCCCCCTTTTATTTTTTTGGCATGGTGCCAGAGTTTTGAGCACAGGGCTTCCTACTTGCCAGGCAGACATTCTGTCACTTGACCCATGCTTGCATGGGTCTGGTTATTTTTGCGATAAGGTCTTACTTTTTGCCTAGGCTGGTTTAGATTGAGATGTCCTAGTTATACTTCCCTCTGTAGCTGGGATGACAGACAGACAACTGTACCTAGCCTTTTCTGTTTGCTTGGGCTAGCCTAGAGCTGTGATCCTTCTGATCTATGAGCCTCTTGCATAGCTGGGAGTATGCCTGTGAAGTACCAGTGCCCTGCCCAGTGTCTTTATTTTTGAGATGGGCATATTCATATCTTTATTGCAGTGTTTTCCTTGGGACTAGTTACTCTAATGGATACATTTGTATGTTGACAATTGTCAATCTGTAAATGCTAGGCTAATTTTATTAGTTTACATGGATAGTGGGCTTTTAAAAGTACAATTGAAGATCATTATCATTTAATCTGTCCCAGTTATAGCAAGCACTTTGTAGTGTTAACTATAAAGTGTGTGTGTGAGTTTAGACACAGACAGCAGTGGATTTGCTGCTTTGTGTCTTTTGTTGTTGTGAGGCTTTTGGATACATTAACCAGTCTCAGTTTAGTTTCCTTATTTTCAAATGGAGTAATATGCTCCTGACAGAATTATCATAAGGGTAAAGTGTTTAATAAAGAATGTTTTTCTGTTTTAGAAATTGATATAAAATTTGGGTTATAAAAAGCAGCAACTCAAATATAAGCAATTATGTTCTTTCTAATTTTCTTTTCAGTGAACTGGTGTTGGTGGTTTTTTTGTATTCATGCCAAAAGATAGTATGTTTACATATGGACTGCTCAATGATTGGAGTATGGATATGTCTAGCTCTTAAACTTTTTAAACCCAATAATTGTTGTTTACATGTCTGTATACCATATTTACTATTTAACATTATGGTGATATGTTCTGCATCTTAAAGTGTGTATAACATTTAGAACTTTTTTTTTTTTTCCAAGTTCTGGACTTTGAACTTAGGGGCTTGTAATCACTTTGCTTGTTTAGCTAGAGCTCTACCACATGAACCATTCCTTAAGTGTTGATTTTTGCTGGTTATTTTGGAGATAGTATCACAATCCTTTCTGTCTGTAATCCGCAGTAGTTTAGGATTACAGGTAGAAGCCACCTGCATCTCGCTTATGACTGACTTCTATAGATACTTTGCAGAATGAAAATCCATCACATTTCTCCCATGAACGAGAGTTAGAATCATTGTGGATTTGTATGTGTACCTATGTACTGATGTAGAAGTGTACTTGTGATGACTATACTGATTATTGCTTGTATTAAACTACTTTTTTTAAATTAGTTACCCAGTGAAACAATTACCTCCTGATTGTACTGAGAAATGTTTCAATTGGGCTCTTTCTCAAAGTCTGGTGTATCAGACTTTGAGATGTGGATGTCCTAGATTTTTGAAGATTCAGAACTTTCTGCTCTCTTTCAAGAATGATGACTATAAGGCCATTTTAAAGATTTTGGTCTGCTGGTGGGGTGCAGTTCTTGCCATTAGAGCCACAATAGGAGTCGGGCATCTGGACAGCATCCTCTTTCGTGAAGAGTGGCAGGCATTTTCTTGCAAGATCTGGGTCCTCGGTCTCCTGGAGAACCTGGCTTGTCCATTCTGTTCTTGGGTATTCAACAGTCCAGCTATAGGTTGGGTGCAAAAGCTCCTAGGTCCAGCAGATTTTCCTTCCAGAAACAAGATTTACAGGGAAAGAGCTCTGGGAAGGAAACAAAAATTAAACTTGGTTATACTTCACAACATTTTCACTGCTGAGATTTACACTTATATATTTGTGTGTGTGTGACATTTTCAACCATGGACATTTCTATAAAAGCCCGAGAAAAGAAGCTTTTTACTCATCTGAGCACCAGGAAGTTAGTGGAGGCTTATTCTTCAACCTGAGGAGTGTCTGGCTGTTCACTGAAATGCTTTGTTTGCTTAGGAGAATGCATCATTTGGTTAGGAGAATCTCTTGATGTGGATAGTGTGGACAAACAGGAGAAAGCTGTGAGCTGCAGTTGGAAGGTGATGAGCTGCCTGATTGTGTGTTTTCAGAGACCACTGCATGTAGCTGGTGTTGACTGGGACCTCAGCTTCCTTCATTTTGGCCAATCCATAGTTTTCTATGGTTCCCCGTTCATTTGTTCTGTTTCCTTGGTCTTACACAGGATAAACTCAGTTTCAGGGTATTTCTTTCTGTTCAACGTCTGTTCTACCTAAGATTGCAGAGTTGGAAACTTCTGAATTTTCTTGTACACTTTAAGAACAAATGCAGAACTTGGGAGGACAGTAGGAATCCAGGAACAAATTGAATGCAGGACAAAAATTGACAAACAGGGTTAGGGAAACCTTTTTTCTGATGTTTAAGGGAAGAGATTAGATTTTTTTTTCTGCCTATAAAAGTATTTCAAAGTGAAAGGATAGCCTTGAAAGAAAGCTCTCCATATGAAAGGGACCTCAAAGAGAAATCCAATAGAGTCCTCTGGGGGAATTTTTATGGTACTGAGCTTCTTGCATGGATCCTTCTCTGAGCTTTGCACTGATTGCTTGATGGCTTATATGTATACTGCCTTGGCTCTTTTTATTGGTTGAACAGACACCCAGGGCATTATGGGAAGAAGCTTTTGAACAGGACCCTGAGGCACTATGGGAATAAGAAGTGCCTTAATGGGCCACATGTTATCTGCCACATGCAATGTCTGCCACCTTTTATCCCTGTTCTTTTCTCTCATTTTGGCCAAGGGCCCTTTGGAGTTTTATGACAGGTTTGTGGGTCATACAAAATTATCAAGACAAGCAGATGGGGCTGCTGTTGAGAAGCATACATGTCTATCGATCATGTACCAAATAATTTTTCAGGCATTCTGTGGTTGGTTAGACATTCCCCATGCCTGATTAGGATGTCCAAGTTTGGGAGAGAGTCTCTCTTGTCTCTATGTCTCTTACCCTGAACTCAGGGTCTTGGGCTTGCTAGGCAGGTGCTCTGCCACTTAAGCCATGCCCCTACTTCAAAAAATTTCTTCATGAAACTCAATACTAACTGAATAAACTAAAGAGGGATTAATTACATGCTATTCTTGATGCATTTGAATAATCAGTTATTGAAGCATGCAGGTACATTTTTAGAATGTTTCCTTTAATTTCCTTCCTTGCAAATGATTTTTGGTTGAAGTCTTTTGGAATACTTGGGTATAATGTATATTCTATATACTGCAGATAAATCTCTGTTTTTGGGAAATGGTTTCCATAATTAGGCTACAGAACTGGAGCTGAGCAGTGCTGTGGTTCAGCCTCATTTTAGTTATCTCTGGGATTTGGTCTTTCTAAGTGGTGCTTGTTGTTTTGGTGTATTCATTCCACAAATGTTTTTTGAAAGTCTGAAGGACAATCTTAGCAGGCCTTTCAACGCTTTCAAGTCTTTCAAAGCTCACCTTTTAGGGCAGATGACAAATAGTAACTAGGGAAAAAAGAAAGAACAAATAATGTGATGGCCTTAGAGGCCAGAGGCTAACCAAGGGGAGGCATCAGCGGGGTGCCTTCTAGGCGGTGAGCTCCCCCTAAGATCTAGGGTGGGAGGGGGGAGCGTTTCTAGGAGAGGGAATAGTAGATGAGGTCTCCAGACAATTCTAGACCTACTAAGCTGGAGGTGCCTGGTAGGGAAGAAAGGACAAAAGAGAAGCCCTGGAGGGTTTGGTAGGGAGTGAGATGATTTAGTTTACATATGAAAGAGTAACTCCAGTGGGGAAACTGCCAAGTGGGAGGGAAGCCGGGTGCCTGGGCCTGGTCCTTGGTCTGGGGTGATTAGATAGAGTAGGGAAAAGAGAGCATTGCTTGTGGCTGTAGAACTGAGGAAAGTGGGAAGCCTTGGGTTCTCTTGTCAAAAGTCAAGTTTACTTTAAAGATTTTAATTGGCTCTATTTACAATTCTAAAATCAGGCATATTTCATAAAATAGAATTAGTGTTTCCTTGGCTGAAGGGAAAAGATCTGATTTTCTAGATGGAGGGGGATTGGAGATTGCTGAAAGAACCCTGAGGCCTTGTGTGGTTTCTAAAGTACTCACATTGTGATGCAGGGACTTGGGGAACGACTCGTGGAAGAATAGTTAACATCCACTCACCTCTGCTTTAACCCCACTTCCCTTCCTCAAACGTTAGAGCTGGGAGAATTCCGGTCTTGATTTTGAAACTGTCCAGTTGCAGTTACCTCTTCCCTGATTATACCTTACAACTTGGTTTTGGTTTGATGACTTGGAGCTCTAGTGTGAATGACTTCATTTTGAAATTTAGGGTGCTTTGCTGGGGCCTACTATGGGAACTTAGATCAAAACAACGAGGCCTTAAACGACTTGTAAAATTTAAAAAAAAAAAACAAAAAACAAAAAACAACGAGGCCTGCCATTCTTTGTTTACTGTCATATTTAGAGTGTCTACTTTTAAGTTGTACAAATGAGTTTCAGTTCAACGTATTGATTTATGAGTACAATGTATCAAAGTCATTCCCAGAGTGTTTTCTTTTTGATGATAAAGAAAGAAGATATGGAAAGGAAGAACAGGAGTAAGCCCAATGTGTGTAACAGGAAAACATTTTAAGGTCGGAGTCCATTAGTCAATGCTGAATCTGGTATTGTGGAACAAAATCTTATTTATTTATTTTTGTGCCAGTCCTGGGGGCTTGACTCAGGGGTTGGGTGCTGTCTCTGAGTTTTTTTTTTTTCTCCTTAAGGCTAGCACTCTATCACTTGAGTCACAGTTTCACTTCAATATCTTTTATTTTTATTTTTGATGGTTAATTAGAGATAAGAATCTCACAGATTTTCCTCCCCAGGCTTGCTTGGAAATGTAGCCCTTAGATTTCAGCATCATGGGTAGCTAAGATTGCACGCATAAGCCATCAGCATCCAGCTAGAACAAACATTTCAGAGACATATGCAGGAGTGCTGTAATTCCAGAGCAATTACCAGTTATTATCTTACTAGTTTATGTCCTTTGAAGGCTGGGCCTATCTGGACTCATCTTAGTATCTAAATTGTGCCTTAGAGATATAAGTTTAGGTCAATGTTAGATTTTAATCTGAAGGCTTAATTATCTGTAGAGAAGATTGTATTTATGATTATGTAAGGAAATACTATGAGTAGAATAAATCCCAAGAAGCTGTTTTGCAATGAATCCAGAGAGAGAGAAGGCACAGGAGATCCCAACAGAAGAGGTCCCTGACCAAAGCACCTGGTTGGCCATGAGCTGATGGGTAGGGTACAGGCATTTGGTATTTAGTGTTGAAGATAGGATGGGGGTGGTGTGTGGAGGAGAGAATGCCATCCTTTTGGATTTGGCTCATGAACCTTCCCTGTCTGGTTTTCCTAGGATGAGCTGGATGAACTCCGAGCTGAGATGGAAGAGATGAGAGACAGCTACTTAGAGGAAGATGTTTACCAACTACAGGAGCTCCGGCGAGAGCTGGACCGTGCTAACAAGAACTGCCGAATCCTACAGTACCGGCTCAGGAAAGCTGAGCAGAAGAGCTTGAAAGTGGCAGAAACGGGGCAGGTGGATGGTGAACTTATCAGAAGCCTAGAGCAAGACTTGAAGGTGAGTTAGAGGGACTGATGGCCTGGGCATCCTAGGGGTAAGGGGTTAGCTATCTGAAGATGGAACTCCAGACTTCTCAAAAGTTTCTTGTTTTGAGGGTAGAGGTACAGGGTACGGATCTAGGACCTCCCTTATGCCAGGCAAGCACCCTACCACTGGGCCACAGATTCCTAGCCTCCTGGTAAATGGGTTCTCAGTCTGTCTGTGTCTTTCTTTCTGGGGTTTCTCTGTTATTGAGGCTGATCTTAAACTCCTGGGCTCAAGCCGTTCTTCTCCCCCAGGCTATTGGGGGGGCTGGGGCTACAAGAGAGTGCTGTCTCACCCTCCCCCGCAAATGGGACACATATTCTTGATGTTTTCCTGCTATGTCTGTCTCAGCCGCTTTCGGCACAAACATTCTTTATTTACGTTATGGCCCATAGAGTATGTCTACTTATATAACTTGAATGGCATAAGGTTTAAATCTGTCATAAAATTTTCTCAACTAAACCTTTAAAAAATCGTTGTAATGGAACTACAATGCAAAAAAGAATTAATACCTGCCAGTTACTCTGACAGTTGAATAGAAATTATGCAGATATACCTAGAGATTATTTCTGAAATAAGCTCAAAAATTTTTATTGGTTGTCAAGTCAAGGACTACTCTTAAAAGTTACCATCTCCCTACCATCTTCATGGTTATTTAGGTTTCTAGGATGTGGAAAATCTGACATTCTCATAAACTGAGGGATACTTGTATAGTGGTGACCTAACTGAAGGAAAACTGATTTGTAACTAATAATCTAAGTCTCCTTGAGAACCACTGGTGGAAATGAGGTGAAGAAATCCCAGACTTTATACTATTGCTCACTGTCATGACCTGATTATCAAATCATTTATCTAGAGATGAATTATGCATAATGTCCTCCTTAGTACAAGAGTACTTGTGCAATCTCATCTAGCTTTCATTACAACAGGAAAAGAATCTTTGTAATTCTATCAAAGTTATAAATTGCTAAGAAAATGTCATTCAGTGCAAGAAAGGGTGATTTCTATTTCTTTACAAAGTCTTTTCTCATTTGCTTTTAGAAAGTAAAGATGTATAATTGCTTTGAACATTTGAGCATTTTAACCACACAAGCACCACAGTAGACTATTTAAAACTTGAGTATGCTGAACATCTACTGCATATAGAATTTACTATTACTATTGCTATTTTTAGTCAGGCAAGTTTAAAACAAATATTGACTTGTTCATTATTATAATTTGTAATTTATCATATAAAGCATGTGAAGAATTGGCATTCTCGATGCTATTCTGTTGAATCCAGATGAAAGTATGAGTCATAGACCCCCTCACAAGATTGATTTTTTTATTCTTTCTTTTCTTTTCCTTTCCTTTCCTTTCCCTTCCTTCCTTCCTTGCTTCCTTCCTTCCTCTTTCTCTTTCTTTTTCTCTCCCTCCCTTCTTTCCTTTCCCTTCCTTCCTTCCTTCCTTCCTTCCTTCCTTCCTTCCTTTCTTTCTTTCTTTCTTTCCTTCCTTCCTTCCTTCCTTCCTTCCTTCCTTCCTTCCTTCCTTCCTTCCTTCTTTCTTTCTTTCTTTCTTTCTTTCTTTCTTTCTTTCTTTCTTTCTTTCTTTCTTTCTTTCTCTTTCTTCTCTCTCTCTCTCTCTCCTCTCTCTCTTTCTCTTTTCCTTCCTTCTTTCTGTCCTTCCATTTTTCTTTTGCCAGTCCTGGGGCTTGAACTCAAGGTCTAAGTGCTTGTGCTCAAGGCTAGCACTCTTAAGACTTGAGCCACACCTCCTCTTTTGCCTTTGTGGTGGTTAATTGGAGATGAGAGTCTCTTTGATATGTCTGCCTGGGCTGACTTCAATACAGGATCCTTAGATCTCAGCTGCCTTGAGTAACTAGGATTTCAGGATTGAGCCACCAGTGCTTGGTTGATTTCTTGTTTTAAACTACCAGTCGTCTATCCCTTATCTGAAGTGATTCAGATATCAATCATAGGTGCTTAACCTGTAATACCTTTTCCATTAAGTACAAGTCTGTTAAATATATCTGGAATCATCTTGTTACTTATTGTACTACTATATTACTTGGTAATTCTGCCTCTGATGTGGTCTGAAAACTTTATATCCTGATGTTTATCTCTGTGGGCCGATGCAGGTAGCCAAAGATGTGTCTGTCAGATTGCACCATGAACTTGAGACAGTGGAGGAAAAGCGTACTAAAGCTGAAGATGAAAATGAAACTCTCCGACAACAGATGATTGAAGTGGAAATATCTAGACAGGCCCTCCAGAATGAGCTAGAGAAGCTGAAAGAGGTAATGTGGAAATGTGTAGCCTTTCCTCCTGTGTTAATTGTTAGAAATTTGAGACTCTATAGTCTCATTCTTGTGCTGCTAGAAAGCAGAACAACCAATGATGGAAGGCCTGTTTATTTGGCTCAGGAGTTAAGAATGGTTTTTCTAGCCAGGTGTGGGTAGCTCATTTCTATAATCCTAGCTACTCAGGAAGCTGAGATCTGAGGATCATGGTTCAAAGCCAGCCTAGTCTCAAATTAACCACTAAAAAGCCAGAAGTGGACTCAAGTGGTAGAGTATTAGCCTTGAGTGCAAAAGGTAATGGACAGTACCCAGGCCCTGAATTCAAGCCCCAGTACCAGCATACACACAAAAAGCATGGTTTTTATTATTTTGTAATATTGTCAAATAAATGAATAAAAATACATAATAAATACCCCAAAGGCAAAGAAGACTTTGGAAAAAAGATTGTGTTGCTTGCAAAACCTAAAGTATTTACTGTTGGGCATTTTATAGAAAAGCCTGATTGAAATCTATTACTTATAATTTCCATTCAGATTAGGTGGCCATTAATTCCTTACATGTGTACAAATGGGATTTATTATTACTAGAGTACAGAATTAAGCAGTAGCCTTTTTTTTTGAGTCTTCCTGTCCAATGAGCTACAGAATATGTTCTGTAAATAGGTAATGTATGCTATCTATATATATCATTCAGCCAATATGATTTAAATATAGATATTTTTGCATTTCAGGGAGAGATTATTCCTGCAAAAATTATTCTTGCATACAGCAATGTAAATCTTGATCTGCTTTTGATTTCCATTATAAGATTAAAGCTGAGTGTTTTCTTGGAAAACATCCTGCATGTTGATGAAATAAAAAACCCTTGATGAAGGCTTCTGGATGCTGGCATAGTACTTGCTGATGGCCTCACTTAGCAGGTCATTGTTGATATTTGGATCCATTTTCAGAATCACCCAGTCATTCTATCTATCCTAGCATGCAATACCACACTTGGTTCAGGTTTGGTCGTAGGCTCTGTGGTGGGAAATGCCACATGAAAATGTCATTTGTTTTCGTTCCTTGAATCCATTCTTCTTGTCACTAAAGTTACACTGGAGTGCGAGTTCCACAGGATAAGGTTTGGCTTCATTGTGAGGTTATTGTGTTTGGAACAGTGCTTGATACATGTTATGTGAGGCAGTGAACAAACAGATGAGAATGGAGAGCTGTGGTGATCACAGCTTGCTGGTAGTGCAGAGCAGATTAGCTTCCCAGAGCCTGCTTTTGCTGCAGGAGGCAGCAGTCCTTAACTTCCTCAGGGATCTGCCCTCAAGACTAGGGAGTTTGTGGTCCTTTTGTCTTCCCACATACAGTTTCCGGTACTTCCTCTATCTTTTTCTTTAAGTTTGCTTCCGAGTATGCCATATGATTTCTACCTTGTGGGCAGAGAAAGTAATATAGGAGTACATTTTATAAATATTGATATGTGTATATATTTTAATGTTCATATATAATAACACTCACCTGCATACACACAAACATCGAGTGATTCCTTGGTAAATGTAAAAGATTGGTTCCAGGACCCCCAGACACTAAAATCTATGATGCAAAGATCCGTATATAAAGTGATATAATATTTCCATATAACTTGTATGTATTCACTTAAACCATCTATATAAAATCTATTAAACATATTACTCATAATCCATTACTTTGGATTACTGAGAATACCTAGTACAATGCAAGTGATGTGTAAATCATTGTAACATTGTTTAGGGGACAACAGTAAGAAAAACAATGTGTACATGTTCACTGCAGCCACAGTATTTTTTCCCTGAAATATTTTTGATCTATAGTTGGTTGAATTTTGGGATGTGAAACCTGAGGCTACATGACAATACATTTTTTAGGCAAGTAGATTCTTTGTGGATTTGTATAGGACTCCAGCTCTCTTGGGAGGATGAATTTACTGTTGCTGCTCTTGACTTTGAAAGCAGGGCCATGGTGAGGCAGGCATCTTCAGTGGCTTGCTCTGTGCTTTGGGTGCTACTCTTCTGCATCTGAAGTCTTAGGAATTTTCTTTTTTATTGATACATAGGTTGTACGTGAAAACGTAAGTTTCAGAAGCTATACATACCCTATGATTCCATGTGTAGAAAGTACTGTGAGTTGGCAGACATATGACAGAAAACAGGCGAGTTGTTTCTAGGGGCTGGGGGGAAAGAGACCTATTTACCAGGGAGTAGAGGTTTGGGGTTTCCTTTGAGATGATGAAAGTGGTTTGGAACTAGGTAGCAGTCGTGGTTGTACCAAGTTGTGAATGTACTAAATGCCACTAAATTGTACACTTGAAAGTGGTTAATTTTATTTGTTAATCTTTTTTTTGGGTCAGTCATGGGGCTTGAACTCAGGGCCTGAGCAACTGTTCCTGAGCACTTCAGCTCAAACTTAGGGCTCTATCACTTTGAGCCACAGTGCCACTTCCAATTTTCTAGTGGGTAATTGTCTGGGCTGGCTTTCAATCTCCATCCTCAGATCTCAGCCTCCTGAGTAGCCACTAGTGCCAGGCTTTATTTGTTAATTTTTATTTTTTTCAGTGTTATTAGATTTTTTTTATTATCAAGGTGATGTACAAAGGGGTTTCAGTTACATAAGTAAGGTAGTGAGTACATTTCTTGTCAACTTTGTAATCCCTTCCCTTAATTTTCTCCTACTTTCCATTCCCCTCCAACCCCCCAAATTGTACAGATCATTTCTAACATATTGTCTTGTGTGTATCACTGTTGCATTGGTTCCCCCTTGTCCTTTGTCTCACCATTCTGTTGTTCCCCTTCCTTTCCCTAATTCAAATAAACGTATATACAATAAGCCAGACCCAGAGAAACATAGGTCCCACGATTTCCCTTATTTATAATAATTAGTATACGTCTAGGATAATCTTAGCAGATGAGCAGAATAGCTCAATAGCTATGTACATATGACCATATAAGATGATGCTAAGCAAAATGAACTGTAAGACTTGGACACAAGAGGTTTGTCTTTGTTGTTGTTTTTAATGTACTATGTGATCGTTTGTTTCTTTTGTATGTTCTTCTCCTGATGGTATAGCTTCTGTTGTTATTGTATTTGATTTTGGTACCCTGGCATTATTTGTGAATTTTGACTACCATTAAAAATGTTTTTCTAACTGGACGTCGGTGACTTACACCTATAATCCTTGATACTCAGGAGACTGAGAGCTAAGATTTCTGTTCAAAGTCTGCCTGGGAAGAAAAGCTTGTGAGACTTTTATCTCCAAATATCTATCAAAAAAGCTGGAAGTGGAGCTGGGGCTTAACTAGTCTTGAACACTAAAGCTCAGGGACTGTACCTAGGTAGTTCAAACCCCAGGACGGGCACAAAAATGTTTTTTTTCTTCCTCTGTCATATCCATACTCTTTATTTCTATCCATACCCATCTCAAAGGCATATTTGAAGGTTGGCAGTATATATTAATATATGCATCAAATATGATATCAATATTGAATTTGTTGAGACTTCTTTTGTACTTAGTAAATGGTTAGGTTTATAAATGTTTTTTATGTGCTTGACAGGAATGGTGGATGCTCTAAGTTTAGGGTGGTATATGTAAATCCATTAGATTGAAAATCTTAAAGCATTAATTGTAACCCACAGCAAGAAATATATTTTATATCACTACTCAGTATACAAATATCAATAAAGGTATTTTCAAAGGAATGCTTACCTGTCATTGATTTTATGCTAGCATTTTCAGTTTTATTTTTATTTAAGGAATACCAGCAGATTGCTGCAATTTGTAAAAATATATGGGATTAAGAAAAATTTAATTTTATTGTCAAAGTGATGTACAGAGGAGTTACAGTTACATATGTAAGATAGCGAGTACATTTCTTGTTGAACATTGTTGCTCCCTCCCTGTTTTTCTCCCACTTTCCCGCCCCCACTTTCTGCTCCCCCTCCCCCGTTGTAAAGTTCATTTCCTACATACTGTCTTGTGAGTATCGCTGTTGCATTGGTTCTCCCTTTGTCCGTTGTCTCACCATTTTGTTATTCCCCTACCGTTTCTGAAATCAGGTTAATGTATATACAAGATGCAGGGTACCAGAATAAAATACGGTGACAATAGGGGATAAACCAAAGGGGGGGAGGAAAGAAAGAAAAAAGAAATAACTTCACACAATACATTAAAAACAAACAACAAGAAAAATACCTTTTGTTCCATATGTTGGAGTTCATGCTGATTAGCATCATCTTATATGGTCATATGTAAATAGCTATTGAGCTTTCGTGATCCTCTGCTAAGACTATTCTAGACATATACTAATTATTACAAAATGAGGGAAATCAGGAAGCCTATGTTTCTTCGGGTCTGGCTTACTTCACTTAATATGATTTTTTCCAAGTCTTTCCATTTCCTTATGAATGGGACAATGTCATTCTTTCTGATGGAAGTATAGAATTCCATTGTGTATATTTACCACATTTTCGATCCATTTATCTACTGAGGGGCATCTAGGTTTGTTCCTTATCTTAGCTATGGTAAATAATTGTGCATTGATTTTGGTTGTGCTGTTAGCTTTAGTATGGCCTTCTTTGTGGTCGTTTGGGTAAATGCCCAGGAATGGGACTGCTGGGTCATAGGGGAGCTCTATGTTTAATCTTTTGAGGAACCTCCATACTGCTTTCCAGAGTGGTTGAACAAGTTTACTCTCCCACCAACAGTGCAGTAGGGTCCCCTTTTGGCCACATCCCGGCCAGCATCTGTTGTTATCAGAATACTTGATAATGGTTATTCTAACTGGGATAAGGTGGACTCTCAATGTGGGATTGTTGGTTAATTGTGTGGTTTAAATTTTTTGTAGCCATTGATAGTTTTATGAATTTATTGTGAAATTATGAATTTTAATTTTTATGATTTATTAACTTTATATATTTTGAAATCATATTTTCAATTTAGGACTTTTGTAATGATTCATTCTTATCACTTGATAATGGCCTCTTTATTATTTAATTTTGCTATAGGGTCTTATTTTATCTAGTTTAATTTATTCATAAGCTAGATGTTTTGGGTTTTATAGCTTCTGCCATTTCCATCCTCATCCTGGACAGGTACCTTAATGCTAATTGCTCCTTTGATTTTCAGTGGCCTTCCGGACTACTCACCCCTTTACCTTATGTGTAGACACATCCATTCCTTATGGGGCATTCAGTAATATTTGTTGAATGAGAGAAGGTTTAATCATCTTTACTTTCCCTTGAGAAAGAACCATATAGTATTTAAAAATCTCTTGGTGAGGAATTTCCAATTATGTGAATGATTACCTCAACAGTTGGTACAAACCAGTGGTTCTACATCAAGATTCTTTGACAGTGCCTTTGAGTCATAGAATGTTAGTGTTTGGACAGTGATAGCAGTGATAGTGCTCCTCACAGGTCCTCACAGTTCTGAACATTCACGAAGGTCACTGGGGTAACACAATGTCAAATTGTTCCCTGTGAACACAGTGACCTCTTCTTCCTTCCTTGATTCCCTGGAGTCTGGCCCAGGATATTGGGGTGGCGGCTCTGGGTAGGTGATGGTGCCCTTTGGAGTAGCCTTCAGAACAGCAATATGGTTTGCAGACTTCCCCAGTGATTTAAAACGTAGTCATTTCTCCCTGCCTACTAACAAAAACTAACAAAAGTTTTCTAGAACTTGATAATGAAGGTAACGTTTCAGCAGGCTATCTACTGATCTTTTTGCATTGAAATAGAAGTTGTGAATTTTTTAAATCTTTTTTTTTTATTGTGAAAATACTGTACAGAGGGGTTACAATTACATGGGCAAGATAATGAGTACATTTCTTATCAAGCATTGTAGCCTCCTCCTTTGTTTCCCCTTCCCATCCCATCCTCCTTCTGTCCCCCCCGCCTACCGAATACTCTCCCCCCCACACCAAAGTTGTAAAGTTTGTTTTTGACATAACGACTTGTACATCTCATTGTTGCAATGGGTCCACCTGTATCCCTATTTAAACGATTTGTTTTTCCCCTTCCCCTCCACAAATTATACCGACATCAAATATAGTGAAAGAAGGGGTTATACTGTGGGGGAGGGACATACAAAGCAACAAAGAAATAATCTTATAAATGTGTTAGAAACAATCGCATGAAAGAAAAAAAACATTTAAATACATATCTTAGGGTTCATTTCCCTAACATCACCTTATCTGACCTTTTCTGCTTGACTCAGACATATATAGATATTGCAAATGAGGGAAACCATGGGACCTATGTTTCTTTGGGCGTGGCTTACTTCACTTCATATAATTTTTTCCAAGCCTTTCCATTTCCTAACAAATGGGGCAATGTCATTCTTTCTGATGGAGGCATAGAATTCCATTGTGTATATATCCACATTTTCTTGATCCATTCATCTACTGAGGGGCATCTGGGTTGGTTCCATATCTTAGCTATAGTAAATAATGCTGCAATAAACACAGTCATGCTGGTAGCTTTAGTGTGGTCTTGTTTGTGAACATTTGGGTAAATGCCCAAAAGTGGGATTGCTGGGTCATAGGGGAGCTCTATGTGGAGTCTTTTGAGAAGTTGTGAATTTTAATGAAATAGAGGGCCCAAGTTAATTTTCTTAAAAATAATTAAAATACAGACAGAACATGTATTTCTGAATAAGTTAGACTTTCATGAGGCTGTTAACTGTATCAGTATTTAATTTGTATTTTGTTAGTGCTATGGAATAAAGAGAAAATATTTCCCTTTTCAAACTTTACATCTGATTCTTGGAGATCTGTTGCGTGCATATATTGTATGTCATGTTATAAATGTAATGTGATTGAGGTGTGTTTTACTTGTCAAGTGCAGAATCAAGAGTCAGAGAAAGAGAAATGCATAGAGAATACTCCATGCTCTTGCCTATTTCCTGAGAATACTGTGCTACTATTTCTCTGTCTCAAGTGAGCCATCATACATTGAGTGGTATGATTATGAGCCAAATAAATGATTTAGTTTTCTTTTTCTTCCCTTGTCATCAAAAATTATTCAGCATTCAGAAGATACTAGGTATCTTAAGCAACCAACCAGAATGCCTTCTGTGGAGCAGTTAATTAAGCAGCACTTGCATTTCTGGCCTAGAGGTGAACCTCAGAGGAAGGAGAGGCTCGCTCCATCCATCCTTGGAACATTTTCTCTTGGCTTCTTTGTGCAGATGGGTCAATTTTCTCTGTCTGTCTGTCTGTCTGTCTGTCTGGTCTGGTATTGGAGCTTGAACTCAGGGCCTGGGTGCTGTTCCTGAGCTTTTTTGCTCAAGACTAGCACTTCACTACTTGAGCCACATCTTCACTTCTGGCTTATTTTGGTGGTTAATTGGAGATAATAATCTCACGGATTTTCCTGCCTGGACTGACTTTGAACTGGGACCCTCAGGTTTCAGTGCAGCCTTCTAAATAGCTAAGATTATAGGTGTGAGTCGCCAGCACCTGACTTGGTTAATTCTTTTACTGAAAATGTATGCAACAGTATGGGGCTCTTGATGGCTACCCCAAATCACAGATGCACCACAGTTTCCCTTGGATGTGGGAATGAAGAATGTGAGAAGTGGGGTTTGCTCTTCAGACATTTGACATTATCATGTCTTTGGATGCTGATATTGATGATCAAACATGCATTTGTGTTTATTATTTCATCCTGAGTAGTTGGGGAAAGACCTTCTATGTTGTATGCTCATCCTACTTGTTTCAGTCTCTTTTGGTGGCAGATGTGGGAGCTGAGAGAACGGGTCAGGGAGAGTCAGTGGAGTGCTAACACTGTCATTCCTCTTGGGACCATCCAACAACTGGGAGGGTTGACCGGGCTCTCAAAGATTTGTTCCTGGGAGTGGAACAATGGCTTCAGTGGTAGAGTGATAGCCTTGAGTGAAAGAGCTAAGGGACGGTGCTCAGACCCTGAGTTCAAACTCCAGTTCTGGCACAATAAAAAAAGTTAACATTAAAAAAGATTTTACTCTTTTGTTAATTATAAGGACATGGATTTTGTTGTTGTCCTCCCACACATGAGAGGAAACAAAATCATCATTGAAAAGTTTTTTTTTAACTACAAGAACCATGAAAACTTAAAGATGATACAATTTTACACAGCAAACCTATTTGGGACTAAGAGGTGTGTTTACCATATTAAATAATCACAAGACCCCTACTAGAAGAGAAATGAGGAAAGAACATGCTAATTAGCAGACTGAGCCAATGAAGGCAAAGCCAGACCATTAATTTAAAATTTGAAGTAACACCAATGGTTTATTGTCTGTTTCCAAGGCTTTCATTTGTAGGAATTTTAGTTGGAGGTTGGATTTATTTGTAAACCGTGATTACTTGTGGGGTTACCTAAGAATAGAGACCCACATGTGAACACTCCCTAAGAAAACATCAAGGGGTCAGTTTGAGTAATGTGCTTAAAGCAAAGTTGCTTTAACCTCTGTACTAGGAACCTTTTGGCTAGAAGATTCTTGGTGGTCAGAGTTTGTCTGTATGTGCAGGATACTTAGAAGCATCCCCAGTTTCTTCCCACTGATGTATCATCTTTCTAAGTTCCAAGTTTGTGACCATCAGAAATGTCTCCAGATACATTCAGGGGTAGGGAATAAACTTGCCTGCTGCTGAGAATTGCTGATTAAGATAAGCTAGTGCAGGAGTCTCCCTCTCGCTCTCTTGGAGTTCTGGAAGGAAGATCTGTGATTTGACCCAGCTCTTTGACCCATGAGCACCCTGGTGATCACATGTACTGGCCATCTACAATGGTGTCAGGTGTCTTGAAGGATTTGTTTGACTTGACTGTATGGTGGCTGCCTTGGGTTCATTCTCATACCTCATTTAATATATTGAAGTTCACACCTTGTGTCCTCAGCCATTTTTATAGAGGATGGAACTCGGTATTTATGCTTTTATTCTGAGGTGTGTTGGCCTTCATTTTCTGACTCAGCACAGAGACAAGTAGCAGGTGGTGTTACGTGTTCATCTAAGTTCTCAGCCTCTTACAAAACAGTCTTCTATAGCTGTTTGGAGACTTGTCTACAGGCTTAGAGTACAACTGCACTTAGGTGCCATTCTTGGACAAGTTGCCTCTTGTATTGTGGGTTTTACTGGGCTGAAGAGAGTATGGATGCTTTCCCAGGATCAAGCCCTTTAGTCCCACACTGCTCAACCCTGGATGCATATCAAAGCCCCTGGGGAGGTTTGAAGACTCCTGATGTCTACACCACACCCAGGCCATAACCTCAGGACCTCTGGGATGAGAGTAGGCATCTGTGGCTTTCATAATTCCTTTGAGTGATGAGTTCAGCTGTGGTATGCTCTAGGGTGGTGACATGTTTGTGGTACCTCTCTTCTTGCAGCTAAGTGTTCTATCCAGGAGAGGTGCTTGAGGGTTAGTTAGATTCATGAAGGATAAAATAAGAGTTTCCAAAACTGACATTTTGTAAAAATGAGGCCTTGAAGTGGCTTATTTGGACAAATGACCTCTTTCCATCAAAGTGGAGGCCCCAGACAACTTAGCTACAATATATAATTACTCTAGTGCGTTTTAAGTGCACAGTTGTAGGTTTTATATTTCTATAACTCCAGAAGTTGTAAAGATCAGTAACTATAATTTGCTTCCCATCCATTAATTACAGTTTTCCCAAAACAAACCAGAGGTCAGATTCTAGAGTGTTCATGAAGGCTTTTGTCTCTGGTTCATTTGAACTTGGCACTCATCAAACTTGACTCCATCTCCTTACTTTGTTTTTTCATGTCTTCTGCAATTTTTCCCTGTTGCTCACCTAAAGAACACTTCAAGCTTTGTGGGAATTTGTACTGCTTGTGTTTGGTTCACGTATTCCTCTAATGGGATAGGAACCCTTGTTAGAATGTGGGTTGGTTTTGAAACAGTCCCTTCTGCCTTCCACTTTTAACCATCTTGGTCAAGATAGTGTTTTCAACAATAGGAAAAATGGTAAAAGGAAGTCCTCCAGCCTAAAATAGTCTTTCTGTACACACTGTATCTTGGAAATTCTCCTGGGGATGTTGAATAGGGTTTGGGTGGAAATTGGTGAAAGGAGGTGTATCTTGGGAACTTTAAGGGAAAAGCCCACTTAGAGCCTCTTGCTGACTGTCTCCGGAGTATCCAGCAAAGGTTCTCAGTGGCCTAAGTACTTCTCTTTGTGTCATCTTCAGAATAACCCAGTGAGCTCTGCTGGGCAGTTCCAGGTGAGAAAAGCCGACCTCAGAGGGAGTGGGTATCTTTTCCCAGATGACACATCTCAGCAGTCAGCCGATCCATGTACCAACGAGCAGCAGTGAGTAAAGGGAGCTAAGCAGATACTTCATCTTCTTCCTGAAAACACCTTTTGCTTTCCCAAAGAAACTCGGGGAGAATTAAGGTGTGTGTGTGGGGGCATATGTGCACATTGTATAAGTGTGTCTACTAGTATATATTGGAGGCTCTATCTGTGCAAGATAAAGGAATAAAGAAGACAGAGATTCCATCCATAGTGTTTAATAATCCTGTGTCAGAACAGTCTGGGATCCACTGCTTGTGGGAATAAACCATTTTTCACCAACTCTGCCACTGATTAGAAGTTCTGTCACTAAGAGAAAATAAATCATGTTGCCAATGAAATCATGCCAGGCCACAGATTATGATGACCAGCAACGTGATTTCAGAGCTGTTAAAATGGGACTGTGAATCTTCAAAGAAATGAAGCTGGGCACCTGTGGTTCATGCCTGTAATTCTAGCTACTCAGGAGGCTGAAATATGAGGATCATGGTTTGAAGCCAGCTTGGGCATTAAAGTCTGTGAGATTCTTATCTCCAATTAACCAGCAAAAAAGCAAGAAATAGAGCTCTGTCTCAAGTGATAGAGTGCCAGCCTTGAGCAGAACAGCTAAGGGACAGCATTCAGACCCTGAATTCAAGCCCCGGTATACACACATACATACCAAAAAAAAAAAAAAAAAGAGAGAGAGAGAGAGAAAGGAAAAGAAAAAGAATTTCCTTGATCAAACCCTAATATACTTCATGTCCAAAATATTTCCTACCTTAGTAGGACTTGAGCAAGACTAGACTAATGGAAACAGCTTTTTGGAGTATTCCTCACACTCAGCATGAACATTTTACAAAGATGGGCTGATTTAAATGTCTTCTGGATGGTTAATAGATACCTATGTGTCACTTAGGGGAATGTCTGGCCATGTGATGGGTGAGATGATGACATAGTACACTACTTGGAACTCTCTTCAGGATATAATTGACAGCAGGTGACATAAGCAGAAACCACAGGAGATGCCAAGCAGATAACTGAAGTGAGGACAACCAGGTTTCTGGAATATTTCTCCCAGTTTGTTTCAGGCTTATGAGGATGGCTTAGAGGATTTAAGTGCTGGATGATATAGGCCACTTGCTGAGTACTGGGGTAGGGTCCCATGATGTGCAGAGGGGAGGGAACTAGCCCTGGACCAAATTAAGAGCTGATCAGAACTAAGACTGCAGGGCTCCAGAAAGTCTGCTACTGAATCAAGATCTTAGCCATACCATCTGTAGCTCTGTCTCAACAGTATGCTGCCTATCTAAGTGTTGTCTTTTGGGGGCCATTTTAGCACAATAAAGAAAAAAAGAGTTTGGTTTAGGTGGCTGTTATCTTACTGGAGTCAGTCAAAAGAATACACAAATCCATCCCAGCACCACAATACATGTTTAATAAATGTTTAACTTTTTTCATTTCTCCAGTACTATTCAAGAAACAACAGTTTAATCAATAATTTAGTAGCCAACATCATTTCCTGTAAAAGTGTGTGGCCTGATCTCTGTCTCTACATAGCAAGCCTTTCCTCTCTGGGGTAGACAGTTCCCTGGAAAGTGGAGGAACCTTTTTTTTCCTCACACTCTAAGCTGACTAATACAGACTTTAAAAAAATATATATATTCATTAATCATTTCCTATAAGACAACATCATTGTCTTAGTTTCTGTATATATTGTATATTTCTGTATAGTAATTTTTTGGATTTATGAGCATTTAATGATGCATTTTTATTCTCAGTTTACATGTACTAAGAAACTCAAAGAATGAGTGGGTGATTTCTGTCTTCTCTTGCAAAATCATGTTTTATATGTATTTTTTATATATCTATAAATCTGCAGACTTTCAGTGTGCTTTTTGAGGTGGTGTCTTTTGATAGTTTAAGAAATGTTTTCCAAGGAGCATGAATAATTCAAAGCCTACATGTACAGGTGTAGTTGATGCCTTGATTTGCAGTGAAGACATGGCATATCTTTTGCTTTCAGGATGGAAATTGAAACTTTAGCTTTTGCGCCTCCCTTCTCTTCTCTGTATAGAAATATCTTTTCTGCAGTGGTTAGGTTGGAACCCAGGACTTTGGGCATGTTGGGCAAACACTCTACTATTGAGCTATGGCCCAGCCCTAAGAACTAACTGCCTTTTAAAATCAGGTCTGACCTCCCTGGTGGGTTTATAAAAGCTGAATGTGTGTGCTGTTTTGAGTGTTGAAAGGGAGGTGCACACAGTACTAACTTTCATTCTATAATAATATGTGCAAGCTAGACTCAACAGAGTGAAAAAACCAAAACAATAGTTTGAGCAGCAGAAAGTGAGTCTACTTCATGCAGAGAGGGCTGTAGGCAGACTGGAGCCTGTGTATATTGGGGTGCATGTCACATGTTTATCTGCAAAATCATACTCCGATATAAGGACAGTGGAGGGGTGAAGGCTGTAGTAAGGAGTGGGCAGGAAACTCCTCCTCTAGGAAGCTTATAAAAGCATGTTCTCCAAGCATGGTGGGTATGTGTGCAGTGATGGTCAGTGCAGAAGGTGTTTTGCTAATCTATAAATGGGCTTTCTCTAATGGCTTCTAGGATTTGGTGCTGGGGTGGGTTTTCCTGTGTTAAGAAGGAATTTTTCCCAAATTGTCACCAATATTCCATTTGATAAATTTTAAATAACTATTAATGTTTTATTATTAGTATTCTTCATTTCTTACTGTGCAAATTAAGCTTTATCATGAGTCCATATAGGAAAAATACATAATGCATATGGTTTGATCCCCCTGAGGAAATGGCAGGCCTAGGCAATGAACACATTCCTGTCAAGGTCAGGGACAAGGTGAACTACTCATCAGCCCTGGGCTCAAGGGAGGTGTGTGTGTTCACCTAAGTGCAGAGAGAGAGGTTGGCCAGAAGGTCTCTGTGGGAGAAACTGAAGAGAAAGGAGAGTCATGCTTCCTTTCTCATGGCAATTACAACACTGATGTCTCCTCGTAAAACACGTTCATGTCTCTGGCCTGTTCTGTCCAGTGATTTTGGAGGCAAATGTCTTTGTAGTTGGTTAGTAGAGAGATAGATTTTTCTTTTTATTAGCATCCATTAATAGTTCAGGGAGGTTTTATTGTGATAATTCCATAGATATGTGCAGGGTACTGAAGTAAGGATACTGGGTCTAACTGGTGCCATCCTGGCCTTGTGGTAGGTGATAGGGAATTGGATTTAACTGGCTCTATCTTGTCTTCATGGTAGAGGAAGGTGAAGTCCCACCCCCAAGGTAATGGATATATCTGGATACCTAGAGGCAGGGGTGGGGACTTGGAAGATAAGTTACTGGACCTGCCAGTCCTGTCCTTGAACTCATGAGACTCTCTAGTTTCTTGTGACCCTGCCCTCTGCCCCTGCCCCTATATAGGCCTGGGCCAGTTCAGGCACCATTACACATGTCTCATGCCTCCAGACTCTCTTTTGGTCACCATGATGTCCCACTTCAGTTCTCCATTGGAGTTGATCGGGTTTGTTGGTATACTCTCCTGTTGTCATGGCCCAATATTCTAACAGTGTGAAGTGTATTCCAGGGGCTGTAAGTCTTTTGAGACAGGAGTCTACCTGCAGCCACCAGCTCTCCAATGAAGACTCAAAATGTGGCTTCTCTGTTTCTTGCGACTGTATTCTCACAACATTCCACTCTGGACAGTTTCCTCCCTCTGCTACATTCCTAGAGTCTCTTTCTCTCCTCCCCTGCCTTTCCAAACAGTGTTTGGTGGGTTGCATAAAGATAGCATACTTTGATCTCTGTCCTAGTACCTTTTCCTTTCTCCCTTCTCTCCCTTCCACACTTTCTCCCCTCCCCCTTTTCACTCATGCCCCATTAGTAACAGTAGAAATAAAGATAGTTTTATATTGTGCATTTTAATCAAAATCCAGCCTTTTTTTAAATTATTTTTTTGAAGGTGGTACTGGGACTTGAATTCAGAGTCTGTGTACTCCACCTTATTAGAGCTTTTTTTCACTCAAGACTGTTGCTTTACCAATTGAGCCACATTTCTACTTTCTGCTTTTTGGTGGTTAATTGGAAATAAGAGTCTCATGAAATTTCCTGCCCTGTCTGTCTTATAGGCGTGAGCCACTGGTCCACTGGTACCTGTTTTTTTTGTTGTTGTTGTTTGTTTGTTTTTTAAACAGCAATACTTAATATAAACAAATTGAAATCAGTTTGGTGCTCCTTAGCCTCAATTTTTAAAAATTGATATATATTTTTGCATACTTATGGAGCTAAGTATATAACTTGATATATTTCTACTGTGAGATAATTAGCATTCCCAGCTCCTTAAATGTAATTTCCTTGTGTTGGGACTCTTCAGCCTGCTCTAGTTGTAACTCTCCTGAAGTGTTGGGCTCTCCATAATCCCCTTAAACTTGGAGACATCCTTGAGAAACTAGATAGTGGTTATTTGTACTTAATAGCCCTGTGAGATTAGCTGATTGCTGATTGTTTATCATCCTAATCAGAAGATGCTCTCAGGCTCAAGGAGATTAAGAAACATAATCTTAGATAATTTATTGAGGAAGTGATAAACTGCTAGTAGTCTGTTAAGGCTGGGACAGTGTGGTCTTCCTTTTTGTATAAACTCATTGAATTGAGTTGGAAAGTGAACCTCGGAGGTATGGATGGGATTGAGAAAGATGAGGGAGGACAATGGAAGCGTGACATTGGTTAAAATGTGTTATAATCTGACCTGTGGAATTGAAACCCCTTTGTATAACTACTTACAAAACAAGCGAACACAAAATCAGTCCTCTTGCTTTTTAGGTCTTTTCACCACAAATTCAGTGCTCTTTCCACAAAACAACCCTACACTACCTTCTTCTACAAAGGGCAGTTCCAGAGCCTTAAAGAGCTAGGTGGTATGACCAAGGATTCCCTTAGTCCTGTTGAGTGCAATTCTTACTGCAGAGCCCCATGCATGATGAATGTTTTGAAGTGAGATGAATGGAGGGGGTTTGAGAGCTGTCTGCCTGAGGTCAGAGGTGTGGACAGGACCCTGGTTAATTACAGTGGTGTTAATTACCCAGGAATAATTGTGTCTGGCTGTCCCTTCCCTGCCTTCCATGTAGAATTAATGAGGACACTCTTGTTTCAGTCACTCATCAGTGTTCTTTGTTTCAGCTGCTTTCCTAACTGCAAATAAATTGCTTAGAATAGCAAGTACCTTTGATTCCATTGTTAAGACTAGAGAATGTTTAAAGGATGGGTTTCAATTGGATTCATTAATAGAGGGAACTGGCTGCTTTTCCAGGACAAAAATTACATGCATAGCATTCACAATCTTCAACTGGGTAAGAGATTATGGGTTAGGAGAAATAAATGGAATGACAGTTGAAGAGAGGACTGTGGCTAAGCACCCACGAATACACACACAGACCAGGAAGGATGGGAGGGAAAAGAAGAAAACAACTGATTTACTTTGTGTCATGCAGTACAGTTAATGGATATGGTTAAATTATGATGTGCTTGCTGTTTGAGAGTTTATTTCTCATTGCATTTGGTGGCTGTCCAGGAACTCATCAAATCAAGTTAATGGAGAGTTAAATGGCTTTTGAAACAAGCTGGCTTGAGGCAGCTGGAGGCTAGGGCAGGGCTTCATGGCTGAGCCAAGAGGTGGGCGTTCTCTTGCCTGGGGAGATCTCAAGGGAGCTGCTAAAAAGCAGTTATCAGTGTCTCCCAGAGAGTCCTTGCTCCCTCCACTTTGTTCAGAGCTGCCTTTGTTTCTTCAGGAGCTCTAACACAGTGTAGACCTTCACCCTCACTGAACCCACAGCTATCTCCAGGCAGGTGGAAGCCAGCTCTGATCTGGACCAACAATCTTAGGGTGGTAGAGGTGTTCAGGCAGGTTGGAAGAATGGCTTTGTAAAGTTTGCTTATTAGGCAACTCAAGTTACTTTAAACATTTGGGAAGATGGAGTAAATTGCTTTTAAGCTTCTCTGGGTGGATAGACTAGATTGAATTTCTGGGTAGTTTCCTGTTCTTTGGTAAAAACATTGTTGCAGCAGTTTAGGAAGTTTAAAGCTTTTAAAATTATATTCCACATGTATATATGGAGGACACATAAATGAATTGTCAAGGGCAATCACATATTGTACTGGTATGTTGTGTCTTAATTTTTGTTTTCTTTCTTTTTTGTTTGAAGTTCTTCTTTGTACTTCTCAGCACAGTATAGGTCCAGCCCTAAGCATCATTGGTCTTACTACTGGTAGATGTTAGTTTTTAGTGAACTCTTTAACCAATTACTACGTACCTTGTAGCTTGTAACTGTGCTAATCCATTGTGTCATATTTTTTTTCTTAAATGATACCAGGTCTTTAACTCAGGGCCTCATACTCTTGCTTGGCTCTTTCACTTTGGAGATAAGAGTCTGATGGACTTTTCTGCTCAGGCTAGCTTTGAACTTCGATGCTCAGGTCTTAGTCTCCTGAGTAGCGATGATTACAGGTGCAAGCCACCAGCACTTGGCTTGTGTCATACTTCGGTGGTCCAGTAGTCTGGAGTGGGTCTTGTTGGTAAATGGGGTTTCTATGAGATGGAGTTCCTTCTTGAGGACTGCAGGTAAGAACCTACCCTGACCTTTAGCATTTATGGGATGGCTGGATTTCTTTCATTTTGTTTTGTTTTTGTTGGTTGTGGGGCTAGAAGTCTGGGCCTGGGTGCTGTCCCTGAGCTCTTCAGCTCAAGGCCAGTTTTCAACCACTTGAGCCACAGCACCACTTCCAGTTTTCTGGTGGTTAATTGGAGATAAGAGTCTCATGGACTTTCTTGCCCGGGCTAGCTTTGAACCATGGTCCTGAGATCTCAGCCTCCTGAGTAGCTAGGATTACAGGCGTGAGCCACCAGTGCCTGGCTTGGATTTCTTGAATAACCCTCTCTGTTACCTGCCAATTTATCATGACAGACTAAGATGTCCTCTCACTGTCATTTCTCTGATGCCTCTCCTGATACCTTCTGCATTTTTAAGACCCTTGTGATTACATGGGGTCCACCTGGATAATCCACAATAATCTTTCTGTGTTAAGGTACTTCACTAGCCCTCATTCTTTTTATCATTCTGTGGACTGAGGACTTGGACATTTGGGATTGGGAAATTATTCTGCCTATCACAATGAGATAAATTGAGACTTCATTTATTTCTTCTAACATGCATAGTGGGGAGGCTGAGATCCAAGGCATAAATACTTATTATGTACCAATGGGTGCTAGGTGCTTCCACGTCTTTTTTTTTTGTACCAGTACTAGGGTTTGAACTTAGGATCTGGGCACTATCCCTGATCTCTTTTTGCTCAAAGCTATTGCTCTACTTCTTGAGCTACTCCTCCACTTCTGGCTTTTTGTTGGTTAATTGGACATAAGAATCTCACTGTTTATAATTTCTGTACCCTTTATCGTATATATGTTTATCTGATTTGGAGAGGGAAGGTGAAGCACAGAAATGGTGGGACAAAGGGTGAACCAATTCAGCATTGAAACCTACTAGACACTATGTTGGAAATGAACTACACAACTTTGTAGGGAGGAAAGTTGGGAGTGGAAAAATGGGCAGAGAATGAGGGAGGGGGTGACCCTGTTCAAAAGGAAATGAGCTCATTTCCTTTTGTAACCCCTCTGTACATTACGTTTACAATAAAATTAAAACAAACAAACAAAAGAATTTTATGGATTTTTCTGCCTGGGCTGGCTTTGAACTGAGATTCTCAGATCTCAACCTCCTCTGATTACAGGCATGAGCCAGTGGCACCCAGCTGTATATCTACTTTAAAGCTCAGGAAACTGAAGCTCAGAGTGGCTAGTGAACCTTCCCTAAGTCACCAAGCTAGTGACAGCTGAATCTCACACCAGGGTTATGAGCTGCCTGATCCTCCACTGCTTACAGGGTGCATGCTACTAGCTGTCAGGTTTCTGGTTTCTTGTCTGGTATTCTTTTTCTGTCTTACTCTGCCAGATTGCATTTTCCTCTACTGATGTAATAATGCATTTTCCAGAAGTTCCTTTTGAGAGAGGACTTAATATCTATCAGTGCTTTCTAGAAAAACCTTTAATGCTTTTGTAGCTCCTGATTTTCTTCTTTAAGGGATACTTACTTTTTTCATCCCCTAAGAGCATGATCTTTATTGTCAACAACCCAGTTCAAACATTAAAAGATGGAAATTCTTAGATTAAAAACTTCACCTGGTTTTCCTCTCTTGCCCTGCTTCTGCACTATTTACTCAGCTCTGAGTCAGATGTCTTTTGATGTTTATTCCTAAACTTTTAGATTTTTTTTCCTCTAATGCATTAGGTACTTTTTTTTTCCAGTCCTGGGGCTTGAATTCTGGGCGTGGGTGCTGTCCTTGAGCTCCTTTTTGCTCAAGGTTTGCGCTCTACCACTTAAGCCACGGTGTCACATATGGCTTTTTCTGTGATTAATTGGAGATGAGAGTCTCACAGACTTACCTGCCTGGGCTGGCTTTGAACTGTGATCCTCAGATCTCAGTCTCTTGAGTAGCTAGAATTACAGGCATAAGTCACTGGTGCCTGGTCCATTAGGTACTTTTCCCCCCATTTTATTGTAAAGATGATGTACAGAAGGGTTATAGTTACATAAGTCAGGTAATAAACACATTTTCTTTTGAACAGTGCCACTTCCTCTCTTCCTCTCTCCCAGTTTTCCCCTCCTGTCTTCTCTCCTCCCCATGTTGTATAGTTCATTTCCAATGTAATGTCTAGTGAGCATCACTGCTGAATTGCCCTTTGTCCCACCAATTCTGTGCTTCTCTTTCCTTCCCCAAGTCAGATAAACTTATATACAAGAAAAAGAGTACTGATATCATAAACTGCAACAAAAGGGAATAAACTAAAAAAAGAAAAAGAAAAAACCTCACAAACAGTGCAATAAAAAACCCTCGTTTCCATTTCAATAAGCATCATTTTATATGATAATATAGCTATTGAGCCCTTGCCATCCTCTCCTAAGAATATCCTCCTTTGTTCTCACTATATGAATGTTTAGACTGCTGTTTAATTAATCATGTCCAAGTGTAATTATTTGTCTTTTACTAATCATTGGGTTTACTTGTAGATTTATAGGCACATTCTAATGATTACAAATGAGGGAAACCATGCAGCCTATGTTTCTTTGGGTCTGGCTTACTTTGCCATTAGGTACTTTTTAAGTGTTATCATAGTATGTTTTCTTTGGAATGCAAGGTGCTTGTCATTGAATCCAAGGCCCCAGGCATGCTGGGCAGGCAGGTGCTATATTGTTGAGCTTCTCTTATTCTGCATAGAGTAATGTCACTAATTCATGTAATAGCATGTACACAATTTCTATCATTTAAAAAGTTGGATGATACTTCATTGAATGTTTATAACATATTTTGTTTATTCACCCATTGATGGATGCATGTGGTTGTTTCCATCTTTTTGCTACTGTGAATGTTTCTATAGTTGTACAAGTGAGTCCCACTTCTAGTCCTTCTGGGTGTGTGCCTGCAAGTTGGGATTACTAGATCATATGGTAGCTTTCATTTTAATATTTTGAGAAACTTTGGCCATGTGCCAGTAGTTCAAGCCTGTAATACTGGTTACTCAGGAGGCTGAGATATGAGGATTGTGGTTCAAAACTAGCCTAGGTAGGAAAATTCATGAGTCTCTTATCTCTAGTTAACCACCAAAAAGCCACAAGTAGAGCTATGACTCAAATGGTAGAGCATCAGCCTTGAGTGAGAAACTAAGAGACAGAGTCCAGAGTCTGAGTTCAAGCTCCAATACTGGGACTCTTCACCTCCCCCCCAAATTGAGGAACTGTCATGCTATTTTCCATAGTAATTGTATCATTTTATATTCCTACCAGTAATGTACACACATTCTAATTTCTCCACATCCTTACCAAACCTTATTTCTCTTATATTAGTGTGAAGTTTAATTTGCATTTCCCCAATGACTAGTGATAATTGAGCATCTTTTTATATGCTAATTGATTATTTATATATATATATTATATTCTTTGGACAAATGTCTTTCAAGTTGTTTATGTGTGCACAGTTTTACTAGGTAAAACCAAATCATTTTCCACAGTGGCTATAATGTAATCAAGTTTGTGAGAATATTGATTATTTTATGTCTTTGACAATCCTACTGTGGTCAGATGGCTAATTTTTTGGCATTGTGCTGAAAGAAATGATTGTGCTTACAGTTTTAGTTTGCATTCTCCTATGGGCTACTGGAGTTGGGAGCATCTTTTCATGTGTTCTTACCTAATTGTGCCCTCTTGTGAAGTATGTGGGTGCCCACTTTTCTTCCTTAGTTGTGGTGAGAGCCTTGCTCTTACAGGCAGGCTCAGAGCACCAAGCCTATATCATTTATGCTGTAAAGTGTCTTCCAGGTTGTGTCTTGAAGTTTTTCACTTTTTTTGACACCCAGAGACTTAAATTCTAGTGTGGTTAAATCTTTTTCTTTCTGGCATATACCCCAAGCACAGTAACATGCTCTCATGTACCTGTTTGCTTTCACAATTAAGTTCTTGAACCAAATGGATCTTGTCTTTATGGTTGATATGAGCAGATAGACTCTTCCATTTCCCACTGTGCTGATGACCATTTATTTTCGGCTTTTTGTTGATCTTGTCTTAGAGGAACCACTTGGCACTTGGCTTGGCTTGGAATGAGATGGATCTCAAAATTATTAGGGAGTCTTCACAAAATGGATCACTGACTTGGAGGGTAAGTATTTTATATATTTATAGGGTACAAAGGACTACATAATGTTATGTTTTGTTAGTTAAGACAGCATCGTTCAGAGCCAGTGGCTAGTTCTCTATGGTTGAATCTGGCCAGTTTGCCATATATTTTAGTTCCACATGTCTGTTTTCTGAAGAAATAAGGAGAGGTAACTGGTGAACTTATTACAGATTTTATGAGGTTGGTATGATGAAGCAGTGTGCTGTGACAAGATTGCTTTTCCCTCCAGCCACTGTTTCTTAATCTGTTCTGTCTATATCCTAACTCAGGGTGCCATTTGCTGAGAGTGCTTTCCCTCACTGTGCTTTCCTGAGGACTTGAGATAACGAGTCTAAAGTGCTAAGGGCACCTATATGGGGCTGGGAGGGAGCTAGAGCCCTCATATAGTTCTAATCCAAATGGTGGAAAATACAGATATAAACAATTTTATTGTTATTACTAAGGTGATATACAGAGGGGCTACCATTTCATAAGTCAGGTAATGAGAATATTTCTTTTTTTGGACAATGTTACTCCTTCCTTTACTTTCCTTCAGTTTTCCTCTCCCATCCCTGCTCACCAGATACACCGGTCATTTCCCACATAGTGTATACTGAATAGCAGGATCGCGTTTGCTCACCTTTTCTCTCTCCCTTTCTGAGCCCCTCAGAAGAAAAAAAGTCCAACCTCCTTGGGCACTCCCAGAAGAACAAAAATCCAAAGCAAAAACAAACACCACCACCAATAACAACAACAACAACAAAAAGAAACATGTTTCCATTTCCTGTTTGTTTCAATAAATAGTATTTTAAATGTTCAGAGAATAGTTACACCATTGTGTTCCTCCCTTAAAGGTAATCTAGAATGCCTAGAGTCCTTATAGGTTATATTTTAGATATAGGTTTCATTTATGAGAAAAAACATGCACCGTTTGTCTTTCTGAGCTTAGCTTACTACCTCACTTAGCATGATTTGTTCTAGGTCCATCCATTTCCCAGCAAATGACATAATCTTATTTTTTCTAATGGATGAGTAAAATTCCATTGTGTATATGTACCACATTTTAGTAATCCACTCATCTGTAGGGCATCTGGGCTGTTTACATAACTTGTCTATGTGCATAGTACATAACAATGAATATGGATGTGCAAGTGTCTTTACTATATCCTGACTTGTAATGGTCTGGGTAGATGCCCAAGAGTGGTATGGCTGGGTCACAGGGAAATTCTATGTTTAGTTTTTTGAGGAAGCTCCAATCTCCTTCCAGAGTGTTTGTCCTAGTTTACATTCCCACCACTAGGGTTCCTTTTTCCCCATATCCCCATCAACATTTGTTGTTCAAATTCATGATGTTGGCCAGCATAACTGGGGTGAAATGGAATCTCAAAGTTGTTTTGATTTGCATTTCATTTATAGTTAGGGATGTTGAACATTTCCTCATGTTTCTATTTGCCATTCTTCCTTCTTCTTTTAATAAATGTCCCCTTAGCTCCTTTGCCCATTTAGTGATTGGTTTATTAACTTTGGGAGGGGCTATTTTTTGTTTTAGATAATAGACCTTTATTTGATCTATTGCTAGTAAAGATCTCCCAGTCTGCTGGCTGGCTATCTAGTTTAATAACTATGCCTTTTGCTGTGCAGAAACTTTTCTATTTTGATGCAATCCCATTTGTCAAGTTTCTCTCCTATTAACTATGCCCCTGGGACTTTTTCTTTCTTTTCTTTTCTTTTTTAAAAAATCCTACTTATGCCTGTAAGTTCTACTGTTTTTCCTACTCCATCTTTCAGTAATTTCAAAATTCCAGGTCTGATGTTGAAGTCTTTGATCCACTTTGAGTTGATATTGGTGCATGGTGACAAACAGGGATCCAGTTTTAGTTTTCTACATATGGATATCCAGTTTTCCCAACACCAATTATTGAAGAGGCTATCTTTCTTCCATCATATATCTTTGGCTCCCTTGTCAAATATCACATAACTGTAGGTATATAACTTTATTTCTATGTCTTTTAGTCTGTTCCGTTGATCCAGCACCAAGCTGTTTTTGTTATTATAGCTATGACCAGCATTTTGGATTTTTTTGTTTGTTTTGAATTGCTTTGGCTATTCAAGGTCTTTTTTTTTCTAATTGGGTCATTCATTAGTGCTCCCCCCCCCCCCCCACTATGCTGTCCTGAACACTTGAGATAAAAGTCTAAAGTGCTGAGGGCAAACTCATGGCGCTGGTGAGGATTTGAACCTCATACAGTTTCAAACCAGAAGATGGGAGTATATCTTTTTGTCCTGTTTAGATTGGTGGTTTTCTTTGTTATACAGAAGCTGTCATCTTGAGGTGTGTTTTGGAATAGGACCCTGTGGTCTCTTTCCTACTTCTTTGCACCTACCCATACTTCAGTGGGGAATAGGGGACTTTCACAGTATGACAGGTCTTGGGCCCTGTCATCATGGGTGTGAGTTATTGAAATGGGATTATTAGATAGATTATTACCTCATTATATTTAATATTAGTGAATAAATACCTAAGAATTGGTGTACCTGCAATGGGATTATATGTGTGTGTATATGTGCATATGTGAGTGTGCACACATGCATGTGCACATGTATGTGTTGGTAATGGGATTTGAACTCAAAGCCTTATATGCTCAGCTTGCTTGCTTGGTTGGCTACCACTTGAGCTACACACCTCTAGCTATATTCTGCTAGTTATTTGGAGATAGTGTCTTACCAGCATTTTCTGCTTGGTCTGGTTTTGAACTGTCATCTTCTAGATCTCAGCATTCTCAGTAGCTAAGATTACAACTGTGAGCCATGGGCCTCTGGCTTTGGGATTTTTATTTTAATTGGTTGGTTTCTTCCAACTTCCCATGGGTAGACTATATCCTTATGTGACTTCAAATACAGAGTTTAGGGTAAATGCAGAAGTGGTAGCAATAAGGATTCTGTTTTCAGTGAAAGGGGACAAAAGCTACAGGAACAGAGGAACCAGTTTAAGATTGAGCTTGAAAACCTGGACTTGCCAGTTCCCTTCTGCCGGTTCACACTGGTCATTGTTAGGTTCTGATCACAGTGGGCATTCTTCCTGAGTATCCTGTATTGACCTGGCCCTTCCAGATGACAATCTGAGAGGATGGTGAGCTTGTCAGAGTGGTGGGCTGACCTCAGTGTGCTCAGTGACCACTTCTGGTCCCCATACCTGCAGGCTGTGCACCTTTCGTGGGGTTGCTGTAACAACAGACCACAAATGGGATAGCTTCAAAGCAGAAACATCCCTTCACAGTATTAGGGACCAGGAAACTGAAATGGAGATGCCAGTCAAGTAATGCTTTCTGAAGGCTGTAGTGGAATCTGTTCCACATTTTGCTGGTGTCACCAGCCATCCTCTGTGCCCTTGGTGAATGGCTGCATGGTGCCATTCCTTGCTTCTGTGATCATGAGGTGTCCCTCCTCTGTGTGTGTGTGTGTCGGTTTTCACATGGTGTCTGTGTGCCTACATCTCCCTTCCTGAATAAGAGGACCTAGGTCATATTGGATTAGGCTCATCCTGCCACAATATAACCTCTTAATTTGACTACTATGTTAATAAAAAATGCTATTTCTAAGCTGAGCACTAGTCTCTTGTCTGTAATCTTTAGCTGCTCATGGAGCTGAGATCTAGAGGATCAAGGTTCGAGGCCAGCTTTGGCAGTAAAGTCTGTAAGACTCCATCTACAATTAAACAGCAAAAAGGCAGAGAGAGCAAGGAAGCTGAGAAAGCATAAGGCCCTAAGTTCAAACCTCAGTACTGGCAAAGCAATAAGTAGTATTTCTGAAGAAGTATGCAGGTTAGGACTTGAATATTTCTTTTGGGACTTATACTTCATCCTTGCACAGTGATATGCATGGAAATTGAGTACAAGCCCTTGGAAATCTTTACTAGAAGTGACACTTTCAGACAAACGCAGGCTCATTGAGCATATGTTTTCTATTTCTTTCTTTTTTTTTTTTTTTTGTGCTTGTTAGTAGTAACTCATCTACATTGAAATTTCAGACTCCTGTCTTTTCGGTGTAAACCTTACGCTCACCTATAGGTTGTGTGTGTGTGTGTGGGGGGGTAGGCAGTGGTGGTTGCTCTATGTCACCCAAAGCAGCTAGCTACCTTTCCTTACTTCTGAGTTGTATTGGTGGTGCTGCTGGTCTCTGGCCCTCAAACCAGACCCTCTGATCCACCTCAGTCAACTTTCCCTGAGCCTTCTTTGCACCCCAGTTGACTGCTCCACCGCAAAGACCCAATTCGGCATGTCTTTCCATTTTCTGTAGAGTTGAGGCTCCTGGGACTGTGGTGGTCCCATGATAGAGCGCTGCCTCAATTTTATGTGAAGCTTCCAGGTGGATTTTCTGAAAGAGGGCTGGCTCTTGTGGCTCAATGATCCCTGGGAACTTAGATTCTGGTGAATGAAATTAAATGACACCAATCATTAGCACCAACCACCCTGACCCAAGCTTTCTTCCTATCTGTTTGCTATCCTGTTTTTAAGAAGCTCACAACAACCTTAGGCCTCTGGCCAGGCACACCCCTTGTGCCAGGTTATGTTGGTTTCATGTACTGACTCTTCCTACCCCTGGAAATGCTCAGAGGAGTAAGTGTTCAAGCCTCATCCCACAGTCTGGCTTTATCTTACCTAGGTAATGATTTTTGTGTGTGTGTGCATATGCACATGCACATGTGTGCAATCACATGCACACACGCACATGCTGGGTACTGGGGCTTTAACTCAAGGCCTGGATGCTGTCCCTTAGCTTTTTTGCTCACATTCTATGCCAAGCTTGCACTCTGCAACTAGAGCCACAACTTACAGCTTTTTGGTGGTTAATTGGAGATAAGAGTCTCATGGACTGTCCTGCCTGTGCTGGCTTTGAGATCCTCAGATCTCAGCCTCCTGAGTAGCTTAGATTTATAGGTGTGAGCCACCAGCACCTGGCTTAGGTAGTGATCTTTTTGTTGTTGTTGTTGTTGGTTGTGGGGCTTGAACTCTGGGCCTGAGTGCTGTCCCAGCTCTTTAGCTCAAGGTGAGTGCTCTACCACTTGAGCCACAGCACCACTTCCTGTTTTTGGGGTGGTTTATTGGAGATAAGAGTCTCACCAACTTTCCAGCCCAGGCTGGCTTTGAACTGTGATCCTCAGATCTCAGCCTCCTGAATAGCTAGGATTACAGAGGTGAGTCACTGGCGACCAGCTTAGGCAATGATATTGATAACCCTGCTAGATCCTCAGCTCTGAGGAAGACAGGCTTTGTCTTACTCATCACAGAAGAGTAACCCTAAGCAGAACGCTGGTGAACCTTGGAATGTGCGTGTAGATGAACAAATGGCTGGCTACACGTGGACTAAGGCTAGACAACTGAGACCAGTGGTGAGGCAGTTGGGTACCTTGGCATACTCATCTTCAAGCCAGCAGATGAAGGCTTTGCTCTTCCCCAGCTAAGAACATAGGCTTTTCACCACATACCCAGTAGATTAACTGTTGGTGCAATCACACGAAGGGTGAGAAAAGTTTTTTCCAGAATTATCATCTTTTCTGCTTCCAGCCTCTTAAAATCCCCCCCCCCATTGTTTCTGGTTGCTTTTGTTGATGGCGAAATATTTTCTGACTGTGGTACAGTATATTCAATAAACATAGTAGCCCCCATTTGGGAGAAAATACTAAATGAAAACTAAAACAGACTTTATGTCAACCACATTTACAACCAAGGAAGAGAAAACCCAAGTTGTTGATGGAAGTACATTTTATAACTGAAGAGCAATAAAAATTCAGAGCTCCAGAAAAATGATACTACTTCATGTTTTTAGAGGCAGAGGGACAAGATATATATCTGTGAGAGCTAGGAAAATTTCTTGGCATATTAATAGATTATAGATTCTTCAGAACTTTTTTTTTGGGGGGGGGTCTGGTCATGGGGCCTGAACTCTGGGCCTGGGCGCTGTCCCTCAGCTCTTCAGCTCAAGGCTAGTGCTCTACCACTTGAGCCATAGCGCCACTTCTGGCTTTTTCTACTTATGTGGTGCTGAGGAATTGAACCCAGGGCATCAAGCATGCAAGGCAAGCGCTCTACCACTGAGCCACCTTCCCAGTCCCAGAACTTTTTGTTTTTTTGAGTGCAGGTCTCATGCTTGCTAGGCAGGTACTCTGCCCCTTGAGCCATAGCCCTGACTCCACAGATTCTTTTTTTTTAATATATATTTTTTCATTGTAAAGATACTGTACAGAGGGGTTACAGTTACATGCGTAAGGTAATGAGTACATTTCCTATCAAGCATTGGTACCCCCTCCTTTGTTTTTCCCCTATGATTCCTTCCCTCCACAGAATTCTTTTGTATTAGTTTAGGCTGGCATGTATCTCTCTCTTTCAGGGTGGAGCTGCTAGATTGAGCAAGGCTTTGAAGACAGAAGGCTTCACTGACAGGGCATCCTCATAGCCATTTGACAGGCCTTATTTTTTCAAGGCAGTTTCTTATATACAAGGAAAGCTGAGTATCCTGTGATGGGCACCATGAGCACATGATGCTGCCCTGTGAGAGGTACACATCATCTCCACTTTTAGTTCTGTTACAGATGGAGGCCCTGGACTTGCCTCAGATGACCTGATGAGATATTTGGCCACTTGCTGTATTTGTTTGGCATCAGTGGAAGGTGGAGCTTTCCATCAGCCAACAGCATTCTAGTTCTTGGGAAATTCTTCCTTGTGTAGTACCTCAAGCTCATTTTAGAGATTTGTAAGAGCAATCGGAGAAAATAGCAGGTGCCACCATACAGCTGGATGCAGATGTCTGTGCCATGGGCTTTACATGGGGCATTATCAGGGCTGGGGAGGACACTAATCAGGGGGCCAGGGTCAGGTAGCCTGGGGCTATAAACATGAGTTGTCAGTGCAGTAAGGGGTTACCTGCTGACCAGAAGACTGAGAAGCCAAGTAAGCCATGGATAGGCTTGATTAATCTAGTGCCTTGGCTCAGGTGTTGGATGCATTCTGAAAGCTGCTAGAAGCTCAGCAGTTTTTGTGTATGTGAGTGTGTGTGTGTGTGTGTGTGTGTGTGTGTGTGTGTGTGTGTGTGTGTGTGTGTGTGTATGTGTTGGTACTGGGGCTTGAACTCAGGGTCTGGGCACTGTCCTTTAACTATTACTTTCCAATCAAGGCTAGCAATGTGCCAGTTGGGCCACAGCCCCTCTTCCAGCTTTTTGGTGGTCACAGATAATGGACTTTCCTACCCTAGCTGGCTTTGAACTGCAACTCTCAGATCTCAGCTTCCTGAGTAGCTAGGATTACAAGTGTGAGCCACTGGCATCTGGCTCAGAAGGCCTTTAAATGGGGAATGATGTGGGGTGAATTGTGTTTGGAAGATAACTGGCACTAGCGTGGTGGAGACAGAGGCCATTTAGGAAGCTGTGGCAATGACCTATGTGGGAAGGAAGAGAGGAGGTAAGTGGAGGCAGATGCTCAGACAGTAGGCTTGCCATAGATTAGAGAGAACACTGAGGGTTTGGCCACTGTTAGACACTTGCAAGGACAGCATCTCCCACTTGGAGGGGTCATGGAGTGCAGAGCATGCATAAACTTGGCCTTATTCCTTTTTTTTTTTTTTTTTTTTTTGATCAGTCGTGGGGCTTGAACTCTAGGTCTGGACACTGTCCCTCAGCTCTTCAGCTCAAGGCTAGAGCTCTACTACTTGAGCCACAGTGCTACTCCCAGTTTTCTGAGTGGTTTATTGGAGATAAGAGTCTCAAGGGACTTTTCTTCCTGGGCTGGCTTTGAACCGTGACCCTCATATCTCAGCCTCCTGAGTAGCTAGGATTACAGGTGTGAGCCATCAGCACCTGGCAAGGCCTTATTTGGATGTGTGTCCATTCTGTCACTTAGCAAATAAATAAGTTGGGAAAGTTGCTTACTGACTTGAACTTCAGCACATTCACTGTAAAAAAAAAATTCAGTACCAGAACTTGTTATGGGGTCTCAGAGAGGTTCAGCTTTGATCTAAGAGTAATATAACTATACTAAAGTGAACATAATAAAACTGCCTTTGGAATTTGCTTCTGGTACTTCATAGGAAGTACTGAAGGTGGTAAGCACAATGGCAGTGTCATTTATGTCTCCTCATGTGGCTACCAGGGCTCAAGGGTCCTGGAATGAACCCAGGTCTGCACCCCCACTACTCTTGCTCTGTCCTCAGAACCTTTTAGAAGGGTGTCCACATCCAGGGCAGCAGCTGGTTTTTGCTGGACCTGTGAAGGCAGGAGCAAATTTCCTTTCTTCCTTTCCTTCTTTCCTCCCTTCCCCTCCCCTTCCCTTCTCTTCCCTCCTTTCTTTTCTTTGCTTTCTGTATAGGTACTGGAATTTGAACTTAGATCCTGAGCACTATCCCTTAGCTTTCTTCATTCAAATCTAGTGCTGCTCTACCACTTGAGCCATACCTCCATTTCCATTGTTTTGCTAATTAGAGAGAAGAGTCTCATAGGTTTTTCTGCCTAGGCTGGCTTTGAACCACTGTCCTCAGATCTCAGCCTCCTGAATAGTTAGGATTATAGGCATGAGCCACCTGCTCAGTGCTGCTGCTGCTGCTGCTGTCTCCTCCTCCTCTTCCTCTTCCTCTTTCTCCTGCTCCTGCTCCTCCTCCTCCTTCTTTTTCTTCTTCTTCTACCTCCTCCTCCTCCTCTTCCTCCTCCTCCTCCTCCTCCTTCTCTTCCTTCTTCTTCCTAATTTTTAAAATTATCTTTAAGTTGTACAAAGAGGTTTCAATTCAATATGCCAGTTTTATGAGTACAACATGTCTTGATTAATGTCACTCCTTTCATCATTCTCCCTTTTCTTCCAACTCTGCCTACCCTCTCAAGTTACCTTTTTCACATATGTGCATTAAATATTATGACTATATTTGTCCACTCTTCCTCTCCCCATTTACCTGCCCAGCAGGAAGAAGTTTGTCTTCTCATCAGATGAAAGGCAGGGAAGAGCTATTGAATGCCACCCATTCCTCCCAGGAGTCACACATTGGATCCTAGTGTCTATACCCACAGAACAGAGGGCTTGAGAGTCTCTTCTAGGTGTGGGGAGAGTTGTTATTAATGTACTTTTTGAATGCACTGCTGTGATAGTCAGAGGAACCATCTGACTGAGGTGGTCTTGGCTTATGAGAGCACTTTATCTTCATGACAGTGAAGCATCTTGCTGGTAAAACAATTTCAGAGGTCACAAGACAGTCCCCTTTGGGTTGCTGGATATAGGCCTGCAGAGTTCCCATCTATTTATATGGTGATAACATTGCTAGGGAGCCAGTGCAGGGCTGGGGTGGGGCAACCAGCTGTGCAGTAGGACCAGGTCACCCCTGCTGCCTTCCTGTCATCTGAGAAAGATGAAAATGAAGAGGGTACCTGCTCTGGGCAGAGGACCTTAGACTGTAGCTCATGATGTAGTGCGTGATTCCTTCGGCAAGGGAACTCTTGTCTTCTGGAGTCTATGTAGCTGAAAATGTTTATTCGGAAAAGAAATTTGTAAGGCCCAGACTGTTGCTGACTCTCTTCTTTCACTTGAATGTTTATGTGGGTTTTTGACATGTTTGGATATAGCTCATGTGTGCTCTGTCACAAGAAGACTTTAGAAGGGCATTGCACCAGGCTCTTGGTTCTCTGTTTTAAGTTTTTTTGTGCATGATGTTGAACATGCCTATTCCAGAGACCACCCAGGAGTGAAACATGATAATTTACCTCTGCCTCTGGGGATGGAAGTAATGCTGTGACAACTGTTCTGGGATGGCCCCAAAAGTTGGCAATGTAAATCCTTTCAGAAGGGATTGGTGCTGCTTTGGAAAGTTAAATTCTGTGCTATGATTTCTCACTGCAGGGCTGTGTTTGACACCAATTACCCATATATTAACACCCTGAAAACAACTGTTTTTTGTTCTTGGCTGCTTTGAGCCCCTTCCTTCTCACAGTTGAGAAAGGCAGGAGGTGAACTCTCACATATTCTGTATCCCAGGGCTGTAGGACAGAGTCAGGTAGCTGGGCAGGTAGGGTGGGACTGGGTACTGTCTGGCAGAGGTTAGAATTAGAACCCTGCCCCCTCTTTTTTTTGTACTGGGGTTTGAACCCAGGGCCTCAGGCTTGTTAGGCTGGCCCTCTAACACTTGAGACATATTTTTAGCTCTGTTTTTTCCCTTTGTTGTTGTTTTTGTTTGGGTTTGATTTTGTTGGTGCCATTACTGGGGTTTGCACTCAGGGCCTATGGTGCTACCCCTTAGCTTCTTTGCTCAAGACTGAATCGCATCTTTACTTCTGGCTTTTTGTTGGTTAGTAGAGATAAAAGTCTCACTGCTTTTCTGTCTTAGCTGGTTTTGAAAAGCAATCTTCAAATGGAAGTGTCTGAGTAGCTCGGATTTCAGGTGTGAACCACCAGCACCCAGCTGCTGTTTATTTATTCTTTTTAATTTTTTGTCTGTTGTGGGGCTTGAACTCAGGTCTTTGACACTGTCCCTGAGATCTTTTACTCAAGGATAGAATTCACCACTTTGAGCCACAGCTCCACTTCGAGTTTTCTGGTGGTTAATTAGAGATAAGAGTCTCATGGCCTCTCCTGCCTGGGATGTCTTTAAAACATGATCCTCAGATCTCAGCTTCCTGAGTAGCTAGGATTACAGGTGTGACCCACCAGTGTCCTGCTGCTGTTTATTTTTTTAATAAGTTTTTTTTATTGTGAAAATACTGTACGTTACAGTTACATGAGCAAAGTAATGAGTACATTTCTTATAAAGCATTGTTGTCTCCTCCTTTGTTTTCTCCCTACCATCCCATCTCCACAACTATACTCCCCCGCCCTGCCTAAATTGTAAAGTTCGTTTTTCAACATAGTGTCTTGTACATCTCACTGTTACAATAGGTCAGCCTGTATCCCTACTTAAACATTTTGTTTTTTCCCTTCCCCTCCCCAAATTATACCGACATCAAATACAGTGAAAACAGGGGTTTTTTATATATTTTTTAAGATGGGGTTTTGTGGACTTTTCTGCCTAGGCTGGCTTCAAACTATGATCTTTCCACTCTCAGTTTCCTGAGGATTACATATCTCAGGTATTGGTACTTGGTTAGAAATACTTTTGAGTTGGGACCATCAAGTGATTTGGGCATGAAGTATTAAGGACCTGATTAGGTTAGTGATGCCAGAAAACTGGGAGAAGTGTAAGTGTCAAAGCACCTTGAAAGGAGGCTGTTTATGTATCTGGAAGTTGAAGGCAAGGGAAGAGAGGAACTCAAGGACTCCTGAGGGCAGAAATGGAGAGGGCGGATTTGGGGGAGGAGGACCCTGGTCAGGATTGTCTTGCTGAGTGCGAGATAAAATTAAACATCATCTAATGTTTAAAATAGGAACATTCTATTTTGAGTTAGATGTGTAAATATCATGACTATTTATTTTAAAAATCTTGCACACTAAATAGCAGTTTTGTAAAATTTGTTAGTTTCCTTTTTTAATGTTCTCTAACTTAAGTAGTTGTACACAGAGATTTTTAAAGTTTTCTTTTAAAATTTTAAACTTTCAGTACTGTTGCATACAAACTGAAAGTGAGCAGTTAGTTTTCAGTACAGTTTTTAGTTTTCCAACTGTGAATTGCTACTGTGTTTGGTTTGGAAAAACATTAGGCTTGAGTTAGTTTCTTGTCTCAGAGATCGGCATGTGAAGCATCAAGGCAACAAAGAGTGAAGAGGCTTTGGTCATAGAAGTCAAGATTTTTCTGCTGTAGACACAGAGTACTTTTGGAATTCTTGATGTAATTGCTCAGAAATCTTACTTGGTGTTGTCCTAGTTATTAATCACAGTAGAAAATACTGTCACAAATAAGGTCTAGAAGTACTGATCAGATAATTCATCCACTTACCACATATAACGAGTTACCACCAGGATGTGGGCCCTCTATTTCTGGTTGCATAGGTTGTTCATAAAGTGCACAATGAGCCATAGGTGAGGCATGGTTCTATGTCAGAAAACCAAATGTAAGAAACCTCAGCAAATATAGTGGCCAGCAGCCAAATGTGTGTACTCCTCACCTCACTCCTCTACCTGGCTGCCCTGCCTGCTGCTACCAAGAGGAAAGGTGGAGCTGGGCCTAGGTCAGGGCTGACTTTCTACGGATCCGACTTTCATTGCTGCCTTCAGCAGAGTGGAGGGAGCCTTCAGTGAAGAGTGAGGGGAGGACAAATGAGCCAGACTCCTCAGGCAATGGTGTACCTGGCTCGGCCTATGCTTATCACATCTTTTTTATTTTTATTTATTTTTGTGCAGATCCTGGGGCTTGAACTCAGGGCCAGCCTGGGCACTGTTCCTGAGAGTTTTTGCTCAAGGTTAGTGCTCTGCTACTTGACCTTCTCCACTCTGGCTTTTTGGTGGTTAATTGGAGATAAGAGGCTCATGGACTTTCCAGCCTGGGCTGGCTTTGAATGGCGATTCTCAGATCCCAGCCTCCCGAGTAAAGAAGATTACAGGCGGGAGCCACCAATGACTGTCAGGCCTATCACAAGTATTTATACACTTCCAATTGGGTATAGAATGGTCTAAGACAGACAAGAAAGTTTCATAAAGTACGAAAATCTTTGTGAAAACATTAAGTGCTGAATTATATCTCTAAGGTAGAACATTTTGTAATATAGTTGGTTTTTCTTTGACTCAGCTATAAAGCCAATGCTTTTTGTCTTTTTTGGTACTGGGGATCAAACTCATGATGTTCCACTTGCTGGACAAGCACTTTGCCACTGAGCTACATCCTAGCCCAAAGCCAACCAACCTTTTTTTTTTTTAATAGGACAAAATCACTATTTGAAATAAAGATATTGGTAGATCTGGATTTGGTTTTATGCTGCGTGTAAGCTAATAAGCTAGCCTGCCTGTATTTCTTGTATGCAGGTGGAGATATGCAAGGCAGTACACTTCATCCACTCAAGACACTAAGTTTCTCCTTGCCCTCAAGTTCAAGCACAACCCAGTGGGCCCCAGTGGATAGATACTGGGCCAGCAGAGAGTTGATATAGTAACTAATGAACACGGAGTTTATGGATCCCACATTTTACAGCCATTGTTATGTTGTATGGCAAGCCTGCTCCTTGATGTAGAGTAAGGCACCATCATCAGAATCTCTCAAGGCTGCTCACAGCAGACGGATCCTGGGGCTGGGGAAATGGCTCAAGTGTTTGTGTTTGCCTAGCAAGCATGAGGCTCTGAGTTCAAATCCCCAGTACTGCCAGAATAATGAAGCTGGTGCTAGCCTGTGTTCATGTTGCAGATAGCAGGATATGGAGGAATGTGAGAGATCTGTGGAGACTGTTTCTTAACGCTTTCTATAAAAATGCACAAATCACAGCAGCATAATGAGTCATAATGAGAGCATTATGACTTGTGACCATCTCACAGAATATGATTTGCTTATATTTCAAATGTAAGTTGATTCTTATTTCAAACTATCTGGAAATCCTATTATCCTCCCTGAAGAGATATGATATATAACTGCCTGCAATTTTTTTTTGCCCCATTTTTTAGAATCTCCCTTACTTTTAAACAGGTGTCTATAAGGTAGAGTTTTTGTGCATAATTCTTTGCACATGGAAAAAGTAAATTGTTTGGCTTTGAGAATATGTGCCCATCTTATGTGAAACAAGCAAAGTTAATCCATCAAGTGCTGCATAATGAAATATTGGTGATAGTTAAGAGAATTGTGAATGGAATCATCTCCTAGGACTCCAGTCAAGCAGTGTTGCATGTTTTTTTTTTTAATTCATCTGCATTTCTATAGACAAAGTTGCCTCAGTTCTAAGAACTGAGGCTTCTAAGGTATTTTCTGTTAATGAAAAAATGCTTCATAAATGATGTTGGCTTTCTCTATCCTCCATTTCCTGGTCTCTGTCTCTTTGATGTGTGAAATGTAGGAGTGTTATGGAAATAGGGTTTATTTAGCTCTTTGGGCTTTTTGGTGAGAAGGAAATAGGTAGCAGGTGAATGAATGTATCTGAAAGTCTTGCCAACTCTGCCTCAACTCTGATCCATTCTACATTACAATGCCACAGAACATACCCACTATGAATAACTAGCCTTTTTCCAAATCAGACCAGCTTCTGTAGGAAGGCTGAATGGTACCTAACTTGACCCATACACACATTGCTTTGGAGTCCCTGCATGACCTTTCTGTGGAAGATGGATATGTTGATGGTGTAGCCATTCTCAAACCCATCCCAAGTGGCTCTTCATTCATAGAACTGATGAGGGTAGGGTTCACCAGACAACTTGCGTAAGTCACACAGGGGACAGGACAGAGTCCAGAACCCAGGCCTTCAGATGCTGGGGTTGGAAATAAATGCCCTTTGGGCACTTAAGTTTGAGATGAAAATGACATCATAAGTATAAAGCTCTAGTGTTCAGTTTTGATTCTCTCCTCAGCTAGCTCAAGTTTATTAAGTGATGGGCACAGTGGGGCTGCTCTCCCTCCCAGGCCTTGCAGCAACTGTGTTTGCTGTAAAAGATTTATAGGCCCAGGCTGCCATCCTTTCTGCCAGGTCATTTCAAGGACAATTACATTCTCATATTCTCACTTTCTCTGGGACCAGCCTTGTCCCAGAAAACCTAGCTGAGCCAGTGTAGCTTCTGAGAGTTTCAGGGTATCTCTTGGGGCCCCCAGGATAACTTGACCTATTTTGCTATACATCACAACTATTTTTAATGTTCAAAAATAACCCCTCATAGTCTCTGCGAGAATGCAGTCCTTCATGGAACAGAGCTTGCTCCTGGATGTGACACTCATGCTCACCTTCCTCTACCATGTTAGGTTTGTATTCAGAGTGAGAATGGCTCATAGGCAGTGTAGCCAAAGACTCTTCTGGGCGTGTTTGTGCTGGGGTCTCTAGTGGGATCCTGGGCCTTCTGGAGGCTGTGGTGGCTTATAGGCCATATTGTGTTTCTAAAACATTTGGAGATTTCAGTTTTAGCTAGCCATGAACAAAAAAATTGTACATCTCAAAGGCAAGAGAGTAAAATGTAAATGGAGTTTCAGGAATATTTCAATATAGAGACAAACTTTTTGGAGAAAGAGAAATTTTAGTCTTTAAAAGGAGGAGGAGGAAGAGAAGTCTAAAAGATGAAAATGTCTTAATCTTTTTATATGGAGATAGCACATTTATCTAGAATTCAGATGGGTTTCAACTTTTAGTACCTATAATGTAGTCATAAATTCCAGAGCATTGTTTTATAAGTTCCTGAATCCCAAGGAGTTTTATGTGTGTGTGTGTGTGTGTGTGTGTGTGTGTGTGTGTGTGTGTGCGTGTGTGTATGTGTATATATATGTGTGTGTGTGTATATATCTATATCTATATATCTATATAATTAACCTCAAGACAGTGGATAAGAGTCCATCACAGAGGCCTTTCTTATGAAGCTAGGAGGATTTTATCTATTTTTTTATTCTCCCCCCCCCCTTTGATGTTATGAGATAATCTTACCATATAGTCTAGGCTGGCTTTGAACTCATGACCCTTTTCCCTCTGCCTCCGCAGAGGGATTGGTGTGTACTACCATGCCTAGCTGGATTTGAATCTACTTCTAATGGCTATGCTTATCCAGAGCCCTGGCACCTAGGTGATCTGACATTTGGCAGGGGTCAGAGGAAGCACTACTGACCTACTAGTAATGAGCGAGGGGAAAGCATTAACACTTTGGAATAGTCAGCCAGAGAGCCTCACAGAAGAGTCCCCAAGCAAGAACTGCTGTTGGGAGCCTCAGATAGGCTTTCCTTATGGAAAATATTGACCTATAATCCTATAAAATCCACTTAAGAAACCAAGAAACAGCATGAGGCTTTTCTAGAAGAGTGAGATATACAGATTGAGTATTTCTAATTAATTAAAAAAATCCAAACTGTTCCAAAATTTGAAAAATTTTGAGCAATATAATATCTCGAAGGAAATATAATATCTCAATATAATATATCTCAAGTGAAAAATTCTGCACATGAAACTGCAAAGAATTATTAAAATATTATAAAATCACTTTCAGGCTATATACATACATATATACATACATATATATACATATATACATACATATATACATGTTTTTATATATACATGAAGCGTGAGTTTTGTGTTTAGAGCTAAGTACCATTCCCAAGACATCTCATATAATTGTACATATTCAAATATCTGAAAAAATAAAATAAAATCCAAAATAAAATTTGGATCTTAGGAATTTCAGAAATAAGGTTCTTAACCCGTACTGGGGGGTCAGTGCCATATTGAGTGCCCATGGGCCACCAAAGGATTCCAATCTTGGGCTCAAAAGTTCTGGGAGTTTACAGTGCCATAACCTGCCATCATGGTTGATTGTATTCTTTCAAAGTTGTTTTAAATTTTTACTTTTACAGAGGACTGTCTTACTTACTCCCCTGGGAATTAGATAAGAATCTCAATCTCTGTCTCTTTCTGTCTCTCTCTCTCTGTCTCTTTCTGTCTCTCTCTCTCTGTCTCTGTCTCTCTCTCTGGATTCTGCAGAAACTGAGGGTGTGGTGACTGGCTAGTAGGACACTGAGCCAACTGCTTTATTTGTTATTTTTTTTCTGAGCCAGCCTCTTAAAGAGCTCTTCCTTTAATAAAGTTCTTGTAATGCATTTAGTAGGAAAACATAGGTCAGAAATGAAAGCCGAGAAGGATGGTGAGAATATTTGCTACCCACTGATCATCAGGAGCAATGCAAAAACTCTTGGAACTTTGTGTAGAACTGTGGTAGTAAGGAGGCATATAGATTTCGTTCTGACCTGAGTCACTTGGCAGAGTCACAGGTATAGCCGATATAGAAATGTGTTTAAATATATATATATATATATATATATATATATATATATACATACACACATATATGTATTTATATATATATAGAGAGAGAGAGAGAGAGAGAGGGAGAGGGAGAAGGGGGAGAGGAAGGGGGGAGAGAGAGAGAAGTTTGCAATTTTGAAAATTTCTTGAAGAATGTTTTTGTCTAAAAAGGGTGGTCTGATCAAGTTTTCTGGTTCTTTAAAACTAATAGGTTTGTGATGCTGTGGCTCAAGTGGTATAGCACTAGCCTTGAGCTGAAGTTTTCTTGAAAATTATGAATGTATGGAGAAGTTGTTATTGTTTTTAGTTTTACATTTGGAATCATTTTTTGAAGAAATTTGTCTTGGAGTATGGAAAGAGTTATGAAGCAGATCACACACAGATGTTACACTACTTGGGCAAAACTAATCTCTCAGGGGTTGGAGTCCTCTGTTAGGAATTTTTGGTTATCAGGTGTTGTGATCAGAAACTAGAGAATCACAGGTGGTAAGTCACAGGGGACAAGACTCTTGTAGTACAATATGCTGATAGTTGGGAAAACCAAGAGACAAGGTTTTTAAAATAGAAATGAGATTGAGATCCCAGCAGCTCCCACTTGTAATCCTAGCTACTAGGGAAGCTGAGATTTAGAGGATCATGGTTCCTTCCAGGCCATCCTGAGTAGAAAAGTCAGCTCAACTTCATCTCCAAAAGAACCAGCAAAAAAATCAGGACCAGAGGCAGGGTCAAGTGGTACAGTGCCAACTCAGCAAGCAAAGTCAAGTAAGCACAAAACCTTGTGTACAAAACCCAGAACCAATAAAAAATAACCCACAATAAAACCCAACAATTGAGTAAATACATGTGTGTGCGATATGTAGAGTCAGATAAAGAGGACTACATATATACTTGAATTTCTTTTTTTCTTTTCTTTTCTTTTCTATTTTTTTTTTTTTTTTGGTCAGTCATGGGGCTTGAACTCTGGGCCTGAACGCTGTCCCTTAGCTCTTCAGCTCAATACTAGCACTCTACCACTTGAGCCACTGTACCACTTCTGGATTTCTGAGTGGTTTATTGGAAATAAGAGTCCCATGGACATTCCTGCCCGGGCTGGCTTTGAACTGTGATCCTCAGATCTCAGCCTCCTGAGTAGCTAGGATTATAGGCATGAGCCACTGGCACCGGGCTTGAATTTCTATCAGAAATATTTCCCCTTTCCTCCACTTACAAGATTAGTAAGATACAGTTGAAGCACTTCTGGAGTCAGTGTAGGACATTTATGATCAAGAAAGAGGAATGAGAAGATGCCAGAGGTGAGGAGTAGGTTCTGGGGGAAGAGGAGAGAGTTGTTTTTCTTCTTGATTCTACATTTGGGATCATTTTTGAGGAAATTTGCCTTGGAGTGGATGGCAGATCATGCATAGATGCTGGGGGCTTTTAAACTCATTGATGATGTCTTAATGGGCTACCAAGAATGCCTCTCTGCAGATGCATCTATCTGGCTTGGTATGTACAAGTCAGGGCTTTCTACTATCAAAGAAGAAGAAAACTGTAAAGTATGTTGGAGATCTTTCCTAAAGCTTAGCCCTCTTACTCTTTCTTAGACCTTAGCTGGTGTTCAGTCATATGGCAGAGCCAAGTTCAGGAAGGACTCAAAAGAATGCCACTGGTTAGATATTGGTGGCTAATACCTGTAATCCTAGCTACTACTGAGAGATCCGATGGATTGTGGTTTGAAGCCAACCTGGGCAGGAAAGTTTGTGAGACTCTTACCTCAACTTGACCACCAAAAACAGCTGGAAGTGGAGAGGTTGCTCAAGTGTTAGAGCCTTAGCTTTAAGTTTAAAAAAAAAAAAAGGTCCCGGGAGAAAGCCCTGGCCCTGAGTTCAAGGCCCAGGACTAACACTAAAAAATAAAAAGAATGCAGCTGTTTTTCAAGATTATTCTGAAACTCTGACTCTTTGAGGTTGAAGAGTTGGTCATAAATTCTTTCATACATCTAGGAATATATACACTTGAGGCATTCTCTTCATTCTTAATTCATTGGAAGACCACTTCCCTCCAAGTAACTCAGAGACCCTTCTAAAAGGGCAGTTGGAAGAGCTTCTCATTTGTCATCAGCAACATAAAAACAACCTTATGGAAAGAAAGCACAGTTCAGAAGCAGAATGCTATAATGAGAATCTCATTAGGAAGGAGTTGTTCTTCTAAGTCTGGGGTTTTTATAGGAGTGTGTGATTGACAGAAATTTCTAGCAAGTACAATAGCCATGTAGCTTTTATAGATTGTCTGCTTCTCCCAGTAGCCTAGAACACACTAGACCTGAATTGCCAGGATCCTAAAGTTTGAAGAAGGTAGCACAGAAGACTGGCACATCTTGCTGGTTTAGAAGGAGGTTGCATGGTCTGGGAATAGGTTTCCCCAGGGGCTTTGTGTCCTGAAGGGTGGAGTTGTTCCCCTCTGGCTCATGCTGTGAATGGATCCAGGATTGCATACCTACAGTGTGGAGTCTGTTTCTTCTATGTAAAATAGATTATATTAAGCACCTCTGCTTATATGAGAAATGCTTAGCCCCATTTCAAGATGGCAGTATTATTTCTTACCACACTCTTTGGGGACTTGAACTTCCCCAACATGTCTATCAGCTTGGTAGTAAGTAGCACTTCTGTGTAGCCAACTTGGTTCCCTCTGAGCTCCCTGGGCTGAGAGTAGGCTAGGAAGACATGGCTTAGATCCTATTTTTTCACTTATGAAAGGAAAGAAGTAAAACTCTCCTCAAGAGGTAGATTAGGATGGGAGTCCTTGACTTTCGTGTCTGGCTATAATGGAATAATTATTAGACACAGAATGTAAGCAGCATGTTTGCTGGCTTACCTGCCGTACTTTATGTAGATCTTCTGGCTCCTCAGTTAATACAGCGGCTCAGGGATGGTTAACTGGAGCTATATATACCTGGAACTTTAGAATTTTGCAGTTGTTTAGAATTTTTCCTTTCTTGCTTTGTTTCATTCTTGCTTTCTTTATTCCTTCTCATTTTTTTTCTTCCTGTTTCCAAAAGAAGCAGTATAGAATGTGTTTGTGGGGTAAAGCAATATATGTGAGACTTTACAGAGAAGATCCTGCAAATACAAAACTTCAGAGATTTGAGGTTTTTAAAATTTTTATTGTTATTGTAAGGGCGATATACAGAAGGGTTACAATTATATAAGTCAGATAATGAGTACATTTCTTTTTGATAAATGTCACCCCTTCCCTCACTTTCCCCCAGATTTTCCCTCCCTTCCTTACCCACAAGTTGTATAGCTCATTTTCAATATAGTGAGTGACTAGTGAATACTCTTTCAGCTTTTTTGGTGTTTAATTGGAGGTAAGAGTCTTGACAACTTTCCTTCCCAGGCTGGCTTTGAACCATGTTTCTTAGATATTAGCCTCCTGAATAGCTAGGATTACAAGTGCATACCACTAGCATCCAGCTTACAGTGACTGTTTTTAGCAAGAGAGCTTTTTTTTTGGGGGGGGGTCCGGTTGTGGGCCTGAACTCTGGGCCTGGGCGCTGTCCCTCAGCTCTTCACCTCAAGGCTAGCGCTCTACCACTTGAGCCACAGCGCCACTTCCACCTTTTTTTTCCTGCTTATGTGGTGCTGAGGAATTGAACCCAGGGCCTCATGCATGCAAAGCAAGCGCTCTACCACTGAGCCACCTTCCCAGCCCAAGAGAGCTTTTTATTATTAGTTTAGTTTAGTTTTGTCAGTCATGGGTCCTGGATGCTGTCCCTGAGCTCTTTCACTCAAGGCTAGTGCTCTACCACTTCCAGCCACAGTGCCTCTTCCAGTTGCTTGGTGGTTAATTGGAGGTCAGAGATTCATAGACTTTCCTGCCCAGGCTGGCTTTGAACTGCCATCCTGATCTCAGCCTCCTGGGTAGCTAGGATTATAGGCTTGAGCCACTGATACCCAACAGGAGAGCTTTTTTTTTTTTTCTCCAAATATTTCTGTATTGAAATTACAAAACTACATAAATTTCACAATACTATGGCACAGTTATACTTAGCTAAAGTCACAAACACATTTTAACCTTCACAATGATAATCATCATTATCTTAATCTACAAAGCTATGAACTCTATGAATTTTAACAGTACAACTATTTCTTCCAAATAGGGTGATATATACATTTCTTTCCTTTTGCTTAGTATCAGCTGTTCCCACTTTCTCTTTTATCCCTTCCCTCCCATCATCAACGTCTAGTGTAGCTGATGGGCCCCTCTGCCGTATATTTTCACCTACTTTCCACTGATTCTGCGCCCTCCTCCCATCTTCCCTCAGATGTGCACATGTATACACCATCTATGAGGTAAAGAAGACAGAGTCATCTAAAAATGATAGGACAAATTAAGAGGAGGCCCTTTGTTTTCTTACCTTGGGGGTTCTTTTCAGTATGCATATTATTTTATATACAAATGAAGAGGCGCTTGGATATTACAATTTGGTGCTTTTCTCCTGAGACTATCCTCTTTTGGTTTCACTGTGTATGGGTAACTTGAGTCCTGTTTACTTTGTCATATCTCATTGCATTTTAAATCTAACATCTGCATATCAGAGAAAACATGCACTGTTTGTTTCTCTGATCTTGGCTTATGAGGTTGTTGTTTTTTTAACTCTAGGATGAATTAAAGTCACTCCTAGTATTTTCCAATAAATTTTAGAAGTATTTTTTATAAATAAGGGATGAGAAATTATTTACTTTTTAATGATAAAAATAGATGGACTTGAAATACTAATAGAGGTATTTTATCTCCTTACACCCACCTTTAGAGGTGTAAGGAGATAAAAATTTTTAAATGTGCACTATGTATTTTTTTAAGAAGGGTGTTCAAGACAAAACTTCTTAAAGCTTTAGTCTGTTTAAAAGCTGCCTTCAAAACATTTCTAAACAGTTTGAGTCTGCCTGAATGTGCAGTTTGCAGATTAAAAACAGTACTGGCTAACCTTAGCTTCTTGGCCATAAAAGGCAAGAAAGGAGAACATATAGCACTGCACAGAGAATGTGCATCAAATCACAGTTGGTGTTGTCCAGAATATAAGCTATAGAGATCCATGTGTACAGTTCTGTATAGGGGACTTTTTAAACGTCTTAAAATAGATCATTATGGAGGTAGTTAGTGTTCTTTATTAAAGTGGTAAATATACAGAACATAAAAGTTACCATCTTAGCCCTTTTTAAGCCTAGAATTCAGTGACTAAGTACATTCACCATGTTTGGTGACATTACCAGTATTTTAAGAACATTGTCATCATTCCAAACTTTGTACCCATTAAATATTAACCCACATTCTACCTGCCCATCCCTACCTGCCAGTCACCTCTGTTTTTTGTTTTTTTTTTTTTCCATCTGAATTTGTACTTTCCAGGTGTCCCATAGAGGTGAAATCATGCAGAATTTGTGTTCTGTCTGGTTTATTTCACCTAGCATAGTTTCCAATTTAATTCACATAGCAGAATTTCATTAGGGTTATCCATCCATCCATTAGGTTTATCCATTCATTGGTAGACTTTTGAACTGTTCTAACACTTTGGCTGCTGTGAATAAGTTATGAACAGTAGTGTGCTCGTGTCTATTTGAGTCTCTCATAATCAGTGGATATCTTTCGAGGGCACATGGATAAGCAGTAGCTACATGCTATCATGAAAACAAGCTACTGGCAGGACTCCATAAGGAGTCTCCATAAGGAATACCAACTACTGCTTGCAAATACTTCATGGCATAGGACATGTATGGGCAGCAAGGAAAGCAACCATGTTTTAAAAGTGTAAGTAATATTTTAAGCAAAATGAGTTGTTACGTAGTTTAAGTCACCTTGGGGAAGTCCAGTGAGAGACTGTGTCTTTCACTCACAATGTATATTCACTACACTGACTCTGAACTCACAATTCTCCTGTCTCAGCCTCCCTAGTGCTAGAATTACATGGATGACCCTCATACCTAGCCTAAAGTCTTTATTTCCCTTTTCTCTGATTAGTGTTTTTATTTATCCTTCAGATTAGCCAGTCTCTCTTAGCCCTATTATTCATTTTATTTTAAAATGTTGAAGGAAAACCTCATCGATCACAAAGAGGAGGAGAGTCCTTTGATAATTAGGATCTTATTCTCAAAGGGGAAATTATCGAAGGGGAAAGAGCATCTGTCATCATTTTTCTCCTACTGGTCTGACTCATCCTATAAATTGTATGTGAGGCCTTTTCTGCCTTTGGCCCTTGGCATACTTGTCTCATGGAAATCTGACCTACTCATCTCCCTGGATAATAGAAATAATGCCTTCTTATTGTGGGAGAGCATTTTGTTGTTCAGTTAAAATTTCTCCTATGAATCATTAATAGGCAATAATAGTAAGACATTTTCATGGCAAACAAGTAATATCCCATTAGATACAGGGTTTTACATCACCTAAATTCTGTTCTATTTGCAGAAGAAAATGTACAGAAAATACACAATTCCCAGCACACATTTCCTGTGTGAAAAGACTTTTTTCCCCCTAAACACTGTTCTTTTTTTTTTTTTTGAGAGAGAGGGAAGAAAGCTCTTTATTTTTATATCATTTATTAAAAGTAATACTTGGGGATGTAATCAAGAAAAGAACCACAACTGCTTTGCAAGTGAATGCTTGCTTTTTAGGGTTTTCACTGATTAAACATGTTACTTCATTTAGTCCTAATAGAAACCATTTATACAAGTTAGGCATCATTATTCCTGGTAATAAATTAAGAATTCCAGTGTTGGGACCCAAGACCACAGGCAAGTGTTATACCCAGAGTTGGACATGAAGTTTGTGTTTCTGTGTTGTGTGAGGAGCTGGGAATGGAGTCTCTGTACATGATAGGCAAATACTTTACCACTGAGCTATACATGCTTCAGCCCAAAGCCTATGTTCTTAACCCACCTTCCCTTTCCACATGCCTGCTGGAAAAAAGAGAACTCAGTGGAGGTTTTGGCCCAATTTTGGAATGAGGTTTGTCATCCAATGCAAGCCAAAACTATAATTTGAATTTTAAAAGTTTTTCTAAGGCCTACTATGGAGGCTTTCAGAAACCAGTTAAAATTACACATTCATCTCTGGGAGATCACAAGTGCTGCCATTACTCTAGGCAATAAAAAGAGAAGTAAAATGCCTGAGAGAGGAGGTAAGGGCAAACAGTGGCTCTGCAGTGGGGGAAGCTTGAGTTGTAGGTAGAGAATGTGAATCTACATGCAATGCACTGTGTTTGAAAAAACTTTTCTCTGGGCATTTTCCCAGGCTATGCACAACTAAATCTCAAGGACTGTCTTTTCTGAACCCCACATGTCCACAACCCTACTGGACATTGTAGTTGGCCAGACAGGTGTGTAGGGTAAGGCTGACCCAGAGGCTGCATGGGCTGGACCAATGATTCAGACTGTCTCTGGTCACTGGTGCAAGGGGTGAAGGCTGGAGAAAGGTAAAGAGGATGAGACTGTAGCAAAGATACATCAGACTAGTGGGCTTTCTCAAGCAGAGAGAAGTGGCTGAATGAACAGATGGTTGATCAGTAAAGCAAAGCCTCCTTGGTGACAAGTTGGTAGCTATGTGTGCTTCAAAGGCGGCTATGCCTTGGACAAGCAGAAAGCCCTAAAAAAGTAAACGGTTGCTTCTTCCCATACAACCCTTACTAGTTTCCTTCTATATTAATGAAGAAAGGACTGAGATGGCCACTGTCTGTCTCAGGGGAATTGAATGACCACAGTGTGGCAAGTACAAATGGGAAATTGTTTACCTTTGGGTACTCTCCAGCACCCCACTAGGGGAAGCCTCACTCTCGTTTTGGGTGGGAGTGATTTTGAATATTAGAAGGACCTAGGCAGGTGCCGGTGGCTCACGCCTGTAAACTACTCAGGAGGCTGAGATCAGAGAATCATGGTTCAAAACCTGCCTAGGCAGGGCTGCTTATTTCCAATTAATTATCAAATTAAAGAAAAGAAAGCTAAAAGTAGAGCTGTGGCTCAAATGGTACAGCACTAGCCTTGAGCAAAACAAAACAAAACAACAACAAAAACATACCCAGGAACAATGCTGAGGCCCTGAGTTAAAGCCCCAGGACTAAAACACACACACACACACACACACACACACACACACACACACACACACACACACACACACACACACACACACGGGACACAGACACAGACACAGACACATACACACACACACACACACACACACACACACACAGGACGTGCTTTTGTCCTTGGCTCAGAGGGAGGCAAGCAGGTCTATCAATGGTGTGCAGCCAATTCCAATACATATCAGCTACATCAGAGAAAGGAGAAGGGTGAGTTTTCAGGTTAAGAGTCAACTCTAGAACCATCAGAATCCAGCTTAGTTTCACATTCACATATGGCTCACGAGGAGCCACTCTAATAAACTGCTGCCTAGAGACTAGATAATGCGTACTGTTGCCATTTCTCACCTCCCCGACACCTTCCAGGACTTCATGGCTTGCAGATGAAGATCCCGAATACCTGGACTTAGACCAGAATTTCATATGAGGAGCCACTTAGCAATTAAATGTCATTCAGAAGACAGAAAACTGGACTGATGTGGTTTTGGAAGCATGCAAGATTCCATACAGGAGCAAGGTGCATGTAGCTCCAGGGCATGCCAGCCTTGCATTTCATCAGTAGTGCATGTGGATTGGTGCCAGACAGAGCCACCACCAATCCCTGTCCATATGGTTTCAGTCTTCTGAGCAGGCCTTGCTCTTTCCTCAACAAGGCACCGACAATTGGACCTTCCCTTTGCCAGGCTGGTGGAAGGGTGCTCCTCAGCCTCTGTCCTCAGGTCACTGTCTGCATCAGAGGCTTCAGCCTTGGGGTCCCTCAGTGGGCACTTGCAGATGGTGGTAGCTTGACTCGTGGTTATCTGCTGTAACAGTTGGGTGCATGAAAAAACCTGGTCTCGCGACTGATTGTGCTTTTAAGTCCTATCTCTTAATCATCACCAGAGCAGATATAGTTAGAGTTTGGGGTGTTCAGGGTTTTAGCTCCTTCATAGAAGACAGCACTGGAGAGAATGGAACTGCCTTACTTGATTTTTGCCACATGACACTAGGGTTGTTTGTGATATTTTGCAGAAGGCCTGCTGCTGACCACAGCCCTGCCTTAGCTGTTTTCCTTTAGCAAGGCCTGGGAAGGACGCAGCTGAGGCCTGGCACCACCAGCCAGGGTAGCCCTTCCCTCTGCTGGTCTGTGCCCCAGGGCATGCATTGTTCTTGCATGATGTTCTTCTGCTCCCAAGATACCTTATAATGGAAGCATATGTATTTGTAGCCCTCACTTACCCATCCAGCTAGAAGGCCATAGTTGGCTAGCCCTTTCATCTACATCAGAGCAGTATCTGAGCACAGAGAGAGGGCATCTCACACTGTGAGAGCCAGTAGCATCCAGGCCCTTCCTGGCAGCTCCATTACTGCTCCTGCTTAAATAAAAACATCAACAATTCCCAGGACATGTGGAGGCTAATGGAGAAGAGAGAAAGAGAGAGCAAGCCAGTGAGCGAGAGAGCTGTTATTCTATAAGAATCATGAAAGCATGATTTAAATCACATGAATGAGCCCTGGCAGACGCTGAGAGAGGGGGATCTAAGTAGCCACTGCTTAGGATGAGAATTGCTGAAGATTTGCCCAAGGGATGGAAATGGTTTTTATGCATAATTCTAGCTAGAGACTTGTTTGATATTTCCAAGCAGTTTGGTGGATGATTCATAGAACTAAGCAGTAGCGCAGGATAATAAGGATCTTGGGCAGATGTGGGTCAGTAAGTCAGAGGGAATATTAGGGCTCACCTAATGGGAGGGCCTCTTGAGGTAGAGAGCCTTTAACCAGGAAAGGCAATTAGAGTTTTAGAATTCCATACGCTATCCCCAAATGTCTATTAGGCCCTACTTTGTGTTCTGTGCAAAGATGTAGGTGAGGATCCCCAGCAGGAAGAACTAAGCCTGCTTGGCAGTTAATCCTTGGGTTTAATTTCCTGTTTATTTCTGAGTAGTGTGAACAGTAAGGGTTCAGTTTTGCCTATCACTGCTAGGTAAGGCAGGACAAAAGCTTAGTTTTGATGTCGCTGTTTGCTTTATAGATCAATTCCACCATCCTCAAAAAAGTAACATCTTTTCTGATTCAAGGAATAGTATAGATGGTCCCTAACTTAGTATCCTTTGACTTAAAATTTGTCAACTTTACAATGGTGCAAGAGTGATAAATTCATAGTAGATACTGTAAATTTGAATTTGAATTTTGACCTTAGGCTAGTGATATTCAGTATTTGGTACCATCCTCCTGTCCTCTGTCTGGATTGTAAAGTGAGATGAGGCTCCCAGTCAGCCACAAAACCTTGATTCCTACACATGGTGTGCTTTGTTGCTAGCTCTGATGCTCTGTAGACTGTGTGGGTGAAATGCAGTTGTGGCTTAAGATTTTTATGGTAACTTTATTAGATTTAACTGCTCTCAAGAAGCACCAATAAATTTTTACTATATTACTTATTGATAAAATTTCCCTTCCTTCCTTCCTTCCTTCCTTCCTACCTTCCTTCCTTCCTTCCTTCCTTCCTTCCTTCCTTCCTTCCTTCCTTCCTTCCTTCCTTCCTTCCTTCCTTCCTTTCTTTCTTCCTTCCTTTCTTCCTTCCTTCCTTTCTTTCTTTCTTTCTTTCTTTCTTTCTTTCTTTCTTTCTTTCTTTCTTTCTTTCTTTCTTTCTTTCTTTCTTTCTTTCTTTCTTTCTTTCTTTCTTTCTTTCTTTCTTTCTTTCTTTTTGCCGGTCGTGGGGCCTGAACTCTGGGCCTGGGCACTGTCCCTCAGCTCTTCAGCTCTAGGCTAGCGCTCTACCACTTGAACCACAACACCACTTCCAGCTTTTTCTGCTTATGTGGTGCTGAAAATTCGAACCCAGGGCCTCATACATGCAAGGCAAACACTCTACCACTGAGCCACCTTCCCAACCCTATTGATAACATTTCTAAACATGTCCATAAAATTTTGTTAAGTATATGTTTTCATCCTACATTTTAAAAATTGACTTTTTAATGAATATTTCCCATTTTTCAACATTTAGCATATATATATATATATATATATATATATATATATATATTTGTCCATTATGGAACTTTGAACTCTGGGCCTGGGTGATGCCCCTCAGCTCTTCAGCTCAAGGCTAGCACTCTACCACTTGAGCCACTGCACCACTTCTGGTTTTCTGGTGGTTAATTGGAGAGAAGAGTCTCACGGACATTCCTGCCTGGCTGGGTTTGAATGGTGATCCTCAGATCTCAGCCTCCTGAGTACCTAGGATTACAGACAGCCACCAGTGCCCGGTGTAGCAATCATATTTTTAATAGCTATGTGATAATATGTTCACTGTTTTCAGTGACATTGGAAATTTAGGTTCGGAATTTGTATGTTTGTGGTGGGGCGTCTCTGTTCAGCCCAGTGGGACTTGGAGGCCAGGGATATGTGGTAATAGATAGGCTATGACCTTGAAGGTCTTTTTCCTCAGGTTTTGTCACTGGAGCCCAGAGGTCTATGCTGACTTGTTTTTGTTATACTTTTCTTCAGCCAAAGTGTCTCAATAGTTTTCTGTCTTTTCCAAATAAGGACTTCTACTGCCTACAACTCAGATCTTTTCAGAAATTACCCCAAGTGCTGGAAATGCCATTTCATAGCCATGCAGGAGGGGCCTTGTGAGCATGGTAATTGGCAACTTTTCCTATAATAGTTCTTTCAGCTCTTTTGCTAAAGAAAGGTAGACAGAGTTGTGTGTGTGTGTGTGTGTGTGTGTGTGTGTGTGTGTGTGTGTGTGTGTGTGTGTGTATTTTTAATGAGAAAAGTTAGCAATTAGGGGATCAGAAACTGTGAAGAAACAAAAACAATACAAATTTGGGAGGTTGGGCTTTGTGAGTTCTGGAAGTTTGCTCTGTGAATCTGAAGACAAAGCACAGGCTTGGACGTGGCCTCAGTTTGGAGTCCAGTTGGGGTACCTTTTGACATCACTGATGGATAACTTGTCTGTTAATCAATGATAATATAAACTTAAATTAGATGAGATACTGTCTTAGTCCAGGCTACTTTAACAAAATGCCACAGGCTGACAACACTTACTTTTAACCATTCTGGAGGCTATAGAATCTAAGGTCAGCGTGGCAGCCTGGTGGGAGACTCAGGAAGACCCTCCTTGGCTTGCTGACTCAAGCTCTGGCTCTGAATCCTTTAGGAAGCTTTAGTGTCTCCCTTCCTCTCCTTATGAGGAAGGTCTCATCAGGACCTACCTCATTCAGACCTAATTACCTCTCCAAGGCTTCCTCTCCTAACACCACATGCTGGATATTAGAGCTTCAGCATGTGAGCCATGGCCATGTAAACAATCCCTAACAGTTGTGGAAAGAGTTGAGTATCATGCATGGCCTGAGCCAGTGCCCAGCAAATGGTGATTGGTAATAGCATTGTTCTCTTGAAGGAGCTGAAAGAAAGGGTCCTGGAGCTCTTAAAGAGAGGGTGAAAGAGGAGGAAAGGAGGATGTCATCTATCCTAGGATATCCTCACATTTCCAGCACAGGGAAATCTATCCTCACCATCCTTCACTCTCCTAGCACTGAATGAGAACTTTAAGATGTGTAACAAGAGTTCGGGTGACCTTATCCTTAAAAGGAGAAAAAAGACATATCATCTTCCTTTTCTCAATCTGGTTTTATTCCTGTATGTACTATAAATCATGCCCTAAACCCCAGTGCCTTTTGTAAATCATGAGAGACTGTAAGAAGTTTGGAAACTGGAAATCAGCAGCCTTTGCCTGTTCCTCTGTTCCCCTACTCACTGGTACTTTCAGTGTCCTGATTTTTATGTGCATTTTCTTCCACTATAAATTTTAAGCCTCAGGTCTATCTCAGAGACATTTGAGCAATTGAGATCTTGTCAGTTTTCTGAAGTCACTTGGAAGAAGTTGACATACAAAAGGCAGAATTAAGAATTGACACGAGAGTCCAAATAATAGCCTTTCATATTTTATTTATTCATATTCAATACTCAGCAAATGCATTGGCCTTACTAATGGATTCAATTTAGATTCACAAACTTACTCTTTTTTTCTTTTCAATCGGAAGATAGAGAGTAGATTTTGCTGGCTTTTGTCCAGATTAAAAGCAAAGTACAGAATCAATCCACAGGCAAGTCTCCTGTTGTGGGGTCCAGTTACTTGATTATCTACATTTACTCTTTCCTTCCCTTTTTGGAGAAAACTATACTGGATCACAGAGTTAGCCACAAAAATAAACTGGGTACCAGTCAGGCTCATACCAATTGTCCTTCTCCAGGGACCTCTGGCCCCCAGTACTTTGCACTGTATTAGATTTGTGGCAGGTGGGAGCACAGAGATGGGCATTCATCACTGCTTGGCTCTAGGCCAGGAGAACATATACCCGAGATCCTGAGCCATACAGCACAGTGGAGTACTGGGCCAGCTTTCTCAGCCCTCAGGGAATTCACTGGTCTTTTTAACCAACCATATATATAGTTTTACCTGGAAAACCAGACACATAAAAACAGTATCAGTTTGTGGAAGAGATCCAAGAAGTTGAATTGCTACTGCAATCCAGGCTCTTTTCTCTGGTATTTTTAAAATATAAAAAGTTTAACTTCCTGACTTTCTTCCTAATTTCTTTATTTTTTTAGATGCATTAGTTTTACAAGGGTTGTTTTATTATGACATTTCCACACTTGCATACAATATATCCCATGTCCCCTTTAATCTCATTGGTTTCCTTTAGTATATAAAAAAGAAAAAATATTTTAGGAATCTATTTAGTCCTTTCCCTGAATATTTCTTTCTTTCTTTTTTTTTTTTAGTCAGTTGTGGGGCTTGAACTCAAAGCCTGGGCACTGTTCCTGCGTTTTTTTTGCTCAAGGATAGCACTCATACCACTTTTCATTTTCTGGTGATTAATCATGGACTTTCCTGCCTGGGCTGGATTTGAACCAAGATCCTCATATCTTAGTCTCTTGAGTAGTTAAGATTACCAGCATGAGCCACCAGTGCCAGCTCTTCCCTGAATATTTCTGTTTCTGATATATAATGGTATTTTCTCAAGAACAAATATCTTTTTTCTTTTTTCTTAGTTACTTTATAACATTTTGCACCTCAATATTTATTGATTGATTGTTGATTGATTTTTTTGGCTGGTGTGTGGGGCTTGAACTCAGGCCTGGTGCTGTCCCTGAGATTTTTTCTTTCCTTACAGTGAGGACTGTATATAATTGTGAAATATATTTCTTTCCAAAACTGCCACACGTAGCTTAAGGACAAGGTCAAGACACATCACACAAAGATAAACATTTCACTTTTTCTCTTAAAATAACATTTATGATAAAAATAGTTTTTATCATGAGTTTGCTTACATATGTACATTTATATATATACATATATACATATATACATATATATATATATATATATATATATAATGTAAGTTTTATCTGATAAGCAATGATGTTGGTGTTTTCCCACTAACATTTCAGGGTCAATGCATTTTAAATTCCAGGTCTGCTGAAAACCTTAATTTTTATTAAGATTTGGGGGTTTGAGCTCAGGGCCTGGGCACTGTCCCTGAGCTTTTTCTGCTCAAGGCTAGCCACCTGGCCATCTCAAATTTTAATTCTCCTTCCCTCCCTCCCTTTTTTCTTCCCTCCCTCCCTCCCTCCCTCCCTTCCTTCCTTCCTTCCTTCCTTCCTTTCTTTCTTCCTTCCTTCCTCCCTTCCTTCCTTCCTTCCTTCCTCCCTTCCTTCCTTCTTTCCTTCCTTCTTTCCTCCCTTCTTTCCTACCTTCTGTGTGTACTGATAATGGAGTTTGAGCTCAGGGCTTTTTCTATGACTGATATTCTATAGCTTGAGCCATGCTCTGATCTAGTTTTAAAAATTTTATCCTGGTTAATCAGAGATTGAGTCTTCGGACTTTTTCTGCCTTGGCTGGCCTTGAGCCTTTATCCTCAGATCTCTCAGCCTTTTTAGTCACTAGAATTATAAGTGTGAGCTACCAGCCATGTGTAGGATTTATTTTTCTGTGTTGTATAGATCTCAGTTCTTTTTTGTTATTCTCAGAATATTTATATAGTTGTTCTACACACACATGCCAGGGTGGCAGATTCTTTCTTCACTGATTTAAAAGGCTACCTACATGGATGATTAAAATCACATATACTCCCAAAGCTATTTCTGAGCTTTCTGTTTTGTTCCATTAATCTGTGTATCCTTGTTCCAATACAAAACTATTGTGTTGTATTTCTGTATTTAACAGCACAAGCCTACTATTATTATTTTTCCTTTCCAAGTATTTCTTGGCTATTCTCTCTCATATACACCCCCATCAGAGTCAGCAAAGCCTTTCTGCAAAGAGCCAGGTACAAATATTTGAGGTTATTCAGGCCATAGTGGTTTACACTAGTGCTCAGTTCTGCCCTTGACTGCAAAGCAGCTGTAGACAGCGAGGCTGTGTTCTAATGAAATACTGGTTATAAAACAGGCTTGAGCTTGTTTTCTCTTTAGGACAACATGCCACTTCCCCTTTTCCAGATGAAAGTTTTTTTTTTAATCAAGTTCAGTGAGACTTTGACTATCCTCAGAAACACATGAAAAGTACACACTGTTACATATGTGTACAAACCTATTAGGTACATGTTCTATGCATATATATTACATGTAAGGGAAGAATTTGGTTAGTAACATAGTCCTCATGAAATGGTTTGGGAGAAATGTGTCTTTATAATGAAAGGGCTTCCCATCAGGCAGCATCAGCATTCTTTGCATCAGTCATCAACGTTTTATGGTTTCCTTCACGAGTCCTGCAAATTTCTGTTGAACTTTGATGATCACTGCAGTGCTTTCCTCTCATTTGCCATTGTGAGTGGGTGCTGTGATGCCTGTCTTATATTAACCCTGTCTACTCTGTGGTTTGCTATAGCAAGATCACAAGACTCAGAGTTATGCTGCCCATCTGAAAAGGAACAGGAGAGAGGCTGGAAAAATTCACCCATAGTTCCCTGCCTTCTGGCTTTCCCTTCCTGCTGGAGGCCTCTCTGTGAATGTGATCCTGCCTCCAGGGTCCAGTGCAGCAACTTGTGATTCTGCATGGTCATTAAGAACCTTTTGTGTCCACTGCTAGCTTTCATTTTGAGTTTGTGGCTTTAGTTTTCTTCCAGTGTGTAGAAGGTCTGTGTTCTGTTTTATCAGGAGAGTGTGTTGAAATTCAGAGTAGCTCATTGATGGTCATGATTGTTACCACAGGCTCCGATTTAAAAGGCTTACTTAAAGCCTGAGGAACAGTCCCTCTCACCCTCCTTCCTTCCTTCCTTCCTTCCTTCCTTCCTTCTTTCCTCTTCTCTTCCGCTTTCTCTTCCTGCTTTTCCCTCCCTTCTTCCCTCGCCCCCTCAACCGTTTTGTAACTCTTCCTTGTAGTAAATCATCAGAAACAGCTCTCTCACCCTGCTTATTCAAAGGAAAGCAACTTAGCTTCAGGGAGAAGGTGAAGCTCTTGGAAAACCTACTTATTATGAAAGGGAAAATCTCAGATGATTCTTAAGAAAGGCTTAGCTGCCTGTTGCAGAAGAGTGGCTGTCGGTTGACTCTGTGTTTCCAAAAACAAAAAGAAATAAAGCCATTCCTGCAGCTGGCATATAGAAGTAGCTCCTTCACCACCAACACCACACCAACCCCTACCATCCCCACCCCAGTTAAGTCTGGAGCCTATAACTGACTATACTCCTGACTTACCAGCACCCCAGGCTGTCTTTGTAACCTCTTCCTCCCATTTTTCCCTAGGGCTTTCTTTCAAAATACCTGGGTTCTTTTATATAAGAGGTCTCCAACCTCTTAGAGGCTAATGGGAAGCTAGAATTATAATTGTTTCCTATCTTAAAATTTCCCCAGTGATGGGCTGGGAAGGTGGCTCAGTGGTAGAGCGCTTGCCTTGCATGCCTGAGGCCCTGGGTTCAATTCCTCAGCACCACATAAGCAAAAAGAAAAAAGCCGGAAGTGATGCTGTGGCTCAAGAGGTAGAGCACTAGCCTTGAGCTGAAGAGCTGAGGGACAGTGCCCAGGCCCAGAGTTCAGGCCTCATGACGGGACCCAAAAAAAAAAAAAAAAAATTTCCCCAGTGAATAGCAAGGCTTGGCATTCTGTGAGGGAGATGCTTTGACTAGCACAGAGTCAATGGACTTGAGTTCTCCCTGGATGTAACTTGCATAGGTACCTCCTCTCTAAACTGTCGTGATGCTGAGAAGCTGCACAGAGGCAAAGCCAGAGAAGTCCAGTACAGAGTCCCGCTTGCAGAGTTGAAGGAGGGGTTACTGAGACTCTTTGTGCCAGACTGACCAGGATCTATTTGCTGGCTACCAGAGCTTTACTTGCCCTGGTACTGTTCACTCCCATTTTCTTCAAGGGAGGCTACACATCTCTTCATGTTTCTCCAGGATGCACCTCTTCTTGCAGGTCTTTCTGTTTGTCTTTGTACTCTTTCTTAGCAGGATCAATTCTGGCTCCTGCTAGTTAGTTTTTAACATCCTGTAGTCCTGTGACTCATACCTATGTTTCAGTTGATTCCATTTCCTCCCTGGAGGGTAAAGGTGCACCTGTAATGTCACTCACTAAGAGTTCCTGGCCACAGTTCTTTTACTGGGCAATTATACTTCTTCATCCAAGAATTCAACCAACCATGACTCAAAATATCTGAAAAATCTTTTGTCTGTGCTGAACATGTGCAGGCTTTGTTTTTCTTGTAGTTATTACCTAAACAACATAGTATAACAGCTATTTACACAGTCTTGCATCCTATTAGGTATTATAAGTAATCTCAGAATGACTTAAAAATGCATGGAGGATTTTTGGGGGTTCTATGCAAATATGGCATACTTTTATGTAAGAAACAAGCACTGGAGGATTTTGGTATCCTGGTGGGGGAGGGAAGACTCTTGGTACTGAGAGATGGTTGTGTGGGAAACTAGGCAGGTACCACATTGGAATAAATTACTGACACCTATAAGATGCTGTTTTGATCATGAATTGTAGTAGCTTTTTAGCAAGAAGTTTAAAACCTAATCTGGGCTGGTATATAATCCTATAATCCTAAATACTAGGGAGGTAGAGATCTGAAGGGTTGTTCCAAACCAACTTGGACAAATGTTCATGAGACTTATCTAAAAAAATTTAAAAAATAAGTGTAGTACTCCCTACCCCTAAAAAATTGTAACTAGATAGTTTTTTTTTTAATTTTTTCTTCATGAACAAGAGCCATTGACTTACCTATTTCTACCACTTTTTTTTTTCTGGTCCTGGGGTTTGAACTCTGGGCCTGGATGCTGTCCCTAAGCTTTTGTGCTCAAAGCTAGCACTATACCACTTGAGCCATGTCTCCACTTTTAGCTTTTTCTGTGATTAATTAGAGATAAGAGTCTCCTGCCTGTGCTGGCTTCAAAGCGCGATCCTCAGATCTCAGCCTCCTGAGTAGCTAGAATTACAGGTGTGAGCCACTAGCACCTGGCCTTTCTACCATTTTTTTTTTATCTAGCCACTCAGGAAACACCAATTAATTTTGATAGGAAACCAAACAAATCATAATCAGGAAATAAGCCAGTTCCAGAAATTCCATATCTCTCCTATCTTTGGCCTCTTTTTGCCTTTTCTTCATTATTATAAATTATTCAAGCCATCTTTCTTTTTCACTAAATTGAATCATTGAGGACTCCATCCCCTAATATGATAATTAGAGTATAAAGTGTCTTAGTGCTCAAAGACCCCACAAATGCATTTAAATGTTGAGTCTAAATTGTTTCTCAATAATAAAGGAAAACAGCTTCTGTGCGTGCATGTCCCACTCATAGGGTGAGACACATTGCCAGGTGTCCTGTGTCATTCTTTAATAACGGAATGTCACTTGGCTCTGTTCCAGAGTTCCCTAAAGAGAAGAAGCAGCCGGGAAATGTTCAAAGAGAAGAAAACCTTTAACCAGGTAAGCTGAGGCCTTCATTCAAAATGTTTTGTCTCGGAAAGAGGAAGCTTACCTTGCTTTGAATTGTCTTTAAACAGTCAAAGAAACATTACCTGCCAAAACATCTGTATTTATACAAAACTTCCATAGGTGAACATTTTATTTCTGAAACTACAGCTTCTTCCGTTAATTTCTCTCATGCGTTGACAGCTTTTTAGGAAAGAGAAGAAACTTGCTTTGTGTGAAAATATAACTAGGTGTAATCCCAGGAGCTGGCCATATTGGTAGAAATGTTTTGGCCTTCAGAGTCATTCATACAGTAAAGTAATTCAGCTACTAGACAGTTTGGTCATTCATTAGCCATTGTTTTGAGAGTGTATGTGTTTTAAATGTATAGCTGAAGAATATGGAAAGAAAATTTAATTTCCAAATGGAAAGTAAATATTTAAGCTGAATAATTGGTAAAGGCTCAGTTAGCCCTCCCTATGTACATGATAATGTGTTCTTCAAAGCTTTCTTAGCTCTTCTGAAAGTTGTTTTACTGGATTCCTTTCTTCTCTATTGCTGCTAGTATTAGGTTCTGGATAGAACAAAGGTTGCATTGGGCTATCAGCTCACCAAATACTTAAGAGCAAGTAGTAATTGGAGAAATACAATAAGTCAAAGTTTTGAGGAAGGCCCAAAGGCTTCAGTGTAGCACTACCCTGAAAATTCCTCCTTTCCTGATTCCCTCTGGTTCCTATGTTCTCCAGACTCATGGAGAAGGGTCCAGTCTCCTGAGCAACAGGAATGCCAAGGATTAACTATTTTCTTTCACCCTTAGCCTTCTAAATCTCATTCTGAAGTCCATTTATCACAGGGAAATTCAAGGCATCTCATTGCTGGGCTCCTCCCCTTCCTGAGCTTAGAATTTGTTTCCATCTTTCTGGCTGTTGGCCAGCAAAAAGCTTTTCTCTTCTTTACCTATGATGAGAGGAACAGCATTCACCCGTGGGTAAAACAGGATAACCATAGCAGCTGCTGCTCCCTGGGTGGGGATGTGTGGGTTGCCCTGCTCTGCCGGTGGGGTAATTGAGAAAAGAGTTTCTGTCCAGCAGAATGGTGGAATGGAGCACCTCGGGAACTGCAGGTCGGCCACCAAAACCCAAAGGAAGCTGGCGCCTCGGCGCAAGGTAGGCATGCGGGCAGTCAGCCGCTGGAGTGCTGGCTAGATGGCAGACTTGCAAGCCAGAGAATATATACTAAATTATGGCAGTATATTTCTGTTGCTTGTCAAGGCCTTTCCAGCTGGTGGTGACGGTGCTGATCTCTGTGTGTTTGAACCTGTGCCATGCTTGCCTTCTCTGCACTCAGAGGGAATAGTTTCATGTGGAAAGTTAGACTTGGTCTTGTGCTTTCATACTGCATTCTGGGAGCTATCCTCTGGGCTCTTGGAATCAGAGCTTGGTACTCTTAATCTTAGGGTACAGTCTAGAGGCCTCCCCTACAGTCTTGGCTCCTAATAGTTGAGCCAAGGCTAGGATTATCCTTCTGATAATAATGGCTACCCTGCTCAGTTTCCTCCCAGGATTAGGATATGCTCTCTCACACACAGGCTTCCCTGGGAAGTGGGCCCCATGCCAGTGCAGTGGCCTCAGGGAAGGAATCTGACTCCTTCATTTACCACCCACTCCTTTGGCTCCAAGGTTGTCGTTCTATCTGACTCTGCTTCAGGCTTGGTGGCAGCTTTGTAGTGCATGAGTGTTGAGTTGAAATGACAGCATGCTTTCCCATATGTCAGGCTCCTACTGTTTCTATAGTTTCTTTCTTTAGGGAACAAGAAGACTTTGTGGACATTTTGTCATTCCTCAGGTAATCTGCAGATCGGATGGTCACTAGGGCCTGTCATGGAGTGCCACTTTAACTAACCTGGTTTAGGCTCCAGGAGATAGGGAGAAAATGGTGTTAGCCGTAGTAGGCTTGTGGGGGGGGGGGGTAGTGGATAGATGGAAAGAGTAAAAGGTTCAAGGTTTTCAGAAAGCCATGGTTATTGGAGGGCTCTGTGTGATTTTCTACTGGCATAAAGGAGTGTAGATATATACTTAGAACTTCCACAATATTTTACTGTCCTTTTCAGAGGCCCTCCTTCCCCCCCAATTCTTTATTTTGCTTTGGGGGAAGGGAGAAGCTCTTAGAAGAGCTGTCTGAGAGTTTCTGATCCAGAGACTTTGTGAGCTGTGTAGACCCCTTTCACTTCTAACACATCAAGGCCTCTCATCCGTCACTGTCCATCCCTTTCTATGGCCTAGTTTGGAGTCTCAGGCTGGAGGTGGCCAGAGGACGGAGCCCAGTGTCCCAATTGCTGGACCAAGTTCTCTTCAGTGATATCTACTGCCCAGATTTATCTGCTTCAGAGGTGGAAATGGGATCCTTTAGGCAATTTTGGTACAGGGCCAAATGCTGGCTATCTGGATAAGGCTGGGTTGAGGAGTCTCCTCTGTCTTCCTCACATTTAATTCCCCCAAGAATTCACTTAAGTTATCTACAATCTTTCTCCATTGATGAGTCTTTTACCTTCCTTTAAAGCCCTTTTTTTTTTTTATTTATTACACATCCGTCAAAAGGTGCTTTTAATTGTGCTACTTTAGAAAGTTCTAAGACACTGGGGTTGTTTAAAAATAATGCCAATTTCTGCTACAGAGTTGGTACTCGATATTTACTGAATGAATGAATAGACGAATGAGCAAGTATGCTTTCTGTTGTACTAGGATAAACAGTGTATTTTCTTTAAGGCCTGTGTAGGCTCTACTTAAAAATAAGTTATTACTGTTGTATCAATGATAACTCATTTTTCTCAGTGGTTATGAGTAGGACAATAACCCTTTTTATGTCTCTCTAACCAACACCTAACCACATTGCTAATGTGATAAGTTCTTATAACTTAAAGGTTATTTATAGATTACTCCCCTGTCAAATGGGGAAAGGACTAAGCAGGGGAAGGAAACAGGGCTACTAGCTACATTCATAATTTTAATTCAGACAAAGTAGCAAGTTAGATTTAGGGCACTAGGGTAAGATGATTTGCCAGTTACAACCCACTTTGTGCATTTCTTTTGTTGTTGTTGTTGGTTGTAGGGCTTGAATGCTGTCCCTGAGCTCTTCAGCTCAAAGCTAGCACTCTATCTCTTGAGCCACAGTGCCACTGTTGGGTTTTCTGGTGGTTTATTGTAGATACGTAGATAAGAGTCTCATGGACTTTCTTGCCCAGGCTGGCTTTGAACTGTGATCCTCAGATCTCAGCCTCCTGAGTAGCTAGGATTACAGGCATGAGCCACCATTGCTCAGCTTGTAGGTATTATTTTAATGACCTCATAATGACATTGTGGTTCAGGGAGGATCCTGCTTTGGGAGACAGTATCATTTCACCTAAGTCCTTGGATAGTGTTTGGGGACAAAGGTAGGGCTATGAATAGCATATTGGACCCCAAACCCAACAGGACTGGTTTTGTCCTCTTCCTCTCAGAGGACAGTGGGAATTCATTTCTCCTCCCATGGCTTTATGGGAGAGAAGAGAGGCCAAGGTAGGGAGAAAAGTAAAGTTAGGTTAGTGTCTGTTTTATGGTTTATATGCTGCCAGAATATGGTAGAGTGAGGTGGGTTCTCTGAGCATTAAAGTTATGCTGACTCTACCAGATCTTTTGAACAAAAGTGATCCTTTGTCAGAATTAATAGTTTCGCCCCAGACAATGGATTTGTTCTCAAGGGTGGTTAAGCAGCCTGGCCCACGGTGTGGTGAATCTCAAAGCTATAATTAACACTTTATCCATGGGATACAGAAGCCTTTACTAGTGTCATTGCCCCACTCCTCCCATTGCCCTTTGAAACTTCTGTTAACCAATCAAAGATGAAATTGGTCATTGCTCCCATTCACTGAATACGAATAATAAAACAACTTTGTAAGGCCAGGATAGAATTCATATTGTTTCAAAGCATGGAGACTCTGATTAGAAAGGCAGAGTTGACTTTCTACTTGGTCTAGAAAGTGCCTCCAACCAGCCAATGCAGGCTATTTGGCATTGTAGGCCATTAGTGGCAGAACTTTGCTTTGGTACCTGGTTGCTTTACCACTTCAGTTACATCTCTAGTCCTGAAAAGCCTTTGGGAACTCTCCAGAAATCTCTGGTATTTCCCTTTGGTATTCTGCTGAGAATTACTCAGGTTTTCAAACACTTGACTGAGTTAACTTCCTACTGTAGTATCATAGCAACTAAAGGGAACAGGGTGGGACCAAAGGTCAAGTGGCTCTTGCAGAACAAGCTTGGCCATAGCCTGGTTTTTTTGGTTTGTGGTGGCCAACATGTGTTAGTCATAAGCACTTGATACTGACCTAGCACTTCCACTTCCAAAGACCCCTTGTGCTCATCACCTCATTGTCCTGTCTTTATATCATTCTTCTGGTAGTTTGAGAAAGGGGAGATGGCAAGGGAGAGGTCCATTGCCAATTGGTGGAAAGCTAGGCTCGGATTGGGAGGTACTTGATTCCTCATCCTGGTGGAACCTTGTAGATTACCAGCCACTTAGAATGAGAGGGGAGGAAAAATGCAGACCCTGAACCCCATACCAGGTTTCAATGACAGGTTCTGGTGTCTTTCAAAGTGTTGGTGATAAAACTCGCTGGTCACATAGAGTCACCATATTACTGATGGTTGTTGGTTTCATTTCATTTTCTCTTGCATTCATGACTTGTATGGTGATTTTCTTGTGCATGCTTTTTACCAAAACTAATCCTTCAGTTTCTTGTCTCCTGTAAAAAGCAAACAAACCATGGGCCTTTCCTAGGTCTCATCCATGAAGATTCTGGGCTCCCTGATGCTTTGTCCTGGCTCCCTTCTCCACGTAACTTGACAGCACCGGCAGAGAAATTGGTGTTTTGTGTTTATGTGTGTGTTTTGGGGGCGAGGTGCGAGGGGAATCATCAAAAACACGAACATTTGGTATTTTCAAATAACCCTTCTCCCGGGCTGTTCTTTCCTGGCAGGAAGACAGTGCCGATTTGAAGTGCCAGCTGCAATTTGCCAAAGAGGAAGCCTCCCTGATGCGCAAAAAGATGGCCAAGCTGGGGAGGGAGAAGGACGAGTTGGAGCAGGAGCTGCAGAAGTACAAGTCACTCTATGGTGATGTGGAGAGCCCCCTCCCCACAGGGGAAGCTGGGGGACCTCCCAGTACCAGGGAGGCAGAGCTAAAGCTACGGCTGAAGCTGGTAGAGGAGGAAGCCAACATCTTGGGCAGGAAGATTGTGGAGTTAGAGGTGGAGAACCGAGGCCTCAAAGCAGAGATGGAGGACATGCGGATTCAGCATGAGCGTGAAGGAACAGGCCGGGACCACGTGCCAAGCATTCCTACCTCACCCTTTGGGGACTCTCTGGAGTCCTCTGCGGAGCTCCGCCGACACTTGCAGTTTGTGGAAGAGGAGGCGGAGCTGCTGAGGAGGTCCATATCTGAGATCGAAGACCACAACCGGCAGTTGACCAATGAGCTGAGCAAGTTCAAGTTTGAACCTCGCCAGGAGCCAGGATGGCTTGGAGACAGCACAGGTAAGGGCCCTGGAACTGGGGTGCCACTGCAGGAGGAACTAAAGTCTGCCAGGCTGCAGATCAGTGAGCTGAGTGGGAAGGTCATGAAGCTCCAGTATGAGAACCGAGTGCTGTTGTCCAATGTCCAGCGCTGCGACCTGGCTGCCCACCTGGGGCTGCGTGCCCCAAGCCCTAGGGACAGTGATGCCGACAGTGACACAGGGAAGAAAGAGAGTGATGGGGAAGAAGGCCGCCTGCCCCAGCCCAAACGGGAAGGGCCAGTGGGTGGGGAAAGTGACTCGGAGGACATGTTTGAGAAAACATCAGGCTTTGGGAGTGGCAAGCCTTCAGAGGCAAGCGAGCAGTGTCCAGTAGAGCTTCTGAGAGCCCGAGAGGACACCGAATGCTTGGTGACCTTAAAGCAGGAGGCCCAGCGACTGGAGAGGACTGTGGAGCGCCTCATCATGGACACAGATGACTTCATCCATGACTCAGGGCTGCAGGGCGGCAGCCTGGCCTTGACTGGGATCCAGGGTGAGGGTGAAAGGGGCCAGAATGAACCCCACCTGCTGGGGACCATCAGTGTAAAGATGAAAGCTTTCAGGAAAGAGCTGCAGGCCTTCCTGGAACAGGTGACCCGGATTGGGGATGGGCTGTCACCTTTGTCCCACCTCACGGAGTCATCGAGCTTCCTCTCCACGGTGACCTCTGTGTCCCGGGACTCCCCCATCGGGAACCTAGGGAAGGAGCTGGGCCCAGACTTGCAGGTAAGGGGGCTTCTGGCTTTGCCTCCCTGCTCCGTCTTGCTCTTCCTCCTCCTGGCTGGCATTTTTGCTCTGGGGCTCGCATTGCTCACGGCTGCTTGGTTATGATTTCAGACCTGCATTTGTACTAAAGCCTCCAGCACCAACCAAATCCTTTCTCTTGGTTGGGTTGTTTTGTTTTGTTTTTTTTTTTTAAGTTCTCTTTATTTCCTTGTTTCTTCCTCCGTTTCTTCTTTTGATTTTTAACTTCGCGGCTGCTGGTGGCTCAGAGGCCCCCCCCCTCATGACAAGGCTAAACCTAGTGGGGGCTCTAGAGACCAACACAGCCTGTCCCTGCTCCTTTCTCAAACAACCAGCCACCTCGATGAAGAAGTAATGAGTTTAAGACAGATACCAACTCCTGCCACAGTCAGGATGGTTAGCAGACTCGCTCGTAAGCATCTGAATCCCTGCATGGGTTTCTCCCCAGAGGGACACAGTGCAGTTCTGAGAGGCCTTAGGTGACCCAGGCCCACTCACTCCCACTGGAAGATAAGCCAGGCTTGGGGAGAGGCGCCCCCATTCTGAGAGAAGGTTGTTTTTGATGGAAATTCCCACTGCCGGCTCACCCCTGCTGCCCTCCTGTGCTGCTGAGGGCAAGGCATGGAGGGGCTCACAAGGACCGCTTTCCCAGGCATCACCCTGGGTGCATGGCCCAGCTGCCACTCTGGACTGTGCCTTGTGCTGCTCAACCCACAAGTAAGGAAGGCAGAGCCTGTTCTCTGTGTCCCTCATGGCTAGTGTGCTCTCCATTGAGTCGTCTGTGATTCTGTGTCTCCATTGCACGCGCTTCATCCATTACTAGTGTTTGCATTCCCCACCCCCTTCTCTTCTCAATTTCTAGATACTTCATTCCATCTTCATTTTACTTCTCATTTTCCTTTGCCACTGTGTTTATGCTGGTTTTCCTGTTCATGATTTTGTCTGGTAGTTTTTTCATTGTCTGCCTTACCTGTTTTTGTTTGCTTTATCCACCTCCCTGCCCTTTATCTGCTTGTCCTCTGTTTCTTGTTTAAAAATTGAAATCTAAAAACACAAACAAATCCCTCCCGTGCACCTAACAGTGGAAACTGAGAGATCAGCTGGAGTGGTCGCTCTCTCAGGAGCGCGGGGACGAGAGAGATGGCCTGCGCCTCCGAGCTGCCGCACGAGAGCTGCACCGCCGGGCTGACGGGGATGTTGGGAACCACCGGCCTGGAGGCCAGAGCGGCTTCAACCTGCTAGAGGTGAGTGTGCTAGCTGAAGGCCCGTCACCAGTACCTACCTTGCTGTTCCACCTCTTTCTACCCATTTTCTGTGTGTCTGGCTGTGTGATGTTTCCCACGGGACAAGGTCCTTAGGCAACGTAGAAGGAAGACCTGGAACCAGGTAGAACTTAACCTGGAGTCAGAATCCATTGCAGGTAATGACAAGCAGGATATGTACATGGGTGCGTATGGGTGACCCGCAACTCTCCTTGTCAAATGGGAGGGATAGCTCACAGCAACATCCTCCCTTTCTTCACCCCCCAGAACTGGACACCCAGGTCACAGAGGTGCCTGGAGGGGTGAGCAGACAGGCTGGATTGACTTGCAAGTGTCCAATGGCTTCCTGCCCTACAGCAGAGAAGGCAGAATCTTTGTTGGTCTAGAAGAAACTTTCCTTTTCTTCTATTCTTCATTGCCTGTGTCTCATATGACTTGCCCCATGGTCTCTGGCAACACTTGTTTTGGCCTATTGGTAGAATCAAGGATGTTTTCTAACCCACTTGTGGCATCCTCGGTCAGCTCTGTTACCATAGTAACAACTTGTACACACAACTGCAGCCGCCTTCATTGCTGAAACTATCTGTGGTTCTGTAAGAAGGGAGCTTTGAAACAAGGCACCCCACACAGAACAGAAAGGTCTGCCCCAGCAGCAGGCCCTGGCTGGATCCCTGCCTGGCACTCAGGGTATTAGCATTTTTACAGTGGCACATTCTCTATTAGAAAAGGGCATGTCTTCCCAGACACAGAAGAACCTCCTCTCTTAATACTGAGACATGGGAGTAACTCCCCCAGGGCAGAGCTGAGAGAGAGGTATAACAGCTGGAAGCAAACAGATCACCAGGCAAAAAAGCTGGTCTGTGTAATGAAGAAATGTCGCCCCAGGTTCATGTGGTGTGTTGCTGGTGAAGTAGAAACCGACGCCATTATAACATTAGCTACTGTGGAGCCGTTGCTCCTCCCACAAGAGACCAAATGGGTCTGATTTGTGGCATTTCCCCTGGCCTTGGTAAGAGAGTGCATTATGTCTGTACCTTTGTGCACACAAGGACATGAAAATCATTTTCTGAAAGCTTAAACAAAAGCTAAAAAGTATTAGGAAACACCATGTACAGTCCTGTCCTGTCATCTTCATGCTAACTGAGCGGCCAGAGTCACCTGAGAAGGTGGCAGACAGGTCCATACCCCAGAGGAAAATAAATGTGGTACCACTCTGTGTACTAAAGAGGTGTGGCAGGAGATGCTCCCCACACCAAAGAGCCAAGCACACACTTGTGTAGCCTTGTGGGAAGCAGGCAGGCTTAGCATGCCCATTAGAGGGGTGTAGGGTGCCACCATAGGCAGGTCAGGAACTGGAAAGGTCACCTGGTGAGAACACCCAGTTTGAGCATCTGCCATCTTACATTTAACATTTCCTGAACAACATTGTTAGACACAAAGTTAGGCAATGTGACATCATACCCACTTCAGTATGTGATGTTTCAAAACAGCAAGTCAGATGTTCCTCTCTTTTATATCAGAAGCAAAACAGAATAGCCAAATGTTTGGGACATTCATTTATTTTTCCCATGGATTTAGTGAGTTAACCCATATGACTTACTGGAACTTTCCCAGGAAATACTTTTGTTAGCTTGTACTGTGTGCAGGGTCATCCCCTGAGAATGCTGGATATGGGGGCAGTTACAAACTCAAAAGGCTGGACAGAGAACCTCAGGAAGGTCCATTTCCCAGCCTCTAATTAAGGCTATTGCACCAAGCTAATTTTAGCAGGGGTATTGTAGAAAATCACCAATGTGGGTTTTCAGGCAAGTCTCACGGCTTCTACTTTCTTGTCTGTGAGGCTGTGAGGTATAAGGGTCGCAATACTGCCTGCCTCATCATGTAGGGGGAGGTGACTTCCAGAACCAGTGAGCTGCTAAATGAGGAAGTGTCTCAAAAATACCAGATGCTGTGACCCTGAAAAGGAGGGTTAATAAAAAGAGAAGCCACTATGTGCCAACTTTGTAGAGTGCCAGGAGGGCCCCCATCCTTGTATCAGTTTTCTGTGCCCTTTCTCCTTTTCCACAGTTGTTTCCCAATCCTGGGTCAGAACCATAGCTCAGGCTGTACACAGCTCCTTTTCCAGGGGCCCCTCATTCAGGCCATGTTGTATCCAGTCGTGGCTAGTGAAGCTCTGTGAGTATTGGAGATCTTCTGACACTGGAGCAATGATCAGCAATGATCAGGTGCCACACAAATGCATGCATCCCAGAGAGTCAGCTACTAGCACGGAGAAAAATAAAACACTTGGCTAAATGACAAGGACAGGCAACATCCACAAGAGGCAGATAAGCCACGCTGGATGGTACCATATGGTGACATGGGGATCACTGACACATGTAATTCACTTAAAGCAAAGGAGAATGGCTGGTCTTTAGACTTACTCTCTTGTTCCATAATGAGGAAAATGAGGCCTGGGAAGTGAAGCCTTTACTAATGAGCCTCTAGGCAAATTGGTCACAAACTAGATTCTGAGCTCTGGCAGAGAAGCCAGTCAGCACCGAGCCTGACCTCTCCTGGGCTGTGTTTCTAGTCACCGTCACTCAGAGGATTGACCATACAGCCAGTTACCTGCCTTGGTAGTCATTTCACTTTCTTATTTTAATGGAAGGCCTAGTGGAGGGAGCATTGTTTCCTAGAAGGGACTGGAGTGTTAATCAGGACTCATGAGTCCTTCCTCTTTCATCCTTCCCTCTGACATTTGTAGTCACAAAGGCATTTCACATGGAAGAGAAAACTTGAGAATGCAAACACATTCTATTTTGAAAGAGGCTTTTCATGAAGCCCCTTCAATATGTCCACAGTGCTTCCTTTGGCTAGAAGGGCTGATTGTCAGTCCCTGTAGGGCCTGGATCAGGGATGATGCCATAGTCTGGCTAACCTGGTTGTGAAATGTATGTTTATGTGAAAGGGCGCATTTACAAGGACTAATGAAAGACCCCTAAATTCATTGTGAGCAGTATATGTTTGTGAAAAGCTATCATGGAAATGGCATACAGAGCTCCCCTGGAACAGCAGCTCAACCCAAAAAGGCTCTCTGTGTTAAAGACTCCATGACTCAGTCACTGACAAAAGACAAATGTGCCCCTTCCCTTCCTTTCTTAACCTCCCCTCTTCTCCCTTTCCCTCTTTTCCTCTTCTCCCTTCTCTCCCTTTCCTCTTTCCCCCTTTTGCCCTTCTCCCCTTCTCCCCTCACCAGCTTCCTCCCTCCCCCTTCCTACCTCCCCTCTCTACCTGTCCCTCTTCTCCCTTCCTCTACTGGCCCCTCCTTTCTCTCCCTCTCCCCTCTCTTTCCTTCCTTTCTCTTCCCTTGGATGGGAAAGGATAGAACTCAGGACCTTGCAGATGCTCTGCCTGGGGAGTACACTGCCACTGGGCCACACCCTGAGCCCCAGCCCAGATATTCTGATCCTGAAAGAGGCCAGCATGAATACAGTTGAAGATGTGCTGCTAGCAGTTGTCTTTATGTCCTCTTAACACTGCCCTTTAAATAACCACTGATTTTGTCCTCTGGCCAACTACTTGTAGCTGTGTGGAGTCCTCTTTGTGCTCCTTGTCATTAGTTACTGGGGGGCTGGGAAGATGGCAGCAGTACTAGCACAAAAGAAGAGACAGCTTTGTGAATTTCTGAAGTTGTCTGTAAGGATCAAGCCCCATTTGTGAATTTGACTTTAGACATTTTCATATTCGGGGATAGAGAAAGAAGATAAGTTGTTAGTTTGGAAGATGATATTTTAGCCATGTTTAAATTACAGGAGTACCAACAGCAGCAGTAATAACACCAAGGAGATAAATAAAAGTCTGTCTTTTACTGCCAGCGGACAGAGGACTGCTGCTCGGCGGCCACCCATCACTACACTTAGAGAAAGCAAGGTGTTTCCAGACCAGCTTTCTTTTCTTTTTCTTTTTTCTTCCCTTTTCTTTTGTTCTTTTCCTTCCTTCTTCTTTCCTCCCTCCCTTTTTTTTTCCTTTCCTTCCTTCCTTCCCTCCCAACCCTCCCTTCCTCCTCCACTTCTGGCTTTTTGCTAGTTAACTGGCAAGTCTCATGGACTTTTCTTCTTGAGTTGGCTTTGAACCTTGATTCTCAGATCTCAGCCTTCTGAGTAGTAGCTAGGATTGCAAATGTGAGTCATCAGCACCCAGCTGGGCTAACATTCTTAACACAACCACAACTAGAATAAACAAAAGTCAGAGCCCCCGAACATCCACAATTAATACAACTATGTAGACCTTAACTACTAAAAACTAAAGATAGGCTTCCTGATGCTTACCACAGGCTATCTTGCACTATATAGAAAGAGGAGGCAGAGTAAACCTACCCCATATATACCTCAGCAGGCCCAGTGCCTGATGTGTATTGTGAACAAGAAGACTTGGGGAAAAAAAAATCCCAAAAAACTAAAGACAGCCCAACAGACTTCAGAAGGAAGTCTGTTGCCTGTTCATCCCTGTAGATATTGATTGGCCAGATGCTAGCACCGTGTGCTGGCCTCTTCCCCTCTACCTCCCATTAAACATGCTGAGAGATTCACATTTGTGAAGAGCACAGTGTATAGATTTTTTCAGGTGGAATGTGCCAGGCCCCTTAAAAATAGTTCTGAATGAGAAGTGGCCAAGCACGGACACTGGTCAGATTTCACATATAAATGAAACCAAGCCTGTGCCCAGAGGATTGAGTTTCTGGGTCAGAAATCTCAAAGAGCTTTTCTCCCTGGCTCCTCCTTTTATCCTTTAATCATCGAAGCACACCGAGCATCTGAGATCACTATGCCTCAGCTGTGAATACCAACCGCAGAAAAACTGTGTGGGATTTATGCCAAGTATTTGTACACATGTGTTGACCTCATAGCCCGCGTTTGAAAGGAGTGGTGGCAGAACTGGCAAGGATAAAATGGAGCCCACCAGAAGTGAAATCATGGTAATGGAGGCATTGTAGAGTCCTGGTGTGTAAGTTGCATTGCTGAGTATTTATTATAGGACCCATAATGAAAAGCATTTCTGTATTTTGTTTTGTTTGCTGATACTGGGACTTGAACTCAGGCCCTTGTGCTCATTTGGTTTGCTTGCTCATGGATGGTGCTCTACCACTAGAACTACATCTCCAGCTTGACTCTTTTCTTTCTGTTTATTGAGATAGTGATGTTATTTTCTGAATCATGTGGGGGGGGGAATTAAGCTAGCTTCTTAGGAGATGTCTAGAAATGTCCTCTATGTAGGCCTATCAGAAGTTTTATTTCACAGCATTACACAGACTCTGTGGGCATTCAGAATGCTAACAAGGGAGAAGAGTGGTCATGATGTCAAGATTAATATCTTCACAGCTTCAGAAACAAGTAGGCATGGTATTTTTTTTAATATACCACACAGGGGCTCAAGCCTTTAATCCTTGCCATTTGGGAGGCTAAGATCAGGAGATGGTGATTTGAGACTCGCCTAGACAAAAAAAGTTAGGAGACTCCATCTTGACCAATGGTTGGGCATTTCAATGTGTGCCTGTTATCTCAGCAGTGTGAGAAAGAACAAAGAGGAGGATTGCAAATCTAGGCTGATCTGAGCATAAAGTAAAACCTTATCTTATAAAATTAACACATGAAAGGTCTGGTGGAGTGGCTCAAGTGATAGAGTGCCTGTCTAGCAAGTGTGAGACCCTAAGTTAAAACTCTAGTATTGTAAAACCAAAATACACCAACAGAAAAACTGCATTCACAGCTCAGGAGGCATTTGTGTAGTGTATGATCAGGATCATAGGTAAGTGAACAAGGGATGGATTTTAGAATCAAGCCTTTGGGAATTTAGTGATGAAGGAATGTGCTTTTTTTCCTAGAGGAAATTTATATGTTGTATGAAACGTTCCCCGAATGTATGTACTTGTATGCAGTTATGTGGCAATAGAGTCATTCTAGATGGAAACTTTTGCTATAATGTGTTTGTATTTTGTTCTTTGTAACACTGGAGTGACATTGGCACATTGGCTAGGAGTGGCTGTCAGGAATTTTAATATTCCATTAGCCAAAAGGAATAATCCAAGAAAATAAACTTCTTATAGGCCTAGATAGAAATCAGACATTCTTGGCCAACACCCTCACAAGACCTCAAGGGTCCTCTTCTGTGACCTCTCAAAGGTGTGGCTGAAACAGGATAGCCATATAATGAAATATGAGGCTTATCTACTTGTTTGAAATAATAAAATGTTTATTAAGATTGAAGCCAAATCAAATAGTTTAGTGTAATATGGATTAAGTAGCCTTAATTTGAAGTCCAGAATTCTCCAAAGTCCAAAACTTTTTGAGCTACCCACATGACTCCAGAGAGATAAAATTCTATACTACAAAAATTTATGCACTGAATGTTTTTGAAGATTGTATTAAGTAATCTTCAGTCCATGTGTATAAAGTACATACAAAACACAAATGGATTTTTTGTTTAGACTTGGCCTATCCCAATGTGAATCATATACATGCAAAAAATATAACTACAAATAGAAAAATAGAAATACAATTGCAAAAATACAAATACAAAAAAAGTCTGACATGTTAATCTCCTGGTCCCAAGCATTTTTGGATAATGGATACTCAACCTGAAAATAGAAATTAATTTGCATTGATTATCCTTTTTCTTTATTAAACTTGATTAGGACATTTGTTTTAATACCTTAAAAGTATAAAGCTTTCTGATGGTACCCAATGCATTGAAATGTGAAGGGCCTTTGCATTTTAAGTTTGTAGAATAGCATGTAACTGGAAACTAAAGCTGGTAGTCAGCAGTCCAGGCCACATGGAAACATTGCTGCAAGTAGGAAACACCTGAACTCTGCAGCTCTTTCTTAAGGACAGGGTTCGATGGCTTCATTTACTGCTTTGACTCCAGTGCTTAGTACTCTTGAGTACCCAATCAGTATTGGTTGAATGAAACAGAAAATATCCTTTTATTTATATAACTGAGTTATCAGGACAGTCAGAGTAATCCTTAAGACTGGAATTTATTTTAGAATTGAAAATGAAAGTATTATCTGATCATTAGGTGGATGGGTTAAGAGAATAGTTACCAGAATTGGTAACCAGGACTCTTGGTTGCAGTACCTCCAAGGGAACTAGAGACTAGGCCATGTGCCTAGCACCTGCCAAGAGACATGAATGAACAGGAGAAACATTAGCCTATAGTTGCCAGGGAGGAGGGAGACAATAGGACACTCAACCACCCACCAAGGGCTCTGAGTTGGGAATAGAAGGAGTCAGAGCCGGGGTCATGGTCAAGCTTTGAAGTGATCTTGCCCATTTGGTATGGGAAGGCCCAAGGAATTGGTATTTTACTGATGCCTCCTGCAAACACAAAACTAACCTTGGAGATATAATCTCATCCAACACATAGAAGACACATAGACTACCCATTGAAAATGAACTCACCTTGCAGAACTACAAGCACACAATCAAAAAGCTATCTGACAGGGCAGGAGTAAGCACACTGTAGGATTTGACTCAAGACCTTCAAATGTATCAATAAGACACTGTGCAATAAGTGTGTTCAGAACTATAAAAGACAAGCAAACATGAGACAAGAAAAAGTTGCTACCATTAAAAATCCACATATTTGAAAGTAATAACACAGGGCTTTTAGAAATGAAAAACTAGTCACTGGGGTAAACTCAACCAATAGAGAAATACCTCTTTTCAAAGAAAACTCAGATAAAAGATTAATTTCCAGCAACTGGCAACTTAAGCATTTAATGTTCTCAGAAGTTCTTGGGTTTCTTTACAGTTGAATGAGTTTCAATCTAGCTTTTAAAATTTGATTGCAAAGTTGATGAATCCCAGGGGTCTCTGATTTCCTTTCCTTCATTCTTCCTCTAAGTGTTCTCCATTACCCAGCAGTGCTAAGTGAAGGGCTTTCCACATTTGTTTCTACATTTCCTGTTTTGGGGGCATGATCTTCACTCATGACAACCGCATAGCCTCAGATCCTGGAGAGGAACAGTGATCCCCTGGGAGAGAAAGAGCCAGGGAAATGACATGGTTTTATTGCAACAGTCCACTCTAATTCCTAGCTTTATAAATCACCTATCTTCAAGTAGCTCAAGTGAGTGGGCAAATATCTTGCTTTAATTTTAATGATGCTTAAAATTTTTAGTATCACGGCTTCCATCTTTTAAAAACAAAACACATTTTAATTTAAAAAGTAATGACTGACTTCTCTCCCATGGCCGTGTGGACTTAAGGATTAAGTCACCACCAACAAAAATACAAATTCTGTGTCTGGTTTTAGCCTGAATATAATATACAGATGTCTTTGTGTTGTTCCTCTCAGGCAGTTTGTACCCTTCAGAGGCTTAACAGTAGTATTTGGCCTCGGGAATAGCCCTACCCCATCTACCCTGAGCACCCAGGGTCACATTGCCGAGGTGAATGGAAGGCATGTTTGGTAGACAGGGAAATTCCTAATAAGCACATACCTGAACAGAATTGTTGTGCAACCTAAGAGATCCCCATATGACTCAGGAAGTGAATCTACGCAGCTGAGTGATAGGTGGCCATTCTCGACTCAGTTCTACAACTAGCATATTTCAAAAGCTAGAAGCTGCTATATTGGCAAGGACCCCCAACTATAAACCCTGCCTGGCTTCCTTTTCCGGGGCTAGTTTGTGGTTGGGGGTGAAGTTCAGATGCCAAGGCTCCACTTACACTCTGCCTCTAGGTGAGAGATAGAGGTGAAGGGCAGGTAGACTAGCCCATGACCTAGCCCGACAGGTAGCCATGGCACTCCAAGTGTCAGGCTCTCCTGTGAGAAGCCCCAGGGGAGGTGGCCACAGTCACTCCACTGCTGCAGCCCCATGTGCTGTGTCTCCCATGTATGTCTCAGCTTGTACGGATGTCTGTCCTGTGTCATCACGTCAAGCAGAGTTCTCATTTCCACTAAACCCCTTCCTTTATCCCACTGATAGCTCAGGGGCTCCCCTGTTTTACCTGAGCAGAGTGTTTCGATAGAAGAGCTACAGGGTCAGCTCGTGCAGGCGACCAGACTGCATCAAGAGGAGACAGAGGCATTTACAAACAAGATCCACAAGGTAAATATTTCACAGGCATTTCAACACAATTGCTTCTTAGCCTGCAGCCTTCCTCAGAAAAGACATCAGTATGCATTTGTAAAGAATGCTGTCAATCATGTACAGGCTAAATGACCCATAAGCATATGGACATATCACCCAGTGGTGCTCCCCCCCACCAAGTTCCATTTCTCTGCTCTGTGGGACATTTTTTAATACACTTGTCTTATACACTGCAGGTTGCTTTGTGGATTTCAATACACTTGTCTCACACACTGCAAGTTGCTTTGTGGATTTTTTTTTTCTTTGGTCGGTCGTGGGTCTTGAACTCTGGGCACTGTCAGCTCTTCAGCTCAATGCAAAGTCTCTACCACTTGAGCCACAGCACAACTTCTGGCTTTTCTGGTGGTTTATTGGAGATAATCGTCTCATGGGCTTTCCTGCCTGGGCTGGCTTTGAATGGCGATCCTCAGATCTCAGCCTCCTGAGTAGCTAGGATTACAGGCATGTGCCACTGGCACCTAGCTGCTTTGTGGATTCTCAAAATCACAAATGGAATCAAAACCCTTATATACTATGTTTGCCAGTTCTGTATGTATGAAGACCTATGATCAAATTTATCTTACAAATTAAACACAATAAAAGACTAACAATGACTAATCATAAAATATAGCCATTATAACAACACATGATAGTTAATCTTAATTAAAATTTATGGCAGGGCATATATGCCTGTAACCTCAACACTTTCAGAGGTAGAGAAAGGGAGGATTGCAAAGCCAGCCTGGGCTTTATAGCAAGATGTAATTTTAAACTGAATTGTCCTTCTTGGACTTTTGATTTAATATTACTGGACTGTGATTGATTTTGGGTAACAAACCACATAAAGCAAAACTTAAGATGAGAATAAAGAAGTGTGTTTGTGGTATTAGGAAGCCTTCTCATACCTAGTCTAATTTTACCACAAACTAATATCAAATCCGGGCCTTAAATGCAAATGGAATTAGGTCAGTCACACTGATTATCAAGCCAGTTTTTTTTTTTTTAAACTGAAGCATAGACTCACCCTAAACCATTGTCTTGAAGAAGCTGCCAGTAACTGAGCTATGGCCTGGTTAACTCTTTAGCCATTTTCAAATAACTTAATACAGGCTAATTATCTGTTATCCACTAAATCCTTTCCCAGAGTTCTCAGTGGAAGGGACTCCACAGATGCAGGCACTTCTAGTTCCAATCCTCCCCAGGACATTGTGATCTCTGATACCCTCATACCTAATTAAGTTGGAGATGAATCTCTAGGCTCAGAATTGCCATAGCTACTTCTCCTTTTTGTATTCTTGGAAGATAGCTGCTTCTTTAAAACAAAACAGAGAAGTGGATCCTGAATGGTGTGTCCCTTGATGTTATACTGTTTACCATGAAGGACCCAGTGTATCTTGGAATCTACTTTGGCAAGGAGTCTATGTTCTATGCCTATGGCCATGTGGTGACTGAGGCCAGGGGCATCTGAGTGGGTTACAGGGGATTGGCAGAGCTGAAGGCTAGGACTGAGTGTTCTCCGCTGTCTCACATAACATTACCAAAAGAAAATGCCTTGGTCACTTAGGAGACAAATTCCTAATTTAAATTGTTCATTTATTTAGCATAGCCTCCAAAATATCTTGAAACGTGAGCTTATCAGTGAAGATGCTAAGACAGTGGCAAGGCCCCTGTATATGTAACACTGGGTTCACCATCGAGGAGTATGCTGAAGATGAAACTTCAGAGTGGGAGATTTTGTTCTCTGGGCATATTCAGAAGTGAAATGGAAGTATCCTCTTATGTCCCTAGGGGAAGGAAGACCTAGCTGTGTGATTTTAAGAGGCAGTTGAGGCCTCCTACGGGACACTTAGGAGGAGAAAGAGAGGAAAAGAGAACCTGGATGGGAGAAGGTGCTACATACAAAGGGCATGGGAATGCCCCTTGAAGGTGTAGCATCTGGAGTCTCAACACCTTTCCATCATGTCTTCAAAGCAGCTTGTGCAGCCTTCATGTAGTCTCCAAGGAAACTGAAGCCTTCCCACTGTGAATCAGTTGAGAGCAGAGCAGAGGAGGAGCTGCAGACATGAAATTTCCAATGTACCAAGTTACCCTTCACTCTGGACTCATGCATTCTTGTGTCCACACCAGCCTCAGACCTCTGAGAGCTGCTGAGGTGGATAAAATTGCCAGTTTTTAGCTGTACGTGTACAGCAGGTATTAGGGCATTGGCTATGGGCATCTGTAGAACTCTGGTCCTGCCCAGAGCCCTCACACTTCTCTTGACTGGCCTTCATTTAATACTTTAACCATCTGGGTAGCATTCACAGACAGCCATTAGTCCTACCCCAGGGTTCCTGAGAATTACCAGTATATTGGCTTTTAGCATAAGAGGGAGTATTAAATCAGGAGAGGGAATCTAATAAATGGTAAGGCTGACATTCTAAACCCAGTTTTGGTGTGTTGCATGGAAGCCTTTGCTCTCATGTGGTTATGGCTACTACAGAGATTATTCTTGTACCTTTAGTTGCAAAATGGGATTTTATTTGCATCCTTTGGCCTAGTCAGGATTGATGCCTAATGATTTTTGATGGCTTCGAAGCATGCCAGTAAGTGTTTAGAAAGAAAACAGGAATGTAAGCCAGAGATTGGTGACTCACACCTGTAACCCTATCTATTTGAGGAAGCTGAGCTCTGAGCATTGAAGTTTGAAGCGAGTTTGGGCTGAAAAATGCATGAAACGCCAATTAATCAGCAAAATTCTGGACTAGAGGCTCTGCTGAAGAGAGAGTGCCAACTGTGAGTGAAAAAGAAACTTAGCTGAGCCCAAACGAAAAGACACGTCACCAAATTAAGAACCAGGAATTTTGTTATTTCCCTCAGAGATAGGCATATCTGATAGGAACATTAAATCTTAAATGTGGACATAATTACCACCTTGTCTTTTTGCTCACAGTTACAGGTAGCCACTCTGGCTTCCCAGCTCTTGGTGGACTTTCCATCAGCTTGATATTCTCTGTCAGAGGTGAGGAGCCATGGTGCTCAGAAAGTAAAAGCAAAGGATTGGCTTTTTGGCATTCAACATGCCCTGTGTCACATACTTGCATAGAGGAAAATTGGAATGAATTTAATGACTGTAAGCTACACATCCAAGAAACAAGTCTCCTGAAAGGATTTAGAAATAATCTAAAACCACTGTGAGATATTGACAGCAATAAATGTCTACAATTTCCTCCCTTGAAACAGTACTTGCTTCTGATCACAAAATGCTTTAAGGATTTTTTACATAGTAAACATTTCAAGTCATTTATCACCCTACATGTATAGGGTGGGGGGGAGGGGAGAAATGCTCCTGCATTTCACATCCTCCTGTATTTCACATCCTCCTGTATTTCACATCCTCCTTGGAAAGTGGTCTAGATTGACCAACAGTTTGCAAAGCCCTCTAGTTGTGTTTGAGTGGCAAATTGAAGAAGACACATGTTACACTTCCTCTTTACTCTTGTTCAAGATGGAAGAGGAGCACCTGTATGCCTTGAGGTGGAAAGAACTGGAGATGAACAGCCTGGCTTTACAGAACACCCTCCATGAGCGAACTTGGAGTGATGAGAAGAATCTGCTGCAGCAGGAGCTTCGGTCCTTAAAGCAGAACATTTTCCTCTTCTATGTCAAGCTCAGGTGGCTACTGAAACACTGGCGGCAGGGGAAGCAGATGGAGGAGGGAGGAGAGGATTTCACTGAGGTAATGCCACTCTGGAGTTCATTCTCTTTGTGTGCTTTGTTCTTGACCCTCAGACACTGTTGCCCTTCACTTCCTACAAAATCATGTTCTGTTATTTTCAATTATTTTTGTAAATTTCAGTCCAGGCTATAGAAATGCAATGGCTTGTCCAGGGATACATGTAATCAAGAATTCTGTGCTGTGCTTTGACCTAGCTCTGTTCTAGAACGAAGTGTTGCTGTCGTTTCCTTTGCTGTTGGATTTATTAATCTACTGAGGTGCTCTGCCTGATATCTCCTTTACCATCTCACTCAACCTTGCTGTTTATAATAGCTAGAATTCAGCCCAGTGAGAACCATGTGATGAAAATGCTAAGGACCATGGAGTCCCTATCCCTACGCTGTCCAGTGTCTGTGTTGCTGCAGCCTCTGGGCTCTCATAGTTAGTTGACTGCAATTAACAATATACTTTTTAATGTGGGAAAACCAGATGACTCTTTTAAGATAATGACCATTGTCAAAGCAAAATGTATAATTAATTAATTTGAATAAATGTAGTGATTAAATGCAAAAAAAAGTTGGGTTTAAATGTTTGCCCTCTTTCCCATTTTAGTTCATGTTCCCAGATATTAGAGCCCAAGACAATTATATTTTTGTGTGTGTGCATGTTGGTCCTATGGCTTGAACTTAGGGCCTGAGCACTATGCCTGAACTTTTATTATTCTCAAAGCTAGCACTCTACCACTTAGGCCATACCTCTATTTCCAGGTTTTTGGTGATTAATTGGAGGTAAGAGTCTCTCAGACTTTTCCTGCCCAGGATGGCTTCGAACCTAAATCCTTAGATCTCAGCCTTTGGAAGTAGCTAGGATTGTAGGCATAAGCCACTGGTACCCAGCTTTATAACGTTTTGTTTTATTTTGTCCTATTGGGGATGGAGCCCTGGGCTTCATGCTTGCTGGATAAGCATCCTACTACTTGAGCTACATCCCCCAGTCCTTCATTTTTTTCTTTTGTTTTTGATAATTTGTGTGTGTCTGTGTGTGCATGCGTGTATGTGTATGTTTTACTTTTTCCCAAATTCTAAAGTCTTTTGACTCTGCCTCCTGAGTTACTGGGATTATATGTGTACCACCACATCCAGTTTTATAAGGATCTCACAGAGTTAATTTGTCACTTCTGGAACTCATGTATGTTTTCCCCATCATATCTCAATTCCTAGATCCATAAATAGCCACAGGACAGAGCTTTTTGCTTTGTGATTGGTTTATTGCTGAAGTGAAGGTAGAGTGACCTCTATCTCCATAGGCTTTGCTTTCTGGTGAGCATAGGCTGGAGCTACTAGGCTGGATGTTGAGTGCTGGGCTACTTGCTCAGCTACTTCAAAGCACTGAGCTCCCAAAGGCCTTTTGTCTGTTTTCCACTCTAGTGAACAGCATAAGTAAGTTTTAGTAATACTATGAATAATGATTCTCTTTCTTCAAGGTGAACAAAGTCTTTAAAAATTGATTCAAATGGCCTTCAAGGATCCATAGAAAATTATCGTTAAGCAAATCTTGTAAATAATTGATTGTAGGGCTTTCTGTTGATCTCTCCTATTTTTAAAACTATAGCTAATTTTTTTTTACAATAGAATATAGAATCACTCTAATTACTTATGGATGGATGAGTGGATAAATATAATGTGATATATATATATATATGAATATTGTTCAGCTTTGCAAATAAGAAAAAATTTCTGTCATGTGCAACAATATAATTAAATCTGGAGAGCATTATACTAAATGAAATAAGACAGATGCAGAAACATAGGTATAGCATAATTGCACTTTTATATGAATCCAAAAACTTCAAACTTGTAGAACCAGAGTAGAATGGTGGTTACCAGGGCTTTGACAGTTGGAAAAGTGAGTAACTGTTGGTCAAGGTGTATAAAGTTGCAGTTATATAGTATAGATAAGTCTAGAGATTAAATTTATAATGCCATTATAATTGGCAATGTATTATTGGGTCTTGAAATTTGCTTTGAAGGTAGATTATGAGTGTTCTCATGTCACACAAAAAAGGTAGTAAGTGACAGAATCAAAAAGGAAACCCTATAACTGTAAGCAATACCCATTTATGAGAAGTAAAGTTTCTTACTTGTTTTTCTAATAAATCAAGTGCCCATCCTATGCTATCTAAAAGGACGACATACCAATGAATGAAATGACAACATGAGCATTTTTAGGGAGAAGACTGAAGAAAAAGATTTGATAATCCATCTGGTTACCCTCAAACAATAAAAATTAGGCTACTTGTAGACAGCTCCAAGTGCTAAGGAAGCTTAAGTGGGTAGATTGCCTGGGCCCAGGCCCTGATGCCAGTTGGTGCAAAAATTTGGCCTACAGTGAGAAAAGGCCTATGCAAAGCTGTGTTTATCATATGTTGCTGCTTTCAGAGTGAACATCCAGAGACCTTCCCTGGGCTTGGTGAACTAGGAGTCCAGGGGGGTCACCAGGTGGAAAGACCAGCCCGAGATGATGGTGACCAAGGCTGTGGCTTTCCAGTAGGGGAGCATTCCCCACATACTCCTGCACAGACTGGTGACCATGTACCTCGGCTGCAGACTTTGGATGGAGGACCACTCAACAAGCAGGTGGGTGCTTAGATTTAAGCCCATCATTTTGTGCATATGGGGAGAGGAGGCTCCTAGGCCATGTTTGTATAGTCTTACTCCATATGTTGGTATTCCCAACCACAGAAAATCCTTTACGTGACTCTGACTATCTGTGACTTTTTGTGAGGCTGAATTTTCGCAAGAAATCATGTCATTCAACCTTTTCTTTTTTAAAAAAAGTGATGGTGCTGGGTCTTGGACTCAGCGTGGGCACTGTCCCTTAGGTTTTTCATTCAAGGCTGACATGCTACTACTAAAATCATACTTCTGGCTTTTGCATGATTAATTAGAGATTAGAATCTAATGGACTTTTCTACCTGTATTGGCTTTGAGCCATGATCTTCAGATCTCAGCCTCCTGAGTAGCTAGGGTTACAGTTATGAGCCACGAGCACTGGACTTATTTGGCCTTTTAGTCTTACTATATCAGTCCATGATGTGGTTTGGCTTTGTACATACAACTAATGACCTTAGTAAGAGCAGATCCATTGAGTTGTCCACTCCCTCCCTTGATCCAGCATATATATGTCAGGAGGAAAAAATAAATATTGGAAACCATTTATGAATGTTAATGGTTGACTGTTCTTCCAAGAAGAGAAAATCTTAGTGCAATGTTCTTATCACAGCAAGAAAAAGGACTTGCAGAGCATTTGTGTTGATGTTTAGCTCAACAGCCATTGCCAACATCAATGATTTGATAACATCATTTATAAGAAAGAAATATCAGGCAGTTTTTATTTAAATCCCAAATATAAAGTATTTCAGGTCTTTTTGGCCATTTGAATCCTAATGTCCCAAATAAAAATATTTGATGACACCTTGGAAACATTAAAGCCTATGTAGAGAAGTAGAATTTCAATGTTACTAAGTAATGTTTATTGTCCCCAAGCACCCTAGAAATAGACTCTGGTTATTAATAAACCAAAATATGATAATGTATGTGTGTATGTGTGTATGTGTGTGCTGCCTGTGTGTGCCTGTCAGTAATAGGGCTTGAACTAAAGGCGTGGGTACTGTCCTTAGCTTTTTCTCTCAAGGCTAACACTGTAACACTTGAACCACAGCTCTACTTTGAGCTTGTTAATTGGAGATGAGTGTCCCAGATTTATCTGCCTGAGCTGGCTATGAACCATAATCCTCAGATCTCAGCCTCTTGAGTAGCTAGGATTACAGATATAAGCCAACAACTCCAAGCTCTTTGGGTTTTTTTTTTTTTTTGCATTTTAATATAAAATGTCTGCTAAAGTAGATTTGTAGAATTGAGATCCCAAGAGATACCTTGTAATAGAGCTTTCTTGCAGCCAGATTTCTGAGTCCCTTCTGAGCCTGCTTTGCTTCTCAGAGGGAACTCCTGCAATGAAGCCTGACATCCCCTACCTCTGGGTTGCCTGTGAGCTGGGGTGAAGATGTAAGCCAGCTGGACACTGGGTGAGACCCTGGCCTTGGAGTCACAGGCATGCAAAAGCACTGTGTGCCAGACTCCACAGCTGCTAGTCCTCTCCCACCCAGCCCCTCTGCCCAGAGCTTTGTGTGTGGGTCATGTGGTAGAAGATTGTCATCAGGATTTTGGCTCTGATCCAGATGAGGAAGAGTAGCAGTATTCACAGTGCAGGCTAAGAGGATAATTGAGATTTCTCTCAATGGCCTTCCTTCCATATATAGATCAAATATTTACATGAAACAGCAACTCTCTGCCTATACCACCCCTTTCCTTACTCTGAATGATGTCACTTAGGAAGGAGCTTATACTGTCAAAGAAGACTTTACTCACAACCATTAGGAAGTGTGTCCATGGGGAGATTTTAGATCATGGAATAAGATTTCCAGCAGTGTGATCTAGTTAGAAACCAAAACATTACTAATAGTGTTTTCAAAGCTGGCAGTTCCTTTTTTGTATGTGTGCCAGTACTGCAGCTAGAATTCGGGGCCTAAGTGCTGTCCTTTAGCTTTTTTGCTCAAGGCTGGTGCTCTACCACTTGAGTCATGCTTTACTTCTGGTTTGTTTGTTGTTGTTGTTTGTTAATTGGAAATAAATCTCACAGACTTTCTTTGTCTAACTGGCTTTGAACTGAGATCCTCAACTCTTGGCCTTCAGAATAGTCAGGATTATAGGTGTGAGTCACCAGCACCTAGCCGAAATTTGGTAATTTATCATTATTGGTATTGTTATTTTTGCCAATCCTTGGGCTTTAATTTAAGGTCTAAGCACTGTGCCTGAGCAGCTTTTGCTAAAGGCTAACACTCTACCACTAAGCCACATTCCATTATTTTAAAGAGATGTTCCCATTCAATCTTCTAAAATATCTGTGTTTAGCTGTGATGGTTTTTACTCAGACATCAACCTGTTGCATGGAAGACTACATGGTGGGTGTTTCCCATATATGCACCCCAGTGCTTTGGAAAAGGGAAAAAATGTAACAAATCTAATTTTCCAGACAGCAGTCATGGAAAATGTTACTCTGAGGATGGAAACTAATGTAAAGTCACTCTACTGTAACCTCACTCTCAGGATAGCTTAATGTTATCTCCCTTTGCCTTCTGCTCCTTCTGATGCTGATTGTTAGTGATTACCCTTAAAAATGGGGACAAACATGTGGGTTTCTGCTCCACACAGTGTGTGGTAGAATGAGCTGACACAGTAGAGGCCTGATTCTGATCAGGCCTGCCTTTCCCTGAATCCACCCATCCACAGCACTGACAGTCCATCTCTGTGCACAATGCATTGCGGCTGAGGACAGAAGATTAATGAGTTCTACTGTATGCAACAGCTGTTTCACTGAGAGTGAACATTCTCCATTAGAAGCTTTGAGTCTGAGTGGCACGGGTATTAGCCTGCAAGCCTGGAAGCCAGAGCCAGTGCACATGCCTCAGAGAGTTGCTGTGTAAAACCCCGGGCCTTTTCAGAAGCCCTGAGAACCTCACAGAGCCATAAACAGCATGGGAAATGTGGCCAAACTGCTTTCCCAAGGATAATGAACAAGTAGCAAAATTTCTCAGGCCTCGATCTTTGATTTGCGTCATATTGCACATTCTTATAGCTGGTAGATGGCAACATTTATTATGTCCAGCAAGGTTTAGAAAATAATGACATGTAACCACCCACCTCAGGAACAAATTAGGAAAAAAAGCAAGTTGATAAACATTTGAAAAAGGTTACCTGTTTCCTAATCTTTAGTTGCAAGGTCTCTGTCTCCGGGCAGTGATTAAGCTGTGCACAGTATGCACTATCAGTTTGTCTGTAAGAGCAGAGGCCTGGCCTGGTGCCAGTGGCTCATACCTGCAATCCTATTTACTCTGGAGTTTGAGATCTGAAGATCACATTTTTTAAGCCAGCCCAGGCAAGAAAGCCCATGAGACTTTCCAATTAATCACCAAAAAGCCGGAAGTAGAGCTATGGTTTAAGTGGTAGAATGCTAGCCTTGAGAGGAAAAAGCTAAGTGAAAACACTCAAGCCCTGAGTTCAAGCCCCAGTACAAGGAAAAAAGAAAAGAAACAAAAAGAACGGAGGCCGAAAGCTAGTTGCAGTCCTTGCAGAGCTCCATGCTCACTGCTGTGTAGGCATCTGAGGCATTCCTAAGACTGTTTATACACTCCATTGTTAGTACTTCCAGAACCAGCAAGTCTTCTGGGCATCAACATAATTAATTTAGAGGCAACCTACGCTCTCATTTGGGGATGTGCCATAATTTATACTCCTTACTATAATAGCCATACATCAATGTGGAGAACCTAACCAAGTTCCTAATAAGCTCTCTATTCATCTTTAAGGTATCACCTATTGCTGCTCACTAAAGTGTCTGACTAGGTCTAGTCTCAAGCCTGAGTGGGAGTAGAGACCTTTGTCCCTGGTCCACAGCTCAGCTGTGGTGTGAAGGCCTTGGGGTCTGCTCTAAAAGTCACCCTCCTTTCAGCTAATGAGCCTTTTGTTTTCTGTTCTTCCTGGACTTTGGTTCTCTCCAGTACTCACAATATGGCTTTCAGTCTATCTAGGCCAAGGGGAAAAACTTCCAGAAATAACAACTATTATAGAAGAAGCTAGTAGGTCAAAACTATGACCCATCTTGGCTGTGTGTGTGTGTGTGTCTGTGTGTGTCTGGGTCTGTGTGTGTGGACCAGTAGTTGAACTCCGGGCCTCTAACTCTCTCTGTTGGCTTTTTTGCCCAATACTGGTGCTCTATCACTCAAGCCACAACTCTGCTTTTGGCTTTTTGCTGGTGAATTGGTGATACGAGCCTCATGGACTTTTCTGCCTGGGCTAACTTCAGACTTTGATCCTAAGATCTCAGTGTTCTTAGTAACTGGGGTTACAGGTATGAACCACTAGTATCCCAGCTTATTATTATTTTTTTAATGAGTAAACTTCCTTTGTAACTGGGTGTGGTAGTGCAGTATAGTCCCAGTGGAGACAGGAGGATTGAAGTTCTAGGCCAGCATGGGCTCCCTCCTATTGTGAAAGCAAGCAAATAAGCAAGCTCCCTTCTTGAGCCTTTGTAGCTTTTATACTTTAGTTGTGTGTGTTACACTGTGGTTTATTCATGAGACTGTAGCTTTACAACCTCACTTAAGAGACTCACTATTCTCAAACTACAAGAAACCAGACCAGAGCTTGAGATCATGAAACATTCATCTTGGCTGTGATTTGTCTCTCTTGTTTCCATTACTGTGAAAACAGTACACACGTCAGTAAAAATTCATATGCATCCAAGCGTGCCTAAGGAAAGGACTGTCTGTCCACTCTCCTTTCCAGAGCTCATCACAGTCAACAGTTTACACCTTCCTTTCACAGCTGATAACAAAGATCTAAACTGTGCAGTGATTTCTTTCATCCATTTTCATCAGATCTGTCCTGATTACTTAAGCCTGGGAGTTGATAACTATTTATAATTGTTATCAGATATTAAATATATTTAGCATATGCTAAATATGTTTGACATTAGTGTTTCATACACCTGTATTTATTATGAGGAGCTCTGGTGGAAATTGTGAAGTCTGCAGGCATAGAATCCACATGGCTGGGATGCCTAAGCACCTTCTTGGGGGAAAGACAAATGATTCTATATTACAGTAAATGCATCTGTCCTTCCATTTCAGATTATACTTTGGAGCTTCAATAGTTCACTCTTGTATCTGCAGGGAGATAGTGATTTTAGTAAGGAGTCTTCAAATTAACCTGAACATGGCAGTAGTAGTAAGAATGATGAATAGCTTCTTTATACAAATGTTACAGGATGTGCCGATGTAGCATTTCTGGCTGATCTCCCAATAAAGGGCTTCTCCCTGGATTCCTGTGGGTACAGGATGTGCCTTTGAGTGTTGCATCATGTCCCCCTCCCATATGTATCATCTAGGAACTACACATGCAAAGATTGGGGGTTAGGATCAGGTCATCTGGCCTCATGGTTTACTTGCCTCTGTGGAATAGTCTAAATAAATAGGAGGTAGAGGTCATCACCTCTATTTTGTGCCTGGCTTTTTGTGGGTTAGCCTATAGTGACAAGTCAGTATATCCATTTTACCTTCAGATTAAACCTGACATCAAAGCTCATGGCTCTAAGGCAAGTTGAAAGGAAGAGAGAGGATGATAGTTTCACAGTTTTATAGAGTTATGATTTCACTTGATGCGTATATTGCAGAAATTTTGAAAAATAGGTACTAGAATTGTATTTCAAACATCTTGGTATATTACCTTATCCATAACTTCCTTTTTGTTTCCTATGAACAATATTTATATTTATTTTATTCATTATTTATTCATTATTGTAGACGTGCAGAGTGGCTGTATTACAGGAAGATACAACCTTGAACCTGTTACAAAGTGTGACACATTATAGCAGTCAAACTCCTGATCTTGATTTTAGGATTATTTTAAGCCTCACCCAAGAGATATGAGCTACAAATGGCTGAAATACCCTTCAATGTAGGAAGAAGAAATTACAAAGCCACTTTATTCCTTGACCTTGATAGAAACCCAGTCCGCAGATCTCTAAGGAGATTGACAGCCAGATTTTTGTGTTAAAGCTGATCTATACTTAAATCAACAACCCAAAGGTAGCATATCTAGACCTTTAGCTTGAAAGGTTCAGAAAACTGCATAAAAATGACATTCTGTATAAGAATCTAAGTGGGCCAGAGTCCTAATTTGATCCTAGACTTGATTTGGGGCATCTTTACCCAGAATCTCGCTCTGCAAGGGGCACCAGGAAGAAGTGTGTATGGGAGAAAGAGGGAGAGAGAGAGAAAGAGAGAGAGAGAGAGAGAGAGAGATTGTAGACGTTCTTTCAGCTTTCTCATTGTTACTATTCCATGATAAAGGAGACCATATTAGTTTCTCACACATTAAATGCTTTTCTAAGTCGAATTTAAAAGAGAAAATTTGGCAAGGTATAATATTTGGGAGGGTGAATTTTTCTGGCTTGATTTGTCTGGCCTTAATGGGGGGCAAGACTTGTGATCCTGGCTCCTTTTTCCTTAATAATGAGACCCTGGCTGTTAAGATGTTCTAAACTGCAATTCTTCATCTGTGAAATATGGAACATAAATGAATGCACCCAGGATTGATGTGATATAGAAGTAAGGTCATAGAGGTGAAAAACTTAGCACCTCTATGCCCATAGGAAGCAGTTAATAGTAGTAATTACCATTACTGGTTTTATGTGGATTCATAAAAATCATATAGAAGAATCTTGCTTATTTATGGCTGTGGTGCATTCATAGCAGAAGCTGCCCTGGCACCCTGCATGCCACATACTGATCCCAGGCCATTATGAGAACCAGTACCAGTAGCATCCATTTTCTGGGCCTCTCTTTTCCTTTGACCAATTTTATCCCCAAATAACCCAATCTTCACTGAATGCATTTTGTAATGCATTCAATGAAGATTAATATCATCCTTGGGCCATAGAACAGTATGCTGCTTGCTCTGACTCAAATGGGCATAAAAACATTAGGACTTAATTTTATTGAATTTGATAGCTGCTAATGCCAAAAAGAACTTGATTTGTCTCCAGAAAAGCCAAATTTTCAATCTGCAAAAGGACTATCAAGTTCTGATTCTCATCTTATTAGTAGTCAGGTGGCAGAGGAGCTGAGAAAAGCAGACGGAGACCATATGAAACTTGAAATTCATAGAAAGTTGTTGGTTAGGTCTGGGAAGGTGGCTCAGTGGTAGAGTGCTTGCCTTGCATGTCTGAGGCCCTGGGTTCAGTTCCTCAGCCCCACATAAGCAGAAAAAGCTGGAAGTGGCACTGTGGCTCAAGTGGTAGGGTGCTAGCCTTGAGCTGAAGAGCTGAGGCACCCAGACCCAGAGCCCAGGCCCCACAACTGACAAAAGAAAGAAAGGAAGGAAAAAAGAAAGAAAGAAAGGAAGGAAGGAAGGAAGGAAGAAAAGAAAGAAGGAAGGAAGGGAAAGAAAGAAGGAAAGAAAGAAGGAAAGAAAGAAAGTGGTTGGTTACATGTAAGAACCTATTTATGGTTCTCCATTTTCTCTTCAGTAAAAATTAGATAGTGGCTCCAAAGATAGGATCAAAATTATCCTTGCTATTTTATGCTTAAAGTTCCTTTGACACAGCCAGGCACTGGTGGCTCACGACTGTAATCCTAGCTACTCAGGAGGCTGAGATATAAGGATTGCAGTTCAAAGCCAACCTGGGCAGGAAAGTCTGTGAGACTCTTAGCTCCAATTAACCCCCAGAAAACTGGAAGTGGAGCTGTGGCTCAAAGTGGTAGAGTGCTAGTCTTGAGCAACAGAGCCCAGGGACAGTGCCCAGGCCCTGAATTAAGCCTCAAAACTGACATAAATAAAAATAAATAAAATTTATTTGATGCAAAAATAAAATTTTTAAATGTAAAAGTACAAGGATGAAAATACTAAATGAATTATGAATCTATCATAAACTGTGTAATTTCCAGCACATTTCGTGTAAAGGTATATAATTCTTTCTTTCTCCCTCTTTTTCTCTTTCTTGGGTCTGGCCTCTTAATCTTCCTGCTTCAGTGCCCCCAGTATTAAGAGCACATGCATATAGCACCACACCCAACTCTGAAGATGTATATTTCTGAAAAGATTGTTCTGACACCTTCTCTCACTCTAATGCACTTGTATAATCTATTATTTTTTTACCCTTACATGACTTTTAGGTGTTTTTGGTATAGAGTTCTGAATATCTGCTTTGCATTAATTGCCGCTTTAGTTCATGAGCCTATAGTAGTAACTTATTTATACTCAGATACTTATAGAGTATTGATGGATTTTTTTCTATGTTAAATGAATTAAATGAATTAAATGTTGTGTGTGTGTGTGTGTGTGTGTGTGTGTGTGTGTGTATGTGTGTGCACATGTGTGTGTGTGCATGCGTGTCAGTATTGGGGCTTGAACTTAGACCTGGGCACTGTCCCTGAGCTTTTTTGGTCAATGTTAGCACTCTTATCACTTGATCCATACTTCTACTTCTGGCTTTTTGGTGGTTAATTGGAGATAAGAATCTCATAGACTTTCCTACTTATGCTGGCTTCGAACCACGGCCCTTATATTTCAGCCTCCTGAATAGCTAGAATTACAGATGAGAGATACCAGTGTCCAGCCTGAATAATAAATTCTTAATGCCTTTTGCTCCATATAAATTTTGGGGTTGCTTCTTCTATTTCTAAAGCAATGAGGTTGGAATATTGATAGGTATTGCATTGAATTTGTAGATAGCCTTTGGCAATATTGCCATTTTCATGATGTTAATCCTCCCAATCCAGGAGCATGGGAGGTTTTTCCACTTCCTTAGTTCTGCTTTAATTTCCTTTTTCAGGTTTTTAAAGTTTTCATCATAGAGGTCCTTCACTTCTTTAGTTAACTCCTAAGTATTTTATTTTTTGTAGGGCTATTACAAAAGGAGTTGATTACCTTTTTACCAAAATTTGTATTCAAGGTGAGGAAAATCCAAGAGCAATAATGCTAACCCACTCCACTACTGTAGCTGATCCTGTAACTTCTTGGTTCCATTATGGAGACATCTATAGAGTTTTCAGTTAATCTGCTCATATTAAATATGTTTTTTGATTCAGCTGTATTGTATCTAACTGTATATCAGTACATCTTAAATTCTCCTATCTACATTTAACCTTCTCTATTGATTTTGTGGATTAGATAGATGGCTTGAGAGGCAGAACTGAAGCGTGAAGTCTTGAGTGCGCATAACCTGAACACAGATCCCACACCTGGAGTCCTGTGCACTTGCTGCATGGGGCACTGTGTCAGCTGAGCACAGAGGCTTCTGTCTAAGTGTGGGCTCTATCTCTGAGGTGGAGCTTATCTACATCCAGCAAGACATAATTTCTATTCCTCCTCTTGATTTAGTGAACCAAACAGGAATACCCCCAAATCCTGGATTTGCTTTGGTGCCTTCTGTCTAATTAGGAGAGAAGGACTATTATGTCCAGTATTATCAAGAAAGTGTGTGGCTAAGTCATTTGGACTTACTGATATAGTGCTCATGCTGGCACCATGGTCAGATAGAAATCAGGATTTCAAAAGGCTAGGCAGGGTTTAAAAAGTCTAACATCTTTTAAGTGAAGAACAAACAGATGTTTAGTAAAAAACCTATTCTCCATGTGTTGATCTGAGGTAAGGATTGTGTTCAACCTCATGTGAGGATGGGCCAGGCCTGGTTCCCCCAAGCAGAAATAGTGGAGGAGCTGGGGCAGGAACAAGATGAACAAGCAGAACTGGTTTTTATACATGAGGGTAGTGAGGAGGACTGAGACACAGAAAGGTTGAGGACAGGCAACTAATCTCAGGGGAACCATAAGCAAGCCTGCATGAGCAAGTTAAGCATTTCACCTTAGGTTTTAATTATAAATCATTATTTCCCATACCTTCCTAGTAACCACAGTTAGAGTATGACCACCTATGTTTATGAAGTTACTAGGCCTTCAAGAACTCCCTTCTAGTTCAATAGCTGACACCAGAGTGGCAGCGTATATGGAGATGTGTGTTATGTGTCTTGTCATACCTGCAGCCCCATGACAGAGCACCTGACCCAATTCAGAGCTCTGTTTGTGTGAAGTGGGGTTGATCATCCTGGCAGCCTGGCTTCAGGGACTCCTTGTGGCCTACAGTGTCCTTGCTTCTGCTCCTCCAGAGCCCCAATACCTCTGATGGAGACATCTTCAGCGTGGGCCCAACTCCAGACTCAGAACACAGCTGCCCTTTGCCCAGGGACAGCCTTCCCTTAGCCTTCCTGCTGATCCCGCTGGTCCTTCATTTCAGCCCCAGGAGTCCCCTGGTCAGCAGTGGGATCCTCCTGCTCTCACCAATGTCAGATGCTAGATTGTCTTGTATGCTTTATCTGGGAATCTAGAAAGAGGCCCAAAGCACTAGTTGATAGCCAGAGCTTCTCCCTTTCCTGCTTAGTGAATCCTTATGGGAGAGGTAATGGGGCATATCTCCTTGTTCCTAAAGGTGGTGGAGAACCAGCAACTATTCAGTGCCCTCAAGGCTTTGCTGGAGGACTTCCGCTCAGAGCTGCGGGAGGATGAACATGCGAGGCTACGGCTACAGCAGCAGTATGCCAGCGACAAGGCTGCCTGGGATGTGGAGTGGGCCGTACTCAAGTGCCGCCTGGAACAGGTACCTGCCTCATTCGTCACCATGGTATCTCGGCTGTCAAGGGTCACGAAGACATTTCTCCACCGTGGCTCTGGTCCAGTGACAAGGACAAGAGCGACTCATTAAAGGCCCAACCTTCTCAGGACCCTCATGTTCTCCAGTACTTCCCCTCCTAGGTCTGAAATATGAAATATGCCCCCACCAGCCAGCATTTAACATCCCACTATTTGTCCTCTCTGCACTAACCAAGGGTATAGGGATCCCTGTCAAAAGAATGGTGGTCTGATGTCATGCTGACATCACCATGCTGATGTCATCGGCTGAGCTAAAAGAAATTCTAGATAGGAGAAAGCCAGTGCAAACTGGCTCCATGATCTCTGCAAAGAGGGATACATACTGTCCTTTAGAATTTCCAAATTACCGAAAAGAGCCTGTCGACCTTCCATTGCATGCCCAAGATACCTCTTCAACTTGGCTCCTTTTTGTTCTAGGGAAATGAGGCCCAGAAGAGGCATCTTGCATCAGGTCTCAGAGCTATTTGGTGCTGGGGTGGGAGGAGAGCCAGGTGACTAGCCTCCCCAGGCTATAATCTAGGCAGCCATGTTAGGACCAGACTAAGAAACAGTCAGTGCTAAGATTTTCTTTCTTGGAAAGCCTTCCTTCAGTTTGCTGCTCCAGGTGCTTCCAGAACCTTGATCCTGTCTGACCATCTACTTTCTAGGGCCTGTTTTGAGGCGAACAATAAAGTAGTTAATTTTATATAAATTGTCTTGGTCATGAAAGAAAAAGGAAAAATCTTCTAAGTGGCTTTAATAAAAGATCAAAGGGCCTGTCATGTCCAAAGAAAATAGTTCTCCTAGTACACATTAGTACACATGCACTGCCACCTGGCCCAGGTACTACTAATCCACCTGCATTGTTCTCAGGTAGCATTAGTCTACCCACATTGTCAGTGCCTTCAGGTACTATTTTACCTATATTGCCACCAGGCCCCAGTAACATTGGTGTTGGGCTGGATCAAGGAACACAATCTTCTAAGCCAAGTCCATCCAGTGATAGATGGAATTGTACCTGCTGTGGCTCTTGCCTACTGCCTGCCAAGAGATTCTTACCAGATGCTCTGTTTATCTTAGTACACAGCTTGCGGAGTCAGCTGTGGAGGAGGAATGAGTAAGGATGCTCTCTGATGAGCTTAAGCCTATTTAAAAATATGTGTACAAGGGGAGGAGTGAAGCTAAATAAGACATAAGTGTAGCTAAATAAGGGAGATGCAATCTTTGAATCTATCCAGTTTCAAAACAGTTCATCTTTGTTTTAGAGACACCTGGTATCTACCTCCATGGTTGCTACAAGTGAAGGCTCCAAGAGAGAGTCACTATACAGCAAGAAACACAGCCACGACTTCAAACCTAGACTCCAGATAGTACCAGGGCAAGTTCATCTTCTGCCCAAATTATTGAGACTTTCTTTAATATGTGCAGTCTGGGAAGCAATGACACCCATTTATACTCATTCCATCTTAATCCTCTTCTACTTAAATGCAAAACAGAAATTTGATTGTTTCTCTCAGTGGAGCCTCTATTACATCATTTCCTAAATCTCTGATTCTTTCAGCTGATTCTTAAATCAGACCTTATTCTACATACTGAGGATCCCACAACCAGCAAGAAGTTCCTTGAAAGGGGTCTCAGTACCATGGGAGACCCAGACCAGAGCTGTCATTTTTAGTGTAGAAAATGCCCACAGCATGTTCACAGGCCCATGGGGGAATTGGAGCAAGTCAATGCTTCAGCTTGATGGCTGAGGTGGGTTAAGTGAAAGTCAGCCAAGCATGAATCTCAAAGGATGGATAGGAGGGAAGAATATTTTTGATGAAAGAGAGAAAGGAAGAAAGAAAGAAAAAAAGAAAGAACGAAGGGAGGGAAGAAAGGGAAGGAAGGAAGGAAGGAAGGAAGGAAGGAAGGAAGGAAGGAAGGAAGGAAGGAAGGAAGGAAGGAAGGAAAAGAAAGGATACCATGTATACAAGAGCATGACTCATTTGAGGAACTTGAGGAAAGATGAGTTTTGAAAACTTTGATACTGTAATCTCAATTTTACATGCAAGTAGATGTCCTTCTCTGTAAGGTGATTTTGGCTTTAAGGTAGACGATAATTAGGAATGATCAGAATTGAATGGATTAACCTGGATAGATTAATGCATTGGTTACTAGATTAATAGATTGAATTCAAGGAGCTCTGAACTAAAGTAGAAAGAAGCTGACCACCTGTATCCCTAGCTACTCAGGACACTGAGATCTGAAGTTTGAAGACAACCTAGACAGAAAAGTCCCTAATATTCTTATTTCTAATTAACTACCAAAAAGCTGAGAAGCTGTGGCCCAAGTGATAGAATGCCCATCTTGAGCAAAGAAGCTAAATCTAAGGAACAGGTTCAGGCCCAGATTCAAGCCCTAGTACCAGCACCTCCCCCCCCCCCAAAAAAAAGTCATTTCTTTCTTTTTTTCTCCCCACCCCTCACTCCCTGTGGTGTTAGATTGAACTCAGGGTCTTGTGCATACTAAGCTCACTCTCTACCTCTGACCCTGTAGCACCTCCTTACTCAGTCTTTATGTCCACTAAACCTTCATATCTCTCAATTATACATGTAGACAAGTCCCATAGAAAGCACACACCTTTCCATTGCAATGTTAGTGGATATTCCAGAATTAAGGCTAAGGAGACTTTTGCTTCCTTGAACTGCCCAAGGGGTCCACTGCACAGGTCTAGGACCCTGGATTGCAGAGAAAAGACGTCCACGGTTTCTTGAAAGGCTCTTGCAGTGGGACAAGTGAGAGTAGTATTGACCCTAGAAATGGCGAGGATCTGAGTCAAACACCAGAAGGCAGAAGCAGGGCCTGCTGACCTGTGAAAGTAGTTGTGGAGTGGAAAGTAACTGGCATGGCTGGCTCAGATCTGTAGTGCAAGTGCCTGGCAGATGGTGCCACCTGCCAAGACAGAAATAAGGGGGAGAGGGTGGTTGGGCTAGAAAGGAAAGGAGCTAAATTTGTGGTGTCTGTCAATAGGGAACTGGAACATAGAGAGCTGGGCTGAAGACATATGTACAGTCTCGTGTTGCTAAACAATGGGGACATGTGCTGTTCAACTTGTGATTAGGAGATACCGTCTTTATATGAAATCAGAGAGTATATTTCTACAAACTGAAATGGCTAGTGTTTGTTAGGCAGAACAACCTTTTGGGAGCACCATCATGTCGTGGTCCGTCATTGATAGGGACATCTTTATGCAGCACATAGCTGGCCTGAATGACAACACTGAGGTGGTGGTAAATCCAGAGCTGTGAGTAGAATCTCCCAAGATTGGGCATAGAATAAGAAGAGTTCAGAAGTAGCACTGTGGCTCAAGTGGTAGAGCGCTAGCCTTGAGCTGAAGAGCTGAGGAACAGCTCTCAGGCCAAGGGTTCAGGCCTAACGACCAACAACAACAACAACAAAAAAGAGTTCGATGAAGGAACTTGAAATATCTTATTTTCGGGGCTGGGAAGGTGGCTCAGTGGTAGAGTGCTTGCCTTGCATGCATGAGGCCCTGGGTTTGATGCCTGAGCACCACATAAGCAAAAAGAAAAAGAAAAAAAGAAATATCTTATCTTCAAGAAACTGATAGAGAAAGAAAAGATTGAAAGGGACAACCAGAGAAATGGAAATGGAGGAGCAAATGTCTCAGAAGCCAAAGGGAGCCAAGAAACTACCCAATTCCAGGAAAATGTCAATATATCAAGTGCTCTTGAGAAATTAGGGTGGACAAGGTTAACAAGTTTTGTTGGACTCCATAATTAGGAAGTGACTGGAAACACTGACAACACTTCTCACTGGGCAGGGGTGGGGGATGAGACTGATGCAAATTGCTGCATGCTATAAAGATGTGAGCTTAACTATAGAAGAAAGGAAGAGAGAAGAAAGACACTACGTGAAAGGGTTAGGGTCATGGGGGTGGGCTGTGTTGTTTTTAGAAGTCAAAGGACCCTTTGAGGAAGCAGCAGTAGTAGACTTCAAGCAGAGACCAGCACAGCGATGCAATGTGGGGGTGCTGATACGAAGGAATTTGTGGGTAGAACAAGGAGTCAACTTCACTGCTCTGTGAGTCTGTCATACAAGGGTGCTCTGGTGCCAGGGATCAGGTCAACTACTTGAGAAGACACCTAAGAGGAAGAAACAAGTTGCAAGAAAGCATCTCGTTGTGGGAGATTTTCCACAGATTCTCCATTTTCCACTGAGGACAGCAATGGATATTTCTCCTGATTTTGTTTCTGTGTTCTCTTTCTACTTAAGAAAAAGTCTTATTTTCCCCAAATATACATTTTATAACCAGTTGATCAAGAAGCAACCCATTGGTTCTGCTCTTCACCTCCATCTGTTACTATCCCAGCCTGGAGAATTTACCTGCTACCCAGCCCCAGGCTCTTCTCTCTGATTCTTCTTCGGTTCAAGGGGCAGAACAATGACTGCCCACTTTCATTATAGAGGTTCTGTTTGGTATTAATTTTCTTCCCACATGTCTCTCGTGGCATGTCTCTCGTCTAACCAAGCAAATCCTAAGCTACCTGATACAGCAGACAGGCTTTCTGAATGATACTATTCTGGCCTCCAATTTGAATAACTGGTTTCAAAACAGTTAAAAGTATCTGTCATGGATAATGAGCTAAGAATAGTTTTAGTGGGTCTTTGAATTACTCATTTTAAGAATGTTAATTGAACTCCATGTATGAATAGTGAGGAAGGTAATGTAATTTGGAGACCATTTACAGTGGCAGTTAAAACTCACCTAGTTTCTAGTGCCAACTCTTGTTACTAACTGATCATGTTCATAAACAAGAGCCTTAAGCACTCTGAGTGCACATTTCTTTATCAATGAATTGGGAATAAGATCTGTACCTAAAGGATTGCTGTAGAAACTAAATGGAAAAAATTATACAAAAGGTCTTTCTTTGGAAATTGTTAAACCAAAATATTTTAAACTTCTGCACTTAAATAAATACAAGAGGCTGCTTATCAGAATGAATAAACAGGCACAGAGAGTAGACTATCATTGGATAATATCATTGGGTAGTATCATACAGTGGTTGCTGTAGGTTTTCCTTGGAGTTACTACTGTAGTTGACTTTGCATACTGAGTGAGGACCATATATCAGTACATTGCTGTTGTTCCCATCCTCTGTATCTTTGCTGTTTTTACTTCTGCGTATTCTGTGAGCATGCAGTATGTCACAACAAGTTTTTCTCTAGACAGTGGAGTTTGAAATCAATTAAAAAAGAAAATAGAGGTTTTTTTTGTTATTGTTTTTGTTTCTATTGCTCTTTTTTTTGGGGGGGGAGGCGGTAAATCAGTGTCTGTTGGTCTCATTCCTTCTATCTGAAAAAGCTCCTTTATCATGGAATTGAAGTGGAGGTCTGCTGACAATACGTTTTATTAAAAAAAATTTGTTGGAAAACATTTTTCCTTTTTCCTTTTTTTTTTTTGGTCAGTCGTGGGGCCTGAACTCTGGACCTGGGCACTGTCCCTCAGCTCTTCAGCTCAAGGCTAGCACTCTGCCACTTGAGCCACAGTGCCACTTCCATTTTTTTCTGCTTATGTGGTGCTGAGGAATTGAACCTAGGGCCTCATGCATGCAAGGCAAGCACTCTACCACGGAGCCACCTTCCCAGCCCCTTTTTCCTTTGTTTTTGTAATGTGTTATCTCTAGGCACAGCTTCTATCAAGTTTGACTTATTTTTGCACTTTAAAGATGGTACTCTATCCATTTCTGACCTGATAGTCCCTGGTGAGAAGTCTTTAGTGTTCTAATCTTTGGGGAGATCAGACGGTGTAGACACCGGTTCATGGTTCTAGGAAAAGAGCACGTAGAAGAAAAGGAAGCTGCTGCTCTGTGTTCTTGTTGCATCAGGATGTTTCTTTCACGGGCATCCAGAAGAAGGGGGAGAAGCACTAGAATTGATAGTGTTGGAGACTTAAACACCTATGCTGTAACACTAGTGCCTTTCTGGGTAATGTGCCTTTTTTCTTTTTTTTTTTTTTGGTAAGATTTTCTCTTTTGCTTTTTACCAGTTTGGATGAATAACATATGAAGATTTGTTTTGTTTAGTATTTATCCTCTGGGGTATTCAACAAGTACTGAGGACTATTAGGTTCTATTGCTGCTCCATCTTCCATGCCCAGTTTCATGTACAGCTATGATATAGGGACATCCTTGATACCTGCCCTCAAGGGGCTGCCCAGACACACAGAGGAGACAGTTGAGCCTGGCATGGAGAACCAAGAAGCTGGTCATGGGAAGCTTTTGGGCTCGCTGCTCAACATTCTGTGAGACACTCTGTGTTGGATATTCTTCACTTAGACTTTAAAAACAAAATTTCTTTGTCCATGTGCTTGGTCCAATCTTGGTGTAAGTGTACTTCCAGGAATCCGATGCCAATGTCCTGTTTTTCTTTGTCTTCTCTAATGCTGGATTTGTCAGGAAGGAGTTCCTAAGTCTTCTCTCTTTGACAGCTGGAAGAGAAGACTGAGAAAAGCTTGGGGGAGCTCGATGTTCCCACTGAGGGCAAAGGGGCCCTGAAGACAGAGAGAGAGGTGCACCAGAAGCTCCTGGCTGATAGCCACGGCCTGGTCATGGACCTGCGCTGGCAGATCCACCACAGAGAGAAGAACTGGAACCGGGAGAAGGTGGAACTCCTTGAGCGTCTGGACAGGGAGCGACAGGAATGGGAGCAGCAGAAGAAAGACCTCCTGTGGAGGATAGAGCAGGTAAGCATGAGAGTCCAGGCAGCATGCAGATGCTCAGTGGCTCCCCCTGGGACTTCGAACGAAAGGAAATCAGCTGTTCAGTAGTCCTTCATACATCAGGATATCTCATGGCATACAGATGACGAGGGGACTTCATGTTAAAGACCTTCCACTTATGGCATAGCATTTCATTGCAAAGTTTGTGTACTTGCAGGAAATTGGGAGAAACTTTTTAAAGGAATCTGAAGACTAAACTCAAAAGATGAGGTTATTTCAGGTCATATTCAGAAATTTCTGCTAAAAAGCAAACTAACATTTCAGTTTGCTACTGAAGACTTGGTCACAGTGACTGCTCCAGCTTGAATAGAATTCTTGTCATTAGTGAAGAAATTGCTAAATTAAGTCAGAAGTTGCTGTGTGCTACTGACTGCACCTGCTGTGGGTATTGCTGTGCTGCAATTAGATAAGACCATAGTCAAGGGAGATAGCTGGTAGCTCATCGTCGTCAGCTAAATAAATGATTCAGAAACGCAGATGAATATGCGGAAAAGAGGGGGAGTTGTTTTTCTACTACCCAGATAATCATCCTCTGCATTGCATCCGACTTAGACCAGCTTGCATAACTGAGCTAAGACAGCTTGCTTGTGTTCCTGAATGGCATACAGATTTGATTTCCACATTACACTGATGAAGACTTGGAATTCCTTCCTTGGCTGGATTTTTCTTTTTCTTTTCCTTTTTTAACCTAGCATTCAATTTCTTTATTGCAGCCTGTCACACACATTCACAAGCACTCAAAAAGATGCATTAATCAATAAGAAACTGAGATCAGGAAAAATAACTTCATTGCTCCATTATACATCCTACCTGATTTATGAAGGAGTTGTTGAACATGTGCTCTGTTATCCAGTCATGGAGCCTGTTATATAAGAACAGTGACACGGGTGGGCAATGGTGTTAGAGAGAGGAAGAAGGAAAAGACTTGCAGCCTCTGGCACAGAATCCATTGAGAGGAAGAAAAGGAGCAGAGCTCTTTCTCAATTAGATCACCTATATGGGTGAGTCACCTTGCTAACATTTGATATGGCCCCACTTAAAAAATTCCTCAGATACTATCAGGAGGTGAGTTGGCACTTCCTGTTTGGCTTGGAAATGCAGCTCTGTGAAGAGCTTAAATCCTGTGCATCTGTGCCAGTTGAACGAGTCAGAGTTAGGTGGGAGCCTGGTACCCGTGGCTCACTCCTATAATCCTAGCTACTCAGGAGGCTGAGATCTGAAGATCATGGTTCAAAGCCAGCCCAGGCAGAAAGTCTGTGAGACTCTTATCTCCAATAAAAACCACTAGAAAACCGGAAGTGGTGCTGTGGCTCAAGTGGTGGAGCACTCGCCTTGAGCTGAAGAGCTAAGGGATAGGGCCCAAGCCCAGAGTTCAAACCCCATAACCGACAAAAAAAAGAGGTGGGAATTTTAGAGCTAAAAGTAACATCAATTTGTACAAAACTGGTCACCAGTATATTATACCTACCTTGAATTTTCCACTGTCTCAGTAGTCCCAGGCAGCTTGGTAGCAGGGACTTTCCTGCTTGGCCTCTGCCAAGAAAGATCCCTCACTTCCTATGTCCCTCATGTACCCCAGTGGGATCATCATGTTCCCTGCTGTGGCCTTTTGATTGTCCCATTTGCCTGTGAGCCATAGTGGCTTGTTTATTTTGTCACAGACTTCATTCACTTGAAAGACACACATTAGTGTAAGTTAATGTTCAGTGTGGGGGGAGTGAGAAATTTCTAGCAGAGGATAAATTCGTAAACCACATCTGAATGGCATTCACTTTTGAAGTCAGAGGAGTCACCTCCTCATTTTGGAAAGTTAAGATTGGTCAGACACAGGACCTGTTTCCTGGTCATCAGTGTGGTAGCAGTTTCTCCCATAGGAGCCGCCCCAGGGCTGACCTGCAGCAGAGTGGGTCACAGCACAGAGAAACGTGCTCCCTGTACCTATGAGGTGTACCTACAGTGTTTGTGTTCCCTTTAGAAAAGGATTCTTTATTTTTGTTAACAAGGAACAGTGCTGCAGAAATGAAATTTGGCTTTCAAAAAGAGGTAGATTCTAAGACATCCTATAATCCACATTATAAATATCAAGATTTAATAAGAAAAATAATATTTGAATTACTTTTTTTAAAAAGAGGTACAGACTTTTCCTCCAAATACCCAAGTTGTTGGGGCTGGGAAGGTGGTTCAGTGGTAGAACACTTGCATGCATGAGGCCCTGGGTTTGATTCCTCAGCACCACATAAGCAAATAGAAAAGAGCCAGAAATGCTCTGTGGCTCAAGTGGTAGAGTGCTAGCCTTGAGCTAAAGAGCTGAGGGACAGCGCCCAGGCCCAGAGTTCAGGCCCCATGACTGGACCCCAAAAAACAAACAAACAAAAACAAATACCCAAGTTGTGTATATGTGTGTGTGTGTGTGTGTGTGTGTGCGTGTGTGTGCACTGCTACTGGGGCTTGAACTCAGCTTGCCTCAGCTTTTTGCTCAAGGTAAGTGCTCTACCACTTGAACCACAATTCTACTTCCAGTTTTTGCTAGTTAAGTGAAGATAAGAGTCTCATGGACTTTCCTGCCTAGGCTAGCTTCAAAGTAACATCCTCAGATTTCAGCTTTCTGAGAAGCTAGGATTACAGGCCTAAGTCATTAGTGCCCAGCATGGTACTCAGCATTTTTTAAGAGCATTTTAGAAATCTTAGTGCCCAGTCTAAAACTTGGAGAAAGTGTCCATGGGCAGTCTCTGCAAAAGAGGAAGTTTGCTAAAGAATATATGGGGATGTTATGTGTAGAGTTCATACAGATTTACTCATTGAGTTGCCTATTCATTTAACCTTTAGCTACACAGTCCCTACATAAAGAAGAAATGTCACTGAACATTCTTCATAATGTACAATAGATACCTGACTCCTTCGTAAGCTATATAACCTTGACTGTGATAACTTAATATAGATGGTGAAAGGAGTAACAGTAAATCCCTTTTCCACTTGTAGAACACATGCTTCATAGTTATCTGGTGTCCTTAAATTCCTACAGAATTTCTGCACCACATGAGACACTTGATGTGATAAATGATTGGGAATGTGGTGAAGGTCATGTGAAGCATGTTATCAGTCTCTCTGGTCTCAACCTAGGTTTGATGCGGGGGGCAGTGTAGTTAACTTTTAATGGAGTCACACTCCATTGCTTCTTTAAATTGTACATTCTCAATTAATATAATGTCACTTGCCTTTTGCTACTTACAGGATTAAAAAGAAAAGCTTGTGTGTCATTTATTTATTCCCCTTCCAGTAAATTTTTCTCTCCTTCCCCTTTCTTTTTCTTTTTTTCTTTTTTTTTCGCTGGTATCAGGGCTTGAACCCCGTGCTTGGGCACTGTTCCTTAGCATTTTCACTTAAGGCTAGC
>NW_027203381.1:49009892-49049892 GCF_024711535.1 Dipodomys merriami
CTTGTCCTCCATTCTACCTGTCAGATTGGAGGATATCATCATCTATAGGCCATTTCTGGTGGTCCAATGTCAGAGCAGAATGGCCATAGGTCTGGGTGGGAACACTGTGTTCTGTTCCCAGTGTTAGTGACTAGGGCTGCCCAGAGGTGAAGGCATGCTCACCTATAAGTAGTACCCCCTTCAGTATTGACTGTCCTGAGGATTATGGTTCCTTCACTATCCAAGGCTTGCTTCTTCAAAACCTTATCAGTGCACAAGAATATTTTCTTAGTAGACAAAATTTGTGTCTGTGTTCTCTGCCAGCACAGATTTCAGTCTCTTCTTCCTAGGGGAAATCACTAAAAACCAATCAAGTGCCCAAGCCTAAAGATGTCACACTGACATATGCAGATATAGGAGAAGAGACATAATTTGTTACCATATTTATCTCCTTTTCCCCTGTTCCCATCTCCTTCTCCCTTTTCCTCTTCTTTTCCTCGCCAGCCCCCTCCCCTCCCCTGCCAACATTCAGGTCACAAGGAGCTAGTTCTGAAATCCATGCAGTGGAGAAGGCCTTTAGGGAAACATAGAAGTTCCTCCAGGACAAGGCAGCCTTTCTTACGTAGAAAGGCTTCTCCTTTGACTGCAGAAGCTCCAGCGCCCCTCATCATGCTCTGGGCTCTGCTTCTATTGTTGTATTTCAAAGGATCTGGGGCAGGAGCACTGTTGACGAACACTTGGCTCAGTGTACATTTTCAATGGTGTCTTCTCAGGAGGGTGGAACAGAACTACTCATTTTAGCCTAGGCAAGGCTCCTAGACAGCCCAAATCAACTGATTCTGATGAGCTGATTTCTTCCTTACAGGATGAAGAAAATCATAAGGGAAATCTTCAAAGGTAAGTGTAATATGAAAATAGAAATTATATATATATATTATATATATTACAGATTACATATATAATATGAAGATAGAGAAAAATAAACGTGTCTTCCCATGGAGCATTTGTATATAAACACTTAAATAATGGTTTTTTAATTATTCAATTAATATGTATTTTTTTAGGATGAGCAGCAAAAAGCCTAACTACAGTTGTATGTATAAAGGACTGCTAAGTTCAGTGGGTTTTGAAAAGTCTGTGAGAAACCTCTCTTCATGTGAAGTTTGGAGAAATGCATTTTATATATTATAGATTTCACTACAAGTTTTTCTTGATAGTAATCCCGCCCCGCAAAAATTGCATGGCGGCTGATGGTGCTGGTGTTGGTTACATACCAGTTTTCTTATTGCCAGTCTTGCTCTCTCTAGCTTTACTTCTTTACTCTAACTGAATACATGTTTCCACTACATGTAACGTCTCAGGGATTTGCTGTTTCCACCACTCCTCGCCCCTGATTTTCTCATGAACGTGGAGTGTGTGAATGACTGTCTCTTGCCCATTCTGAACATCAGATCCATATAGCCCCTAGAGCTACCTGGTACTTTTCTGTCCCTCGCTCTGTCTTTCTCTGCTCATCCTCAGGTACTTAAAAGGCAACACCTGAGGGCTTAGGCTCCAGTTGCTTCTGCTTCTCACTAGCCCCATTATGTTGCATTGGTTGGCAAACTGGTTTTGTTTTTGTTTTTGGTCGTGAGGCCTGAACTCTGGGCCTGGGCTCTATCTCTCAGTTCTTCAGCTCAAGGCTAGCGTTCTATCAGTTGAGCCACAGCACTACTTCTGGCCTTTTCTGTTTGTGTGGTGCTGAGGAATCGAACCCAAGGCCTCATGCATACAAGGCAAGCGCTCTACCACTGAGCCACCTTCGCAGCCCTGCTGAACTTTTTTGATGCTCAGTTTTCAGCTTACATGATAATGCACATGTTCCTGATATAGAAGAATCAGTGAACAATGATTAGCTTTTGTCCCCTACTCATGTCAGCAGCCTCAGTGTCTGGGTCAGGGTCAGGATTACCTTCCTTTACCACCTAGCCTCTGGCTTTGCTATTTCCAGTAAGAAACATCTTACTTAAGCTAGGTGCCATTCGCTTATGCTTGTAATTCTAACTAGTCAGAAGGTTGAGATCTGAGAATCACAGAAGCAGGAAAGACCATAGACACTCTCTCTCTCTCTCTCTCTCTCTCTCTCTCTCTCTCTCTCTCTCTCTCTCTCTCTCTCTCTCTCTCTCCCCCCATATATATATATATATATATATATATATATATATATACACATATATATACACACATACATACATATATAGTTGTAAAGATACTGTACAAAGGGGTTACAGTTACATGAGAAAGGTAAGGAGTCCATTTCCTATTGAACATTGTTACCCCCTCCTTTGTTTTTCCCCTACCATCGCTTTCCTCCCCACCTCCCTGGCCATAGATCCTTATCTCCAATTTACCCCTAAAAAACTGGAAGTGGAACTGTGGCTCCAGTGGTAACCTAGCCATGATGAGATTATAATATACTCACTACCTTACATATGTACTATAACCCCTCTGGACATCACCTTGACAATTAAATTTAGGGGGGTAAAAAAACAAAAGTAATGGACAGCTCCCAGGTCCTGATTTCAAACTCCAACACTGGCATCAAAACAACAACAGCAAAATATAAAACTAGTACTTATTTCTGTTAATTTCAAAAGTAATCCATGCTTGCTGTAAAGTGTAAGCAGCATCAAAATGTCTGAAATGGAAAATGGAATGGTGCTTCCTGACTCCTTTTCCCTCTGTTTCTCACCATTGGGTAGGTTTCCTCCATACTTCTTGCTTCTGTATGTGCTTCCAATTCTTGTGGTCTTATTTTGTTTGCTTAGCCAATACTAAGGTAGAAGCCACTCTTTTCTCTGATATTTTCTGTGCTGCTATGTCCAATTGAGCCCCAGAACATGAAGACCAAATCTGTATCTGCCCCAGGTCCTGTGCACTAGTGGTCCAGTAGATGGCTTAGAGCAGAAACCCCATTCTGGCTTCCTCGTCATATACTTGATCTCAGATCTCTTTGGCAGTCCTGGGCTGGTGTAGAACCCTAGGAAGCTTCCCTTGGGAGGCAAGGGAAACATTAACAGGTCTCATAAGAAACTGGTCACATTTTGGAGGCAGTGAGTCTGTCCAACTACCCTCCTACCCCACTCCAACTAGAAGGCTCCAGGCCACAGTTTCTGTTCCCCAAGTTATTGGACATAGCCAGTCCCAAGTCTCCGTGCTGATCCCTTCTGTGGCCTGGTAGGTGGATAATCTGTCTGACACTTCAGCCACCCCCCCAGCCTGACAGATATGCATCCTAGTACCTCTGTAGTGGCTGCAGGACAGGGGTGCAGGGTGTAGGGAAATTCCATGAATTTCTGTTGAGATGAATCTATGGAACTGGTACTCACATTGAAGGAGTGGACACCCAAACCATGTGCATCAGGCAGCCCTTAACATGCACTGCTTCTTGCTTTGGCTTATCTCTTTACCCTTCAGTTGTGCTCACATGTTTAGGGAAGATTTTCTCCTCTTTGGGACATAATGGAGGAGCACAAACAGCTACCCCAAAAGACTTGATCATAAAGAAGGCAGAGAAAGCAAGCTGTTGGTAAGTTTGGCAGGGCCAGATAGAGTTGTCTGAAATATTATGTGATACACTTCCTCCTTTTTCTCACATCTCCCAAGTGACCTTCCAAGCAGTAGTCCTGTAAGTGCATAGGGGACCAGAGCAAGGCTGGCCAAGTGAACAGAGACCTCAGATTGTAGCTCTGTGCCACATTCCCTCTTTCTGCTCACAATTTACTGTAGTGAGGGACACGGAATGTTCACATCCATCAGATGCCGGTAATTAGTAAGTCACAGTTGGCTGCAACGGAGCTGCTCACCGGGCATGGAGAGCCAGGGCTCACCCAGGAGGAAGTGTGATGGTTGTGCAGCTCACCTTCTACTCATTTCCTCAGCAGTTGGGAGCCGACTGTATTAAATCCTGACCAGTGCAAGCTGAAGGGGAATACCTGTAAGGGCTAGGTGGGGCTTCCTGGTGGCTACTGACACCCTCTGCTTTCGGCCTTTTTCAGAGCCATGTCTGTGTCCTGCATGTCTGAATTCCAGCGTCTCATGGATGTTTCTCCCTTCCTGCCTGAGAAGGGCCTGCCACCTGCCAGCAGCAAGGAGGATGTCACCCCACCCTTGTCTCCTGACGACCTGAAGTACATTGAGGAGTTCAACAGCAAGAGCTGGGACTATACACCCCCTAGGGCTGGGACTGAAAGGCCTCAGGACCTCTGGGCAGATCGGACCGAGGTGGGGAGGGCAGGACACGAGGCCACCGCAGAGTCTTTCCCCGACTCTTCCTGGTATCTGACCACAAGTGTCACCATGACCACAGACACTATGACCAGCCCTGAGCACTGCCAGAAGCAGCCCCTGCGAAGCCACGTCCTCACTGAACAATCTGGGGTGCGCGTGTTGCACAGCCCACCCACCGTCCGCAGGGTGGATACCATTGTGACAGCTGGCAGTGAGGTCCGGAGCCGGCTGGACCCTGAAGGTCCCTTTCCCACAGGCAGGGCCAGAGGGGGCCTGGGAGATGCCAGGGGGGGCCATCCTGAGCCCGGGCTCAGCAGGTGGCCTTGTGCTACCTCCAGACACCCCAGAGACTTCACGGAAGGGACTCTCCGGCCCCTTGATGGCCCCCTATGCCCCTCTATAGGGTTTGCACCCCCACTGCACAGCCTGGATATGTCTAAGAACATGAGTGATGACATGAAGGAGGTGGCCTTCTCCGTCAGGAGTGCCATCTGCTCCAGTTCCACCGAGCCACAAGTCAGGGACATGGCCTGCCAGACCAATGGGTCCCGGACAGCAGGGACGCAGACCATCCAGAGCATCAGTGTGGGCCTGCAGACTGAAGCCCTGCGTGGCGGCGGCGTCACCAGCAGTCCCCACAAGTGTCTCACGCCAAAGGCCGGGGGCGGCACCACACCTGTGTCTTCTCCTTCCCGCAGCCTCAGGAACAGGCAGGTGGCCCCTGCCATCGAGAAGGTGCAGGCCAAGTTTGAACGCACCTGCTGCTCCCCCAAGTATGGTTCGCCCAAGCTGCAGCGGAAACCCCTCTCCAAAGCAGAACAGCCAAGCAGCCGGGCCTCACCAGGGTTGGTCCAGAAAGGGTACAGCGAGTCAGCCTGGGCCCGCTCCACCACCACAAGAGAGAGCCCTGTGCACACTACCATCAATGATGGCCTTTCTAGCCTCTTCAACATCATTGACCACAGCCCTGTGGTACAGGACCCCTTCCAGAAGGGGGTGAGGGCCGGGAGTCGGTCTCGCTCAGCTGAACCCCGACAAGAGTTAGGCCCAGGCCAGGAAACAGGCACCAATTCCCGAGGACGATCACCTAGCCCCCTTGGGATGGGCTCAGAGACGTGCAGAGAGGACGGGGGAGAGGGCACACCAGTGAAGCAGGACTTGTCTGCTCCTCCTGGTTACACACTCACTGAAACTGTGGCCCGGATTCTCAACAAGAAGCTTCTGGAGCATGCCTTAAAGGAGGAGAGGAGGCAGGCCACCCATGGCCCTTCCAGTCTTACCAGTGACAGCCACACAGGAGACTCAGCCACAGCTGAGCCAGGGTCCATGGAGGTAAAGAATGCTGAATGGCCACACCCTTTCCCCCCAGCTCTTCATTTAGCTACTGGGCATGTGGATGGGACCCAGGGTGAAACCTGGGAAGTGATTTCAGGAGTCCCTGGAATCCATGATGGTTTACTGTACTCTGGGGAGAAGCAGGGTATACAGGAGAATGAGATAGGTCGAACCACGGACCCTAACACCTTGTGAAGACCAGTCATTTTCCTGTCCTCAGAAAAATCATGGAGGGCATGGTTTGATCCAGGCTTTCTGTCCTTTGGTATCTGGGCCTACACTTGGGGCATAGTGTACCCTCTTTCTGCATGACTAGGAGCATGGGAAAACTAAGAGAATGTGAAAAGGGAGTGCATGAGAGTGAGTGTGAAAACAGCATGTGTTAAAAGTGTAAACTGATTATCTGAACACTGAAAAATGAGTGTGTGAAAGCTGTGTGCATTGAATGTATATGAAGAGCTGCATGTGTGAAGACTGAATGGAGTGTGAACTCTGAAAGCTAAGCAAGTGTGGAAACTGCATGTGTGAAATGAGTGTGTGAACACTGAAAAATGACTGTGAAAGCTATGTTCACCAAGCATATGTGAAGATGGAATTGAGTGTGAACACTGAAAGCTAAGCACGGATGAAACAGCAAGTGTGGAAACTGCATTGTGAAATGAGTATGTATGAAAACCATGAATGTGAGAAATGTGTAAGCTCTGAGTGTGTAAAAATTGCAGGTGTGTGTGTAAACTGCATGTGTCAGGTTTTGCATGTCGCAGATCTCAAGTAGGATTATTGAAAGGAGCTATAGAACATCTGGGCCACATCAGGAGCATGTGTCTCATGAGGAACTACTACTGTATTTGGCATGGACCCAGTGTCAGTATAAGCCAGCAGCTGGCATCTTAGTATCACCTTCATTTCAAGGAATCCCCCTTGCATTAAAATCAGATGAAACAAATGGGCGCCATCAAAATCCAGCCTTTGTGCAGAATGATGCTGACTGTTCCCTTGACATTGTTTGAAAGTCAGTCATTCCTGAGTTTTATCCATTGCGTATCCCCACACTGGTGTCACACCTCTGTGGAAAAACTTCCATTTCCACATCCAGGATGAAGTCAAAACTTCCATTTCCACATCCAGGATGAAGTCTGACGGTGGTGACAAATGAACAGCTGATGTTGATCACCCAGGGAGGTGGCTTCCCTGTGCTGACTGGACAGTGCATGCCTATACACATGCCACCTTCCAGGAGCCCAGATGAGCCCGAGTCACATGAACATTGTCCAGGCCTGGGTGGGCCAGCTGACAGCCAGGTTCAGAAGAAGGCAGGACAGCAATAGGGCTACTGCTGGGCCATACTACTGCTTCCCTGTCACCCCCAAGCAGCCACGGCTTGAGCAGTAAGGAGGGATAAAAAGGTGTATTCATGGGTCACCTGATCACACATTTCCCATGGCACAAACATGGTGGGTAATGTTCCCAGTCCAACTTACCAGGGAATATTTAACTCAGAACGCAGAGTTTCAATCTTAATTAGATCAAAGTATGCCAATTTGCCAATGGCATATTAATATGGTGATTCCATATGATTCTAGCTGATTCAAATATAGATGGCATATGGCCTACTGTCCCTAAGAGCTGAGCCTTAGTGATAAAGTCATTTACACCCTGTCTGAGCCAGACAGAAACGGCTAGGTAAGGCATTTCAGGTAAAACTGGAGACATCTTTGGTTACCCAAGTCCTAGGGAGCCCTCAGGTAAGTACTTGTGCCTTAGATCATTTTGTATATCAGTACACTACTTTTTTTTAATTTAATTTAATTTTATTTGTGAACATACTGTACAGAGGAGTTACAATTACATGGGCAGGATAATGCGTTCATTTCTTACCAAGCATTGCAGCCTCCTCCTTTGTTTACCCTTCACATCCCTTCCCAGCCTCCTCCCTCCCCCCCATCCCAATCCTTCTCCTTCCCCCCCTCCCCCCCCACCGACGTTGTAAAGCTCGTTTTGGACATGACAACTTGTACTTCTCATTGTTGCAACAGGTCCACCTGTATCCTTAAACAACTGGTTTTTCCCCATCTCCTCCACAAGTTATACTGACATCAAATATAGTGAAAGCAGGGGTTATACTGTGGGGGAGGGACATACAAAGCAACAAAGAGATAATCTTATAAATGCGTTAAAAACACATGCATGAAAAAAAAACATTAAAATTCACATCTAAGGGTTCATTTTCCTGACATCACATTATCTGACCTTTTCCGCTTGACTCATACATATACTAGATATTACAAATAAGGGAAACCATGGGACCTATGTTTCTTTGGGCCTGGCTTACTTCACTTAATAAAATTTTTTCCAAGTTTTTCCATTTCCTAACAAATGGGGCAATGTCATTCTTTCTGATGGAGGCATAGAATTCCATTGAGTACACTACTTTTTTACACCTCTGCAGAAATCAGTGAAAACTAGAGCTGTGTCCTAAAGCATTATTACCTGGCTGTGTCAATTTTTTTTTTTTTTCAGATTGAACCCAGGGTCTTTTTTGTGCAGGGCCCAAAGCCTTATGTGTATTGTATGTTTTAGGAACCAAAACTTTCAGTCACTGAATGAGTATGTAGTAATGTAAAATAAATAGCTCAATGACACCACAGTGGTCTGAAGATGGTCATGTTCATGCACAGCAGCTTTGCTTTTGCCTTCAGCAGAGCATCGCTGTACATTTTTTTTTCTCTTGTGGGGCTTAAACGCTGGGCCTGGGCGCTGTCCCTCAGCAATTCAGCTCAAGGCTAGCGCTCTACCACTTGAGCCACAGCACACTTCCAGTTTTCTGAGTGGTTTATTGGAGATAAGAGTCTCACAGATTTTCCTTGCCGGGGCTGGCTTTGAATCATGATCCTCAGATCTCAGCCTCCTGAGTAGCTAGGATTATAGGCGTGAGCCACCGGCACCTGGATTCACTTTACATTTTTGTCTCTCTTGTGTTTGCCAGCAGTTGGGGGGGGGGGGGGCTCAGCACCTGCACAGACTTCCTGGCAATGTCTCAGTGCCATAGGCTTTTCCCTTTCCTGTCAAAAGCTAGCTTGTTCTAGATCCCAGCAGAATTACTTCGTTTGAACTGACTTTGTATATTAGGTTCCTTGAGAGGCACCTCGCTCCCACCCTCCATGAGACATCAACACTTCTAGCTCAGCTTTCCCAGCCTACGTTGTGTGGGATCCCTCCTAGACCTTTGCTCAGAGATCTTGAACCCCAGGGGACATGGGGGACAGGAAGTGTGCCTTCTCACTTCACTGTCATCTCACCAGCAAGGATGACATGGCCTAGTGTGGCATTGCAGAGAGCAGCTGTGTGTGAGGGGAGAGGGGTGACACCTAAGGGGACATTATAGCACCAACAGTAGGAGTTCCATGGCTGTAAGCAGTGCAGCCCCTTTCCAGTACAGCAGTAGGGCTGCTCTCTTGCCATGCCTGGCAGAGACAAGTGCTCAGGGCATCTCAGGAAGCCTGGCACCAGCAAGGGAGGTCTAGGGACTTCCTCACGACTCTGTCTTCCCTCTGCAGCTGGTGGTGGTGGGCAGGCCGTGGCCTGAGCACTGAAGCCACCCTCCCACGCTCTGTTTTCTCCTGGTGTCCCACTCTCTGTCACCACTCTAGATGTTAAACTTTGATTGCTCTCTTGTTTTTAAATACCCTTTCCAACTGGCTTGTTTTTCTCTTCTTTCTGTCTGTCCAGAACCAAACTGTCTTACTAACTGCCCCGTGGGGACTCTAGTCCTGCCCACCTCACGCTGTAAGTGCCTCCTTCCTTCCAAGCTGTCCAGAGTCATGTGTGTAACTTGTCTGTCTTGTGCTTGGTGTCTGACATTCATCATCATCTTGGCACATTCTCTCCATGAAACCCTCTACATTGCCTCCAGGAGCAATCTGGCAAACCCAGACTCCTCCATTTGCCCTGCTCAGTGGTTGACTGCTTTGTGGGAAGATACTGTTGAGACTTCCTCCCTCCTGCAGTTTGCAGGGGTGTTGTCTCGGGCATAGGGGTCTTGTCTGAGGGCATCTTGTAGCCTTGCCTCTGCAGGCACCTAAGCTCCGACCACTCATCCACATTTAGGAATCATATGTACATTGCCAGGTGCTGGAATTATGTTCTGGGAACTTTTCTAGTTTTCTCAAGCATACAATTCCCAATGCATCTCATCTCAGATGAGACTATAGGTGACAGTTAAGTGACTGACAAATATTGGTCAAATGAATAAAGATCAAAGCCATCCCTTCTCTCAAACTCGAGAGCCTGAATTGAATGATTCAGAAGGGTCTATTTGACTTCCCACCAAGGATAGGCACCATGTAATTCGTCCACGGTCTTAACCCCCAAATTGGATACAGCCTATATAGTCAGCTATCTGATAAAATGTGTCCCTATGCACAAATGCAGAGGGTGTGGGAAGACCATTTCCAGACGAGCTGTGAGATCAGTACAGGGCCATAGGCCCATGTGAGCCCTGCAAGGGCCTCTGGGGAAAGGCAGCATGGCTTGGTTATATGTACAGGCAATTGCTAGTGACTTGGAGAGGGGTCCCCAGAAGCCCTTCAACCAAGTGGGGGTGGCAGCTAAATGAACTTGTAATGGCATTCTGAGCAGTGCCCACCACCTATGCACACAACACTCAGCTCCACTTACAGTACTGAGAGAGAACACACACATGCCCCAGGCCTGTGTCCTGTCGCCCTGGCTTAGTTGGCACCTGTGGTGTGTTAGCCAGGACTCCAGTCTGGTGCTCACTGTCCTATGCACTGCTCCCATAGAGTGCCAGCCCCAACAGAGGCAGGGGCCCTGAAGGAATGATCTCCAGTGGCAACATCCCTCCTCCTGACCACACAAGCCATACCACCCTACCCCATCGCTCATCAGAAGCCTGTGGACCCATGCTGCTCTTAGGTTATACTGTACTTAATCATCTCCACACATCCTCTGCCATGAGCCATCTTCCTAAATAGCATTGTTCACCCATGTAGTACTGTCATCTGTCTTTCCTGCCTTTCATTGGTCCCTGGTTCAGCTCTCAGAGTGGTCTCTTCCATTGCTTGCCATGACTCTCTAAATCCTCCAATTCACTTCCTGACTTTTGTGAGTCCTCATCCTCTGTCATTCCTGATGTGCAGTAACTCTTGTCTTTCAGTTGTATGGTGCTCTACCATTTGAGCCACATCTCTACTTTCAGCTTTTTGCTGGTTAATTGGAGATAAAAGTCTCACAGACTTTCCTGCCTGGGCTGGCTTCAAATCATGATTCCCAGATTTGAGTCTCCTGAGTGGCTAGAATTACAGGTGTCAGCCACTGGTGCCTGGTTTTGATGTTCTTTTAATTATAGGTGACTGGCATTGTGGCCAAGTGTGTCTCATATGATGAATGCTCAGAGCATTCAGGTGTCTGGAACATGGAATCACAAATGCACTTTGATACTAATTTGTCAAAATGCTGCTATATTAAAGAATCACTAAAGAAAACTAGACCTCAATTAAAATTTCTGCCTGCAGCATTTTTTTTTCATGTTGTGGGAGTTTGTTTAGCCTACTGCCAGTCAGCTTGGAATAAACAGTAGCAGAGTTCGTTGTAAGATGAGGCTTGTTGTGAATATAGCTGACTGAAATCATAGTCTCTGTGAGCCTCTAATAGACTAAAGCCCTGCAGGACCAAAGGATCCTTCAAGAGACCCAGTGATGGCTCCACTTAGGTGTGACTATGATGTGGTGGCCACAGTTGCTTGCCCTCTCTTGTATGTCCAGCCCAATTCTGGAGAAGCTCTGTGAGTAGGCCTATCTCACTGGTTTGCCACATTCTGATAGTAATTTTTCCCATTCATATTCATTCATATTCAGAAGTCGCCCATAGTCTCTTCCATGTGACTTGCATCTGTTGGGAAGTATGCTGGGAGAAATGATGCACTGGTGAGACTGCCCTGTCAGTAACACTATCTTCCCTTTCTTGACTCCAAAGGAACTACCTTGTTCTGCACTAGCACCATCCCTAGAGCCCTGCTTCTCCAGGCCCGAGAGACCAGCAAACCGTCGCCCTCCATCCCGGTGGGCTCCACCTTCCCCCACTGCCTCACAGTCTCAGTCACCCGGAGACCCAACACCCTTGGAGGAGCACCCTGACGAGGATCCAGCAGAGAAGCCGCTCCCGTGATGCAAAGCTTGCATGGATTATCACAGAATAATTCACTGTGATTTGCATAACCACACCCTCAGCCCAAACTAAACTCTGCCCCAAAGGAGAGATGTGATTTTCTCAAGGTGGAAGAACGTTTTCAATGAACACACAGCTGCTGAATGTCCAACCCAGGAGACTCAGATGTTTCTAGAATGAAACAATAAATGTGCCTGTAATAACTTAATTTTTTTCATAGCTCAGAAAACTATTTTTGTCTCCATTTTTTACACCACAGTATATTAAATTAAAAGGTAAATAAGGTATAAATAGATTTAAAATATAAGAGTTTTTAAAAATGGACACTTTTAAGAGATACTGAGCACCCTTGCTGTCAGTCCTGACTGCCTCTCATATTTGCACTGTTCTGTTTTGATTGGGATTATCTCTATGTTGAATTTAGGATGTTTTAAGTTAATTTTATTTTGTCTGTGTTAATGATTTTGTTTTAGGAATTAAAAAAAATGCTTCAGACTGTCTTATTTTGTTGTAGTGGAAAAGCCATGAAGCCAGTAGATCAGAGAGAGATTCTACAAGCTGGAGGGGTACAGGTCAACGATTTTGAGAAGGTACAGAGTCCCCAAGTGGGCATAGAAAATTTGCTGTGTGGTCCACACCACCAGCTGCACGTCTTCGGGTGCATGTACATAACGCTGCACTGTCCTTGCGCTCACCCACCCGTGCACTGTCTGGTCCACTGTAACCCGTTGTGAAGTCCTCGTACTGTACTGTTACTGTTGGTCCCCTTGCATCGATGTGACAACAGCAACATTTTACAATTATTGTTCAAACATTAACTGGCAATGTACAGTGTTCACTCAACATTTTCTTTGTAAAGAAAAGCACTACAGGAATCCCGAGGATACCAATGGAGACAAACGGTGCCTCAGAAGGTCAGAGACCATATGAAGTAGAAATAAAGCCTTTACAAGCCAGCAGCACAGTGTTGGGTCTTGTGTTTCATGTGGCCACTTTTCTGGGAAGCATTTTGTGGCTGAATGACTGAGAGAAAGGAGAAGCAGTGTGAGGAGGAAACAGGCAATGTGTCATAGGGCTGCACTCTTTTTTTTGGGGGGGGTCCAGTCGTGGGGCCTGAACTCTGGGCCTGGGCACTGTCCCTCAGCTCTTCAGCTCAAGGCTAGTGCTCTACCACATGAGCTACCTTCCCAGCCCCAGGCTGCACTCTTGTGTGTGCAATGAAGTCACTGTTTTACTAGACTCTATGACAGGGGCATGGTAGAAATAAGCTTTATTCTCATTGCAAAATGCAAACTACAGAAGGACTGATAAGGTGTAAGGAAGCTGGTTATCTACTAGCCCAATGTGGGCAGTATCAGTTCTCTCCCTCAAGAAAGGGCATCTACCCAGATCATCAGTCAGGATGTGGGAAAGACACTTGCACGTCCATGTTCATTGCTGCACTATTCACAATAGCCAAGTTACGGGAACAGCCCAGATGCCCTACAACAGATGAGTGGATTACTGAAATGTGGCATATAAACAAAATGGAATTTTACTCATCCATTAGAATAAGATAAGCCATTTGCAGGGAAATGGATGGACCTAGAACAAATCATGTTAAGAGAAGTAATCCAAGCTCAGAGAGATAAATATTGCATGTTTTCTTTCATACTTGGAAGTTAAAGCTGAAAGAAAACTGGACTTGATAACCTATACAAGGCATCGTACACAGACTAAAAGAGGATACCCTTAGGGGAGGAGCACAAAGGTGTAACTTCTCTGAACATGTAAGATACCATCTATTGAAAGGAACTCCCGGAAATGGAAACATGTTTTTGTTGGTGGTGGTAGTGACGGTGTTTTGGTTTGGGGATTTTTCTTCTGGGGGATAAAAAGGAGGAGGGATGTGCAGAAAGGGAGGGAGGAAGTGTGAACAAATGCAATCATGTTATTCAGTATGCATTGGTTCATGTTATTCAGTATGCATTGGTGGGCAGGGATCGGAGAGGGAAACTGGAGCAAAACAAAGGAAAGAATGGCAAAGCCAAAGTTAGCCAAAGCCTAACTTTAATATTTCATGAATCCAAAATTTCCTCCTTATCAAAATGAGCCTATGGAAGTTGGCTTCTTCCCAGTATGATCACAGCTGAACCTGTAAATAAATATTTCAAAGAACCAGTGTTGGTGAGAATACAAAGTGTAACCAACCCTGGGTTACAATTGGGTGGAGATATTAAGTGGTGCAGCCAATGTGGAAGACAGCATAGTGGTTCCTCAAAAAGTTAAATGCACCAAATTATCAGAGAGTCCAACTATTCCACTGATGGTATGCGCGCAAGACTGAAGTAAGGCATTGACACAGGCATTTGTACCCAAATGATCATGGTTTTATTATTCACAATAGCCAAAAGGTAGAAAGAGCCCAATAGCCATCAACTGGTGAATGGACAAATAAGATGTGGTGTATAATGTATAGATAACAGAATATTACCCAGTCTTACAAAGGAAAGAAGTTCTGATCCATGCTCTGATGTGGATGTGCATTGAAGACATCATGACAAGTGAAATAAGATAGTTATTGAATGATTCCACTTAGCTAAGAGACTAGTCAAATTCATAGAGACAGAAATAGGATCATGGTCCCTAGGGGCTAAAGGGAGGGAGAGGTGAGCTTGTGTGTTATGAGGACAGAGTTCCAGGTGGGATGGTGAATCCTGGAAATGGAGAGTGACCATGGTGGCCCAGCAGCAAGCACTTGATGCCATTGAACCTCACCGTTGAAGATGGTTATGCTCAGTGTCATCTCTACCACAATAGAACCTTTTTAATGGAAAAAATACAGCTATAAACACCTCCTTAACAAATCAATATTTTGCAGGAATTGAGGATGTGGCTCAGTTGGTTTAGCATCTTGATGTCCTGGGTTCCATTCCCAGGATGACAACAAATTTTTATTTTGTGTCTACCCTGGGCTCATGGTAAATGCTAACAGTCAAGTTAGCATTCTTTCAGTTGGGAACAGTGAGCCAGCCAGGGGGGAATTCATTGGCTCTTATAACCAAGAGCTGCAAATGATGCCATCTGGACTCTGCTGCCTCCTGGCCTTGGTCTCCTCTGTGTTGTTTTATTCTCGGCCTCACTTCTCAATACTTGACAATAGTAGTCTCCAGCAGCTTCTATTAGCATAATGATTCCTCAAGGGAAAGGGGTATCTTGCCAGGAACTTGAGCAAAAGCACAAGACTGATCCTTAGTGCTTTAGATAAGTCCCATGTGGCCTTAAGCCAGCCAAAGTGACACACGGCAAGGACAAGTAAGGGAGGGTACCTGGAAGGCAGTGAAGATTGTATCCTATGGTGGGACTCACTACCCCAAGGGACAAGGAAAAGCTCTGGCCACTGGGGAACCTATATGATTAGGAGAGATAAAACTCGCAGGCACAGCCATGCACCAGTGGCTCACATCTGTAATCCTACTTGCTCAGGAGGCTGAGATCTGAGGATCACAGTTTGAAGCCAGCCTAGGCAGGAAAGCTTTTAAGACTATCAGCCAAAAAAAAGCCAGAAGTAGAGCTGTGGCTCAAATGGAAAACCTCTAGCCATGAGCAAAAAAGCTCAGAGACAGCACCCAGGCTCTGAGTTCAAGCCCTAGGACTAGCACGTGCACACACACACACACACACACACACACACACACACACACACATACACACACACACTCCCAAGTACACATAGAATTTAAAGATGATGTAGTAGAAATTCCAGGTGCAGGAGGCTTGGATTGGTGCTGGGAGGCTAGGCATCTTTTCAGTGTGAAGTTGGAGAGGCAGGGGCGTCATTAAAAGCAGGGTCCAGCGGCTCAGGCCTATAATCCTAGTGCCTCAGGAGACTGAGATCTGAGGATGGCAGTTCAAAGCCAGCTTAGGTAGGAAAGGCCATGAGTCTCTTATCTTCCTTTAAGCACCCAAAAGCTAGAAGTGGAGCTGTGGCTCCTGTGGTAGAATGCTAGCCTTGAGCAAAAAAGCTAAGGTAGAGCCCCAAGTCCTGAATGCAAGCCCCAGTCCTGGCACAGAAATAAATAAAAAGTAAGGCGTGGTCCAATGAGCAGTGGCATGCTAGCTGGGCTGACACAGAACCTGTGTCATCAGGTGCCCTGGTGCTTTGCCAGCCCCTCTGGAACGGCTCCTCACACTTGAGTAGAGGAATTCTCCAGGCTTTTTATTGTGGAAACATTTGAACTTTCAAAGGCAAGGCAGGCCAGTAGCGTGAAATTATTTTCCACTCTCCCTTCCAGATAAATGCCATCAGCCTTGTGGGCTTTATACGCCTGTGAAGACAGGGCAGCTGCCCGCAAGGGAAGGGCTCACAGGATCCTCCTGTTCATCTCTGTACCAGCCGCCATTCATGCCTTAGCTGCTTTTATGACCTAAAGAAAGATGTAACAGATTCCTGACTACTCAGCAGTTCTCCTGTGTGGGCATGGTGTGCCCTGCACGCCCCCTCCCCCCACCTCCTCTCCAAGGACTGGGCAGCACTGAGATGCTTCTTGTTCATTTGCAGTAAGAAAGGTGGTAGTTGCACATTCCACCCTCTTCTGCTTTTCCCTACCAGGAGGTAACTTGTATACTAAGGTTTTCAATATTTATGCCTCTGTCTTTATAGTTGGGCACATTATAATTCTAATTATTTTTTTTTTGTGTCGGTCATGGGGCCTGAACTCTGGGCCTGGGTGCTATCACTCAACTCTTCAGCTCAAGGCTAGCGCTCTACCACTTGAGCCACAGCTCCAATTCCGGCTTTTTCTGCTTATGTGTGCGGAGGAATCGAACCCAGGGCCTCATGTATGCAAAACAAACACTCTACCACTGAGCCAACTTCCCAACCCTCTAATTACTATTTGATACATGTTTTCACCCTTTTGTGTGTGTATGTGTGCTTGTACTAGGGGCTTGAACTCAGAGCTTTGACTTATTTGCTCATGGCTGGTGTTCTATCATTTGAGCCACGCTTCCATTTCCAACTTTTTTTTTGCTTTTTTTGCTGGTTAATTGGAATAAGAGTCGTTCAAAAATGCTTTCCTGGTTAGCTCTCAGCTTTGATGCTCCAGTCTCAGCCTATTGAGCTGCTAGGATTATAGGCCTGAGTGACCAGTGCCCATATCCCAATTTTAGTTTTTAAATTTAGTTTTGAATATATTTAAGGTACACCACATGATATGTTGATATACATAGTAAATGATTAATTGTAATAAAACAAATTACCATACTCATATGTCACATAGCAATGTCTCCCCCTATGTAGCAAGAGTACCTAAATAAAATCTAGTATATTTTTCTTCCTAAACATGGCCTAAAACTCACTATAATGTAGTCCGTTTATGCAAGCTTTGAACTCATTATCCTCTTGTCTCTTCCTCTTAAGTGCTGGGGTTATAGGTGTGTACTTCCAGGCCTGGGTGTAAAATTTAGTCATTTAGTAAAAACCTAAATAAGTGCAATGTCAAATATAATCTTTAGACTTTATTAAGCTTGACCAAGAGATGTATATTAATTTATTGTGTTCAAAAGCAACTGAAAAAATACTACTATAATTTGCTATTCTCTAATTCATTGCTTTAAAAATTGTGGTAAAATACACATAATTTATGTTTCCCATTTGATCCATTTTAATGTGTCTGATTCAGTGACCCTTAGTATATTGGCAATGCTGTGAAGTCACTACCTACTGTCTTCAAGTTGGTTTCATCAGCCTGAAGGAAACCCCATAGACATGACGCTCACTCCCCGACATCCACTTCCCAAGTCTACTTTCTCTGTGGATTTGTTTACTTAGGAAATCTCTTGTGTGAGGGCTGGGAAGGTGGCTCAGTAGTAGAGTGCTTGCCTTGCATGCATGAGGCCCTGGGTTTGATTCCTCAGCACCACATAAACAGAAAAAGCCGGAAGTGGCGCTGTGGCTCAAGCGGTACAGTGCTAACCTTGAGCTGAAGAGCTGAGGGACAGCGCCCAGACCCAGAGTTCAGGCCTCACAACTGGACCCCCCCCCCCCAAAAAAAAAGGAAATCTCTTGTGTCTGCCTATTTAGCATAAAGGCTCCAAGATTCATTCATTTTCTAGCATGTACAGGTGGTACTTTTTTCTCTTTTATGGCTGGATAATATTCTACCATTTGATAAATTGTATTTTATTTATCTATTCAGCAGTTGATGGTGAAGGTCTATTTTTAAAATAAAAATAAACCTTTGGTTACCTGCCTTTAAACAGCTTTGAGCATCCCCCTCCAGATTCCAAGAGACAATTCACAATGAATAATCAGGGCACACATCAATCCCTTTACATGGCATCTTAAATCTTTCTTGTTTCTAAGGGACCCCATACATATGCTGGCCAGGGTGTTCTTTGATTGAATTTAGGCCTTTCAGCAGTGGGGGTGGGGGTGGGGGTGGGGCTGGTATTGTGTGTGCACGCACACATACCACTTCTGGAACTTGAACTCAGGGCCTATGCATTCTCCCTTAGCTTTTTTGCTCAAGACTGGTATTCTGCCACTAGAATCACAGTCTACTTCCAGCTTTTTGTGGTTAGTTGGATATAAGAGTCTCACAGACTTTCCTGCCAGGGCTGGCTTCCAACTGTGATCCTCAAATTTCAGCCTCCTGAATAGCTAGATTATAGGTGAGAACCACTGGCGCCAGTCTCAGCAGTTTGATTTTTGGTTTTGGTAATGATCCTGAGGCTTGAACTCAGGGCTTGGGCACTGTCCCTGAGCTTCTTTGTGTCAAGGCTACACTCTGCCACTTGAGCCACAGCATCACTTCTGACTTTTTCTCAACAGTTTATGGGTGTTAAGAGTCTCATGGACTCTGAGCTAGACATGGCTAGTTCCAAATATTCCCTCCCAACTCCCCAAAATTTACAGCAATAGTTGCTAAAGTGAGCTTGCTCTGCATATTACCTACAGCAAAACTAGTAGGGCTCTACTACTTTTCTGTTTAGTTAAGAAACAACATGGTTTATTCAGATTTTTTTTCTAGATTTCAAAAGGGATAATGTATTCTTTAGCATTTTCACTTTACTTAGGGAGAGAAAAAGAATTATGACTTTTGTTATGAGATGCATGACCGAGAAGCCTCCCTGGGAAGTTCTGTCGGCAAGCAGCTGGAAGAAGAGTAGCTGCTGCTGCTGGCTCACGCCTGTAATCCTCTTACTCAGGAGGCTGAGATCTGAGGATTACAGTTCAAAGCCAGCTGGGCAGGTATGTCTATGAGACTCTTGTCTTCAATTAACCAGCAAAATGCTGAAAGGTATGACTCAAGTGGTGGAGTGCTAGCCTTAGCCCAAAAAGCCTAAGGCATTGTGCCCAAGCACTGAGTTCAAGCCCAGTACAGAATTCACTACTACTCACTAGGCACTTGGAAGAATAAATTAACTTATGGTAAGTGTGTTCTAGAAAGGGAAAACAGGCTGCTGTAACCAGAGGGGACAGAGGGGGCATTCAGGACTTAGAGAGTCCCCATGGTCATGCTGACAAGGGGGATTGGCCTAGGTGGCCCCAGTGGGTGGGGTTTCTGCAGGTGCCACACATTGCCTGGCAAGAATCAGGGGGAACAGGGCTGTGGTTGCCCAGGCCTTGCAGGATTAGCTGTCAAACTGCTTCAGGAACTTCAAATTCCACCCTATTCAGAAAAAAAGGCCCTTATTTATTCTCTTTCAGACTCCTTGCCCTGTTCACTTTCCCAGGTAATAGCCTTGAGCCAAGGAGAGCAAACTTGTTCTAAACTCTTTTCCCAACTCCCTTCCCTTAAGGGCAGGCTGAGGGCTTTGTGTTTATGTTGAGGTTAGGTCTCTGCTTCTCTGGTACTTCTATCTGTTGCTGTCCATTTGTAATTCAATAATTGAATTATGACTCTGCCAGTCGCATTTTGCTATTTACATGAAGGACATCGGTGGCCCCATTGGGTTCATGTTAACTTCCAGTTCACTGCCAGTGTGACCTAGTGATATAGCAGCCATTGACAGCCTTTTGTTAGGTGTACTTGTGAGTGACACTGTCCACACAGCTGTCAAAGTTCTCAGGGCAGCACTAATAAAAATCAAATACATGTATGTGAATTGTGTTAGTTATTATTTATGAATATTCTATTTACTCCCTCTGATCACACAGTATAATCAAACTTCCTGTGAAGGTGGGTGCAACTCTGATCAGCAAAGAGTGAACCAAGTGAGTTACTTGACAACTATGCAAACATCACCCCAGCCTGTGGCCCTGAGTGACTGGGTTATAGACCCACTTTAAAATGGGAGCATGACAACTGTAATCTTATTTACTAAGAAGGTTGAGATATGAGGATCCCAGTTTAAGCCAGCCTATGCAGCAAAATTTGGGAGACTCTTACCTCCAATTAACTGGCCCGAAACAAAACAAACAAACAAAAAACAAAGCAAAAATTAACAAAAAACCTGAAGCGGAGGTTTAGCTCAAGTAGTAGAGCATGAGCCTTGAGTGAAAAAGCCAAATAAGAGCATAAGACTTTGAGTTAAAACCCCAGCACAGGCACAAACTAGTCAACAAACAAATAACAATGAAGCACGAGAGGAAAAATAAGCCTTTAATTTATGTGAAGCCATTGATATTTGGGAATTACATGTTATGCTGCATCACTTAGCTCATCCTGACTGGAATAACTGTCCCCCAGGAAGAAAGCCTGTTTAAATAATAGCAAGAAAAGGAACCACATATAACAGCATATAACAGAGCCACTTCATGTTAACAGAAGGTAAGAAAATTTAAAGCTATGCAGAATTATTTTCTCCTTACTGACTTCTTCGGCTTTATGTCAAATTTCCAGACTCTTAAGCTAAGAGTGTAGATGAAAGTAGCACAGAGCTCATTATTGAACAAATCAGCCTCAAGAAGCTTCTCACACTCCAGCCTTCCCACACACTTATTGAAGAACTCATCTAGGGAGGTTCTTTGGTTCAGCTGGCAAATGGAGACCAAGGTGAACAGTGTGATTTATTATGGAAATAGAAATGTGAATTGTCAGGGCCCACAAGAAAAACCTTAGGAAGGCTTCATTTCTTAAGAACCCTTCCCTTACTTTCCCTTCCCTCCCCTCCCCTCCCCTCTCCTTTCGTCCCCTCTCCTCCCCTTCCCTCCCTTCTCTTCCCTTCCTTCTACTACCCACATCCTCCTCCTTCCTCTTCCCTTCCCTCCCCTCCCCATCCTTTCCCTTCTTCTCCTCACCTCCCCTTTCCTTTCCTTTCCTGTTTTTTCTTTTTCCTTAGACTTGAACTCAGGGCCTAAATGTTGTCTCTTTGTTTTTTGCTCAAGGCTGGTACTCTACCACTTGAGCCACAGTTTCACTCTGGATGATTTTGTTTTTGTTTTTGTTTTTGGTGGTTAATTGGGAGTAAGAGTCTGAAGGACTTTCCTGTTCAGGCTAATGTTGAATCATGATCCTCAGGTCTTAGCCTTTGAGTAGCTAGGTGTATAGGTGTGAGCCACTGACACCTGGCTTATGCATAATTTCAATGACTGTAACCAGCTTCTAACTGCTTATGAGAGCTGGGTGTCTACCTGGCTATGCCTTAGAATCTCCTGGGTGTGGCTGCTAGTATTTTGAATGTTTTCCTTGGTCATTTTTTTTAATTCTGGTATTATTAGGGTTTGAACTCAGGACCTCATGCTTTCAAAGTAGGCACTCTACCGCTAGGGCCATGCCTCTGACCTCTTTATTTGTATTCCGTTTAGAAACAAGATCTCATTAACTTTGTCCAAACTGATCTCAAACTGGATCTCCTCCAGCTTCTGCCTCCTGAGGAGTTGAAATTACAAATATGCACCACCATGCCTGGTTTATATAATGCCAGTCCTGGGGATTGAACTCAGGATTTGGGCACTGCCCCTCTCTTTTTCCCCTCAAGGCTTGCATTCTACCACTTGAGCCACAGCTTCACTTCCAGCTTCTTTTGGTAGTTAACTGGAAATGACAGTCTCATGAACTTTTCTGCTCAGGGTGGCTTTGAATCATGATCTTTAGATCTCAATCTCCTGAATAGGTAGATTACAAGTGTGAGTTGCCACAAAAAATAAAATTCCTAGGAGTTAACTTAACCAAAGAAGTGAAGGACCTCTATGATGAAAACTTTAAAAACTTGAAAAAGGAAATCAAAACAGAACTTAGAAAACGGCAAAACCTCCCATGCTCCTGGATTGGAAAGATTAACATCATGAAAATGGCAATACTTCCCAAGGCTATCTACAAATTCAATATGATACCTATCAAAATTCCAACGTCATTCTTCAGGGAAATAGAAGAGGCAATCCAAAAATTCATATGGAACAATAAAAGACCCCAAATAGCAAAAACGCTCCTCAACGGAAAGAACACTGCTGGAGGAATATCAATACCAAATTTCAAACTCTACTATAAAGCCATAGTAATTAAAACAGCATGGTACTGGCACAAGAACAGACCTCAGGACCAATGGAATAGAATTGAAAACCCAGAAATGAACCTACAGACATATAGCCATCTAATCTTCAATAAGGGAGCTAAAAAACTAGAATGGAAGAAAGACAGCCTCTTCAGTAAATGGTGCTGGCAAAATCGGTTATTCACCTGTAGAAAACTAAAGCTAGATCCTTATATATCACCATGCACCAGAATCAACTCCAAATGGATCAAAGACCTCGGAGTCAAAGCAGACACTCTGAAAACATTACAGAATGGAATAGAAGAAACCCTAGGGCTCCTTGGCTCAGGCCGAAATTTTCTTAATAGAGACCCGGAAACACAACAAATCAAAGAAAGGTTGGACAAATGGGATTGCATAAAGTTGCAGAGCTTCTGCATGGCAAAGGACATAGCTAGCAAGATCAATAGAAAGCCCACGGATTGGGAGAAGATCTTCACTAGCCATACAACGGACAAGGGTCTCATATCTAAAATATACTTGGAACTCAAAAAATTAAATCCCCCAACAACAAATCCTCAAAGAAACAACTGCCCAATATATAAGTGGGCTAAAGACTTAAAGAGAAACTTCTCTGAAGAAGAAAGAAGGATGGCCAATAGACACATGAAGAAATGTTCAACCTCCCTAGCCATAAAAGAAATGCAAATCAAAACAACATTGAGATACCACCTCACCCCAGTTAGAATGGCAGAAATCAAGAACTGTAATAACAACAGATGCTGGAGGGGATGTGGACAGAACGGAACCTTACTTCATTGTTGGTGGGAATGTAAACTTGTTCAACCACTTTGGAAAGCAGTATGGAGGTTCCTCAAAAGACTTCACATAGAGCTCCCCTATGACCCAGCAATCCCACTTTTGGGCATTTACCCAAATGTTTACAAACAAGACCACACTAAAGCTACCAGCACAACTATGTTTATTGCAGCATTATTTACCATAGCTAAGATATGGAACCAACCCAGATGTCCCTCAGTAGATGAATGGATCAAGAAAATGTGGTATATATATACACAATGGAATTCTATGCCTCCATCAGAAAGAATGACATTGCCCCATTAGTTAGGAAATGGAAAGGCTTGGAAAAAATTATATTAAGTGAAGTAAGCCAGGCCCAAAGAAACATGGGTCCCATGGTTTCCCTTATTTGCAATATCTAGTATATGTCTGAGTCAAGCAGAAAAGGTCAGATAATGTGATGTTAGGAAAATGAACCCTTAGATATGTTTTTTTTTCTTTCATGCATGTGTTTCTAACGCATTTATAAGATTATTTCTTTGTTGCTTTGTATGTCCCTCCCCCACAGTATAACCCCTGCTTTCACTATATTTGATGTCGGTATAATTTGTGGAGGAGAAGGGGAAAAACAAGTCGTTTAAGGATACAGGTGGACCATTGAAACAATGAGAAGTACAAGTTGTCATGTCGAAAACGAACTTTACAACTTTGGTGGCGGGGAGGAGGATTGGGTGGGGGGGTAGGTGGAGGCTGGGAAGGAATGTGAAGGGTAAACAAAGGAGGAGGCTGCAATGCTTGATAAGAAATGTACTCATTATCTTGCCCATGTAATTGTAACCCCTCTGTACAGTATGTTTACAATTAAAAAAATAATAATAAAAAAAAACAAAGTGAGGAAGACACATGCCCCTGTATTATGCCTGTACTCAGTACTCAGAGGCTAAGATCTGAGACTTGATGCTCAAAACCAGCCCAGGTAAGAAAGTCTGTGAGACTCTTATCTCCAATTAAAAACACCAAGAAGCTGGAAGTAGAGCTCTGGCTCAAGTGGAAGAGTACTAACCTTGAACAACAAAGCCTAGGCACAGTGCCCAGGCCATGAGGTCAAGCCCCAGTACCAGTACAACATAAATAAATAAATAAATAAAATATGATTAAGAAAAAAAAATAAGTGTGAGTTGCTAGCTCTTGGCTCTGCAGATAGATAGACAGGCAGACAGACAGACACAGACAGACAGACAGACAGAGAGACAGATAGACAGATAGACAGACAGAGAGATAGACAGACAGATAGGCTAAAATAATTCTATTTGGCAACATTTGGGAGCCATAGTCATGAGCAGAGTTAAGAGCCTGAGGTCTGATCTGACACATATGGTGCACATCCTGACACTATACTATGTGATCGTTAGCATGTGGCTTATCCTCTTTTAGAACTTAGTTTGCTCATAAAAAGAAAAAGAACTTAGTTTGCTCATTCTTAAAAAGTAGGGACATAAATCTTGGCTGTGAGGACTAAATGAGATAGTAGGTTCCCTATTGTATGAAAATTGCTCAATATCCACAGATTATTATCATCTCATTTAATTATCTCAATTATCCAGCCAATCAGGTTGACCTTCCAAAATATTTTTTATGGTAGTACTGGTGTTGGAACTCAGAGTGCTATTGGGCCACACCTCTAGCTTTTTTTCCTAATATTTTTCTAACAGCTAATATATTTTTAGTCCAGCTTGCCTGTACCACAGTCCTCCTATTGATGTCTTCCACATGGCTGGGATAATGGGCGTGTGCTACCTCATCCAAGGTTACTGGTTGAAATGGGATCTTACAATTTTTTTTGCCAGTGCTGACATTGAACTGTGATCCTACTGATCTCTTCTTCCTGAAAGGCTGGGTTATAGGTGCAAGCCACATTGCCCAGCATCATCCTAATTTTGTAGCTTAAGAAACTAAGACCAAGACAGGCCTAGAGCTGAATCAAGTATTATTGGCTGGATAGTGATTATTGTTCAGGTTGTACCTACCAGATGCTGGAGCTATCCCTAAATGTACTCCATTAATAGTCCCTCTGAGAAACAAATGCAGTTTGGTCCAAGTGGACTGGCCCAAGTGGATGTGTCCCTTAGGGACACATTCCAGCTGTCAGAGTAGACCTGGGCCCACCTCAGCTCTCCAGCTTTCGTCCAAGAACTTAAGAGACTAAATTCTGCCTTGAATTTCATTGTAGGTTGTAAAATAAACCTAAGTAACCAATTTGACCAGAATCCTTTTCTCAGTGTGTGCTCTGTAAAAACAGTAACTACTAATACTTGTGTGTGTGTGTGTGTGTGCGCGCGCGCGCGCATGCTTGTCCTGCAGCTAGAACTCAGGGCTTGGGTGTTGTCCCTGAGTGTTTTTGCTCAAAGCTAGTGCTTTACCACTTGAGCCACAGCTCTACTTCTGGCTTTCTAGTGGTTAGTTGGAGATAAGAGTCAGCCTTAATCCAAAAATTCATATGGAACAATAAAAGACCCCGAATAGCAAAAACGCTCCTCAACGGAAAGAACACTGCTGGAGGAATATCAATACCAAACTTCAAACTCTACTATAAAGCCATAGTAATCAAAACAGCTTGGTATTGGCATAAGAACAGACCTCAGGACCAATGGAATAGAATTGAAAACCCAGAAATGAACCTACAGACATATAGCCATCTAATCTTCCATAAGGGAGCTAAAACAATAGAATGGAAGAAAGACAGCCTCTTCAGTAAATGGTGCTGGCAAAATTGGTTAATCACTTGTAGAAAACTAAAGCTAGATCCTTATATATGACCCTGTACCAGAATCAACTCCAAATGGATCAAAGACATTGAACTCAAAGCAGACACTCTGAAAACATTACAGGATGGAATAGGAGAAACCCTAAGTCTCCTTGGCTCAGGCCGAAATTTTTTGAATAGAGACCCGGAAACACAACAAATCAAAGAAAGGTTGGACAAATGGGATTGCATAAAGTTGCAGAGCTTCTGCAGGGCAAATGACATAGCTAGCAAGATCAATAGAAAGCCCACGGATTGGGAGAAGATCTTTACTAGCCATACAACGGACAAGGGTCTCATATCTAAAATATTCTTGGAACTCAAAAAATTAAATCCCCCAACAACAAATCCTCAAAGAAACAACTGCCCAATAAATAAGTGGGCAATAGACTTAAAGAGAAACTTCTCTGAAGAAGAAAGAAGGATGGCCAATAGACACATAAAGAAATGTTCAACCTCCCTAGCCATAAAAGAAATGCAAATCAAAACAACATTGAGATATCACCTCACCCCAGTTAGAATGGCAAAAATCAAGAACTCTAACAACAACAGATGCTGGAGGGGATGTGGACAGAAAGGAACCTTACTTCATTGTTGGTGGGAATGTAAACTTGTTCAACCACTTTGGAAAGCAGTATGGAGGTTCCTCAAAAGACTTCACATAGAACTCCCCTATGACCCAGCAATCCCACTTTTGGGCATTTACCCAAATGTTTACAAACAAGACCACACTAAAGCTACCAGCACAACAATGTTATTGCAGCATTATTTACCATAACTAAGATATGGAACCAACCCAGACGCCCCTCAGTAGATGAATGGATCAAGAAAATGTGGTATATATATACAATGGAATTCTATGCCTCCATTAGAAAGAATGACATTGCCCCATTTGTTAGGAAATGGAAAAACTTGGAAAAAATTATATTAAGTGAAGTAAGCCAGGCCCAAAGTAACATAGGTCCCATGGTATCCCTTATTTGTAATATCTAGTATATGTATGAGTCAAGCGGAAAAGGTCAAATAATGTGATGTCAGGAGAATGAACCCTTAGATATGTATTTTAATGTTTTTTTCTTTCATGCATGTGTTTCTAACGCATTTATAAGATTATCTCTTTGTTGCTTTGTATGTCCCTCCCCCACAGTATAACCCCTGCTTTCACTATATTTGATATCAGTATAACTTGGTGAGGAGATGGGGAAAAACCAGTTGTTTAAGGATACAGGTGGACCTGTTGCAACAATGAGAAGTACAAGTTGTCATGTCCAAAACGAGCTTTACAACGTCGGTGCAGGTGGGGGGGGGAAGGAGGGGGAAGGAGAAGGATTGGGATTGGGGGGGAGGGGGGAGGCTGGGAAGGGATGTGAAGGGTAAACCAAAGGAGGAGGCTGCAATGCTTGGTAAGAAATGTACGCATTATCCTGCCCAAGTAATTGTAACCCCTCTGTACAGTATGTTCACAAATAAAATTAAATAAAAAAAAAGAGTCAGCCTTTCCTGCCCTGGCTTCAAACCTTGATATTCAAATCTCGGCCTCCTGAATAGCCAGGATTATCGGCATGAGCCACCAGTGCCTGAATCTATTAAAAATTATTATGGTATCATTTCTTGAGGACCATTGCTTGTTAAATCTTTATACAATTCCTGATACAGAAGGTTGAGCTCATGCTCTGGTGACACATTCATGGCATTAGGTTATGGAGAAGAGAGGGAATTTGTTTAAGGAACGTCTACTCTACATTAACCAGCTTCCCATCACTGTGATGAAATACTTGAGATAATCAACTTATAAGAAAGAAAGCTTCATTTTTAGCTCATGGTTTCAGAAGCTTCAGTCTACGGTTACTTGGCATTGTCACTTTGGGATTGTGGTAACATGATACCATATGGCAAAAGTCAGACAGGAAGAGCTGGAGTTCCAATATCTCCTTCAAGAGCAACTCCCCATGATGTAATATTCTTCAATAATATCCAATAATATTCCTACTTCGTAAAGATCCACCACATTAGCACATTGGACTTGGGGTGATAATTCAGACTGAAACTATAGCATATACCTTGAGGTCTAATACTTTGAGTCAACATGTTAACTAAAACAACCATAGTACACAACCATTGGTCAGAATATAACTCCCAGCACCCTAAGACAGGACACAGGTTTGTTTTAGGTACTTAAAATGTGTTCTCATCTCTCAGGAGTGGTCATCAGTACACTTTATAGGGACCCTCCCCCTTCCCACCCAGTGTGAAGGCTGCAATCTTGATTTTGGTGAAGAGAGCAGCGCCAGGGTTGGCTGGGCTGGCCTGGGGAATGAGAGACAAGCACTTAACCTCTCTCCTCTCCTTTCCACCATCCTCTCTCCTATATTTGGACCTGGATGATTGGCTTTTTGCTGCTATATAAAATTGGGTGAGCATTCTCTGAAGTTTCCTAATCCCCATTTAATTAGAATGAAGTCCCTAAGCTGCAGCTGCCCAGGATTTTTTGGAGTGTCCACAACCTGTAGAGAATCTTCCCTACAGAGATGGGCGGGCTGCAGGGTGGCAGAACCTACCACCTGTGCTGGAAATTTTGAGAACACAGAAGGGATTTCGGCCAATCTCCTGCCCACAGAAGGGACCTCACCAGTCATTTCTCACCTTATTGGTTGGCTCCACCTAGAAGGTCATTCTCAGATCAGAACTGATTAAAGCAAGAGGTCAAAATAACAAGGCAGGGACATCTTCCTGCTGAGAACATTGTGCTCTTAACAATCAAGTCCAAGCTGAATTGAAATCTCAGTCTCTACAGAGCTTCTCTAAATTCATCCAGACCATAAGGATCTATCAGAATAAAATTTGGGACATTGCACTCAAGACACAGATCCTCTAGGGGAGCAGCCTAGTGCATCTCTAGGGATCAAAGCAAGGCTGCTGACAGCACCTGAGCACAGCATCAGGGCCAGGGATGCTGCAGGCAGAGCAATAATGCACTGCAAGGCCCAGTGATGCCCCGGGGGTGGAGGGGAGGAGCTTGTAGCCTAGCAACATCACTGCAGACGTCATCCTTAGGAGCATCAGTAGCAGGAACTGGTTAGCACATTACTATTGCTTTGCAACAGAGGTAAAATGGGGTTTGAATCACCACTGTAGGTGGGAGGTAAAACACATCAGATGGGGTATGTGCGTCAGAAGGCAGAACCCCTGCCTCGGCCCCAGCATTTCAAATCACAGAATCCTCATCAGTTCCTGCTCCCCCGATGTGCTTGCGGGTCAGGGCAGGTGGTGTCGTCAGCAGGCTGCTGCACTCTGGCCAAGGAGGGCTGATGTCTATTTTCAGCTTCCTCCCCAGTGAAGGAAGACGAGGGTGCACTAGTGGCAGTGTCAGGACCATGAATTAATGGATTAGGACTTCACAGGAATACAGGTGTACTGGGCTGTGGGTCTCATGAAGTTGTCTCTTCCTGGTGAGCTCACAATGTGAACACAAATTTAGCAAAACCTCAGTACATTCTAGTTGGATCCAACTCTCATTTCTGATGTTTTTAGGGGAGGGGATGCATTAAAATATAAGGAATACGTGAAATAAAAGGAAGAGAGTCTCATTTTATGACGAGGATGAACATGAAGGATATTATGCTAAATGAAATAAGGTACAGGAAGATGAGTCCCACAGGATCTCACCCACATGGGAATTTCAGGAAGGTAAACTCACACAAGCAGAGAGTAGAATGGAAGTTTCCAGAATCTGAGGGAGGAGAGCAGGAGCTGTTGGTCAAAGACTCAGTTCAGTTAGACAGGAGGAGAAAGTTCAGGAGGTCTACTTCCAACATGGTGATTAGGGTCATCACAACAGGCTGCATAATTGGAAATTACTGAGAGTATATCGTTAATATTCCTGCTTCTAGAAGCAAATAATGACAAGCACATGAGGTAATGGATGTTAATTATCTTGACTGAGTCCTTCCACGATGTATACATATATCAAACAACGTGTTATATAATATACTTATTTTCCAATTAAAAGAAAAAAAATAAAGCTTCAGGGATAGAACCTAGCACACAGTTGAGGAAGGCTCATAGCCTATCACAGACATCCCTCTAGCACGTTAGCAAATACATTGTGATGCTAATAGCTACCCTTTGGAAACTGATCGGTGCCTCACAAAGGGCTTTTACCACCATTCCTGTGCTATATTTAGGATTTGGAGCCCTGAGTGCAGTGCCTTTATTCCTATCTACAGCACTGTTTTGCTCAGGGCTCCCATCACTTGGATGTCCCCCAAGCCAGTAACAACAGCTCTTTCTAGTAGACTGTCAGAGGCCCTTGTTCTTCTAACCCAGAGTCCCCTTGAAAGGTCTCTAGGAGATGCTGAAGCAGATTCTGAAGTTATTTCAGGCTCAGGGGAAGGGGGTGTGACAGGAAGGAGGAGATATGGAAAATCTCCTTCTCTTTGTCTGGTAACCACACCTCCATCTAGGTCTCCAGGAGTATTACCCAAGGCTCATAGGTCCAAGTATTATAATTAATTACAAACCTGGTAATAATAACTGATTGAACACTGAACCATGCGATGAAAACTATCACCTTTATTACTACCATCTAGGAATCTTATAAATGATTATCATACATAGGGTCTTAAATGTCCCCTAAAGGCCCATGTGTTGAAGACTTGCTGTCCTCAGCCAATGGGAAATGGTCAAACCTTTAAGAGGTGTGGCTGAGTGGAAGGAAGTTAGGTAGTTGTGAATGTGCCCTTGAAGAAAGTACTGGGACCCTGTTCTTTCCTGTCTCTCTGCTCCCTGGCTGCCTTGAGTTGAGCAGCTTCCTCTGCATTGTACTCCCCACTATGATGTGCTATTGTACCCCAGGCCCACTGAGAAGGCATCAGATGACCTTGGGCTAAAATCTCAAAAATTGTGTCAAACTGTGAACCCATTTTTCTTTTAAAAGTTCATCCTTCACAGTGAAGGAAAGCTAACCCAGTGAGAAAACAGAAGCTCTAAGAAGTTAGGCAGAGAGAGTAGGGAGTGAGAATGGAGACCTCGGATCATCAAAGGTCTGTGGTCACAGCCAGCACGCACTCACTCAGAATGACTGGGCTACTCTGCTTCAATTTCAGCAGGGCCTGCAGCAGCCTTTCTTTTTTTTTTTTTTTTTTTTTGGTCTGGTTGTGGGGCCTGAACTCTGGGCCTGAGCACTGTCCCTCAGCTCTTCAGCTCAAGACTAGTGCCCTACCACTTGAGCCACAGTGCCACTTCCAGCTTTTTTCTTTTTGCTTATGTGGTGCTGAGGAATCGAACCCAGGGCCTCAGGCATGCAAGACAAGCGCTCTACCACTGAGCCACCTTCCCAGCCCCCTGCAGCAGCCTTTCTGAATTCATTCGACACCATCATCACCCAGACCTTATTTGGCCCCATCTGTGAAAGTCCATTCACTCAGCAAGCACATCACAGGTATCTGACCCTTCTGCCTCTGCCCAGGCCCTAGCCAGACAGAGGCTTTGAGGGCAAGCACATTAGACATGACAGGAATGGGGTCAAGGGCAGTGAGTTTGGGAGAAGGGGGAAAGCAATTCATCAGAGATGAGAGAGACAAACCTGCCGCCTTCTTTAAGAAGGACTGATTAAGTGCTAGCATAGTATTGCAGGGAACCTAAACCTGTTATAGAGGAACTCAATAGCTAGAAACAGAAAATCTACATCTTGAGAGATTGAATAGAAAGCCAGCAACAGCAGGTAGACTCTTGTCTCAAAGACCTGCAGCCCAAAATACAGCTTGCACAAAGCTTTTAAGGACAAAACCCACATGTTTATGGTGGGGGGATCCAACCCAACAAAAGCAGACCCAAAGCAGAAATACTCAGGGGAGAACAAAGCAAGCCATCTAAGGAAATACTCAGGGGCAAGCAAGTCAACCATAGAGGGAATAATCAAGGGTGAGCATTCTCTGCAGCAAAGCTTTCCTGGAGCTAAACTATATGATACCTGTAATTCAAAGAACAGCCTCTCTCACCTGTAGGCTTTAGAAGCTGAGTAGAAAGCCCCCACAACCCAGCAAGTCACCAGGATGGCTGTGAGGACAAGCCTGTTACTGAAACCCAGTCTCCTTATTTCACTCAATTGCAAATAATGGAGCTCTTCCAGGTGTCTGCTAGAGCATGAAGCAGAAGAGGTCTATTCCTGCCCTCAAGGAGCCCACAGATTTGCCACCAGACCCAAAACTGCCCAGCTTGTCAGATTTGCTACCAAATCAACTCTTACTGGGATTATTGTGGTCTCTTCCCTTCCCTTCCTTTCCCTTTTCTATCCTTTTTCTTCCTTCCTTTCTTTTCTGAGGAGTACTGGGGTTTGAACTGAAGGCTCTCATGCTTGCTAGCAGGCACTCTATCACTTGAGTCATGCCTTTAATCTTTTAATTTTGCTTTGGCTATTTTTCAGATAGAATTTTTCACTTCTTCCCTGGATCATACATGGGCCAAAATCTTCCTGCCCTCATTTCAGATGATGGGATCATAAGAATGAGCAACTCCACCCTGTTTTGTTGGTTGAGATACAATCTCACTAACTTTTTGTCTGAATTTGGCTTTGAAGTGCAATCTTCCTGAGTTCTGCCTTCTGAACAGGTGGAATTACTGGCATCACATACACACACTTCATTCTTGCATTTATCATGGCCTCCCAATATCTATTGTTGCATTAAGTGTGCAGGTCAAGCCATCCTGAAGTGCTTAGGAAGATGGGATATAACACCCGGGCAAGCAATGCTAGGACAGGATGTGCTCAAATTCTCAGTGTGTTAGACTTTGATCTATTATGTCTCTATCACTGACTTATTCCTCCTGTGATTATTTCTTTCTTTCAATTTGTCCGGTCACCTTTCTGTCACTCCTTTTTTTGCCCTCTATTTACCCATTCTCCATTCCTTTCACTCTTTTGTTCATGCTGGGTTACTGGCTGTGAAGAGATCTCTACTACACCCCCAAGGACGAGATACTCCTGCATGGACAGGAGGCTGTTAGAAGAGCAAGCCCATGTGAGCCTGTATGAGCCGTAGCAAGGGGGCTTGTGGGAAAACACTTCCTGGAAAGACCTGATAATATATTTGTGGCTCCCACTAGGGGAGGGCCACTTGGCTAACCCTTACCTGTGTATTAGCAGTTTTCTCCCAAGTATGACACCCCAGAGGTCATGTAACCCACAATGCCACACTTCCCTTCCCCATGGGCCTCTCCCTTTCCTAAAGGATCCCTGGGTGTGTGTGTGGGGTGGGGGGCAGGTAACTTCTCCAGCCCAGCAGCTAAAGAAGCTCCTTCTTTCTCCAAGACAGCTCCATTTATGGGCTAGGCATCAAGGTCTCCTTGGCAAATGCAGTGCCCATTTTGTCCCAGTCATTGTTGCTCCAGACCTTGTAGCTATGTGTATACTCAGTTAAATTTATTCTACAATAATTCCAATTTGAGAAATGAGGAAGCTAGGTATGGTAGCTATGCCTGTAAGCCCAACAGGGCTTGAGAGGCTGATACAGAGGGATCTTGAATTTGAGGCCATACCTGGCTACTAGTGAGAGCCTGTCTCAAAAAAAACCCCAAAACAACAGAAGAAAGATGAAGAGAAAGAGAAGAGAAGAGAAAGAAAAGAAGAGAGAGAAAAGAAGAGAAGAGAAGGGAAGGGAAGGGAAAGAAAGAGGGGAAAAGAGAAGAGAGAAGAAACAATAACATCTCACTGTAATGTTCTGCAATTTGTTTTATTAATTAAGCTATTGTATGTTTTCAATTATTTCTATTGAAACATATAGACCTAATTCATTCACTGAAGTTTCAGTTCAGTAACTTCACACTTAGCAGCCAGAGGATCTTAGTTACTAAGGTGTCATGCAGTTTTGGTGAAAATCAGTTTTACTCCTTATCCCAGAATATATGTTCAAACAAATCTGGCCACATTCCTTGGTAAAATGCAATATGATGAGATTCTCTGAGAACATCAATGCCATTTCAGTGTGACCCCGCGACCATGTCTCTGACACTATCTCTCATGTTGACCCCTGTGCAATGAACGCTGTGACTTCCATCCTTTTCATGTCTTTGGCCCTTGAAAATGCTGTAGCTTTGCCAGCTGGCATAGTGTCTTGTTTCTTTGTCTTGCACACTACTAGGCAACATTCAAAACCAGACCCAAATGTCATCTCTAGAGGTAGATTTACTGTGAAGCCAAGGAAATTTAAAACTCCGGCTTCTCATTTGTAATGGCTCCCATTAAGACCTCTAAAAGGGATTTAGCAGTGTGTTCATATGGATTTCTGTTTTTTGGGCAAAAATGGAAGAATTAAGTGTTTTGTTTGGTTTTCATTAAAGGTCTATATCCAAATTGTGTAACTTCAGACTCTTCCAAACCTGGTTTTCCATATGAAACTCCCTATGCTGGGTGGAGGGGGAAACCTCAAGTACTTCTTTCTGTCAAATTGTATGGCTTCTCAACTCATTTGACAAACTTGAGACAAACTTTACATAAACTTCTGCTCCTTTGTCTGTCTCAATAGTTGGAATTCAACAAAGATTTGGTCTATGGAATGGATGAAGAAAATGTGAAAATACAAACAGCTTTGGTGTTTATCTGCTAATTATTCCACTGTTTTCACACCCTACCACTTTCTTCATTCACTCACTGTACATGAGCAGACAGGAGGCAACAGGGGGCCAGTGACAGTGACAGGGGAGAGGGGACTTTGGGGGCCCTAGGATGGGATATAAAACAAACTCAGGAAAGAAATGGAAGTCAAAGAGAAACAGCTTGAAAATTATATCGAAAAGGGCACAATAATTAAGAAAGGGTTTATACTTAAAGTGGTGGCATGACTCCATTTTTTTGTTTCATTTTTTGTGTGTGCCAGTACTCGATCTTGAATTCAAGGCCCTGTGTTCTCACTTGGCCTTTTTCTCTCAAGACTGGAAGGAACACTTTGAGCCATGGCTTTCTGTTGGTTAACTGGTGCTGAGTTTCACAGACTTTTCTGCCCAGGCTGACTTCAAATTGTTACCCTTAGATCTCAGCCCCCTGAGTAACTAGGATTGTAGATATAAGCCCCTGGTGCCCAGCATGGCTCTATTTGAAAACAAAGCCAAAATTCAGGATACATAAAAGGTCAGATATGAAAAATGAGGCCATTAGTTAAAATTGGGTTGGTTCAGTTGGAGACACTAGCTAATTCTGCTCCCTTACCCCGGCTACCTTCTCCTGGAGAACCTCTAGTCAGATTTTCTGCATCTTCCAGAGAAGTTCTGCCCCCAACTCTGTGAAGCGATTCCAAGCCTTCCCAGGTTTCACGTCTCCCTTCTCATCAGTGATGTTAACATTGCTCCAAGCACTGGCTGCTTATTTCCAATATTGGACTCATTGCTGAGTTATGGCATACATGAGCTATTCTTCCTGTTTTCATATGATAGCCTTAACGTCCCCACAATTAACTAGCAGATAGAATATTTTAGTGTTCTATATTTCAAGTCACCCTTTCATCCCACATCCCCAAGATGGAGTTACGTTCTAGAAAAATATGGCATTGTTCTGTTGGTGAGAGACAAGGAGGCAGGCAAAAAGCAAGAGGCAGAACTAAGACAGTTGGAAGCGCTTCCCATGGGAAAGAATGTCACATTTGAAAACAGATGCTCCCTTGTTTCCTGGGTTTAAGTGGAAACAACTTGCTCTGGAAAGTTACAGTAGAACCCAGTGTTGCAGACTAAGCGGTTCCTTTTCCGCCGCGTGCAGTTATTGCGAGGTTCAGGCAGGCTCAAGTAGACTCTGAGATCATTCAAATTGAAACAGTGAAGGCAGCAATCAAAATGTCACTGGGTCAGGGGAATGCATGAATAATTCAACTCTCTAAAAGTTAACATTTAGAAAAGACCAGATTTGCAAATTCCAGGAGATAGTGACTGCCTGGAATAAGATGGTCCCTTCTCTTTGATTAAACACAAGTAAGATGACCAAGGGAATCCATAGGTTGATCTGCTAGGCCCCTGCTTCTTATTGACAGGAACACATTCAGACCTGAGAGATAGTAGCCAGAAAGTGGTCCTGTCACTTTGGCAGGACACACAGGAATATTATTTGATTTCAGTTTAGCCAACATTTTCTGACTTCCTCTCAGTCAGGTACAGTCAGGGCTGGGAATGTTGAGGTGATGATCAAACCATCACCACCTCTGAGCAGCTCAGGGGCTGCACAGACACAGGAATAGTGCATCTGGGCATAAATAATAGGTTTATGACAAGGACAAAGGGAGCTGGAAGACCCACTTGCCCAGGCTGACATTTGTGGGGAAAGTTGGCTGGTAACTACTTATATCCTAAAGAGGCCTTTGACCAGGCACCAGTGGCTCGTGTCTATAATCCTAGCTACCCAGGAGGTTGGGATCTGAGGATCTTGGTTTGAAGCCAGCCTGGGTAGACAAATCTAAGACTCTTATTTCTAATTAGCCAGCAAAAATCCTGAAGTGGTTCAAGTGTAGAGCACTAGCCTTGAGCAAGAAAGCTAAGCAAGAGCTTGAACCCCTGAATTTAAGCCTTACTACTGGCACACATGTACACACATGCACTGCGTGTGCACACACACACACACACACACACTCACACACATACACACAGCCTTTGGCTCTCAGAGACTTTTATCAGCAATAAGAAAAGTTACAGCTGGTTCCAGTGGCTCACACCTGTAATCCTAGCTACTCAGGAGGCTGAGATCTGATTGTGGTTCAAAGCCAGCCTGGGCAGGAAAGTCCCTGTGAGACTCATCTCCAATTAACCACTCAAAAATCAGAAGTGGAGCTGTGACACAAGTAGTAGAACTCTAGCCTTGAGCTGAAGAGCTGAGGGACAGCACCCAGGCCCAGACTTCAAACCACATGCCTGACAAAACAAAAACAAAAACAAAAAAACCAAAAAAAACAACAAAATAAAAGTTAGGGTTCAGAGCCAGGACCTCATGAGGACAGCTCTATTTTTTTTTCATCTCACTGCAATTATAGGCAACATAGGTCTTAGCCGATAATATGTTCACCCTTGTCATCCACCTGGAAATCTCTAGCCTGGGCACCAGCTCTCCTGCCCAGATGAGGCATTACTTGACTGACTTTCTGAGTGAGGTACACAATTATTATATGTACGGTTGTGGACTTGCAGAATGACAGTGGGACTGAGATCCTACTGTGAATGCTCCTCCTCCAGTTTCTGATGCCCAGCTGCAGAGAGCAAGGACTCTGTTTTGTCTTCTCCATATGTACAGAGTTCTTAGCAGGGCATTTAGAAAATGATTGTTAAAAATGAATAAGGCAAACATTCTATCTTAATTAGCAAGCCAACATGCATTTCACTCCAACTGCAAGAAAAAGCTGATGTTCTGAAAGATCCTAACTTTTCTTGAGTCCATCTGAGAGGTGAGGCCATGAGACAATGTGTAAACATAATTCTAAAAACTAACAAGCCCTCTGCTAGGAGAGAGGTACAATCATTTAACCTGTGCTTGGTAGACTATAAACAGCTAAAATGTGAACTATTCTTTAATGTGGCCAGTGCATAATAATTTGGAATAACTAGAAGCCAGACACCAGGGTATGTGTGGGAGGGGACTGTCCACACATGATAGCTCTTTTCCAAGGGCCTCCATAAGGAAGAGGGAGGATGACTGAGAAGACTGGGGTCTCACTGTGGCCCCTGAGTGACAAGAAGATGCCTCTGTCCAATGGGGAGGAATAAGAAGAAGAACACCCCAGCAAGCAAAGAGGCAAGCAGCACCTGTTAGAGGATGCAAAAACCCTACGGGTACCTTGAGGGTAGCCAAAGCAACATCTCCCAATCCCAAAGCTGCCTAAATGGACTCCATCTGTCATGACAGCCTTGTGGAAGAGGAATGGCCAATTCCGGGTCACTAAGGAGATGCCCATGACAACTATTCTCTCTGCATCCAGCCTTGGAAAATCTAGCTGACTCAGTGTACAGGATCCTTCACCAGACTCTGTCAGTCTTTGCTGCAGCTTGGAATCTGTCCAGATGTTAGTCAGGGCCACTGAGAAATCCTCTGGATTTCCTTCCCCTCCCGCCCAGGGGAGACTTTTCAGTGTTACCTGTGGTGAAGTGTGAAAAGCATTGTTTCATCAATTTTTCTCCAAGTTTTCAATGCTTTAACACTTCATGATAAATCTAGTCCTGAGTACATTGTCTTGGCCAAAAGCAAAAGATCATTTGGTTTTTAACAAAGTGTGGGGAAGGGAGAAGGGAGGTACTAATACAAGACAACAAAGAAAAAAAGCCCTTTCAACAAATGGTGTACTAACAACTGGATTTCTCTCAGGGAAAAGAAACAATACAATACCAAACAAAACACCTCAATATCTACCAACATAGGTCTCAAAGTAACAGATAACATAAACATGATGAAGCTTTTAAGGGAAATAGAAAAATAGCAACCATAGATTTCAGCAAAATTAAAAACTTTTGTTCACTAAATAATGTTTTTTATGCCAGCCTAGGACTTGAACTCTGAGACTGGGTATTGTCTTTGTCCTCAAGGTTAGCACTGTACTACTTGAACTACGATATGTTCTCCAGAACAGCCAAAATTAAAAACACTAATAATACCAAATTCTGATGAGGAAGTGAACCAACCAGAACTCACATGCTGTTAGTGAGCATAGAGCCATGTTTAGTATTTCTTGTAAGACTAACATGCACATAACCTATGGCCCAGCAATTTCACTCCAAGCATTTACCCCAGTGAAATGAAACACATGCTCACAAAGAGAATGCTCATATTTGTAACTTGTCAAACTAGGAACCCCAGGTATCCATCAATAGTAATAAGCTTACAAGCTGCAGTACATCTGCACAATGTGATACTTGCCAGTAATAAAAAGGAATAAATCACTGATACAGAGAATGTGAATGAACTCCCAAAACATGCTAAATGAAAGAAGTCAATTCAATAAAGACTGTATACTCTAGTACTGTAAAGGTACATTTGTTAAAATTTTAGAATATACAAAACTAATATATCAAAAAAGTATCCATCTAACAAAACAAGAGAAGGCCGAGTGAGATAGGTGGTGCTTCAGAGGGGGAAGGAGTGTAGGAATTCGTTGGGAAAGGGCTAAAGGTCAAAGTGTACTTTGACCTTGTAGTACAGGAAGCCACAAGCATAGGCAGTTATCATAACCTTCAAACTCTGAGCCTCTGCATTGGATGTAAATTTTACCCCAAAAGAAAAATAATAATTTTACCTGCAAAACTAAGAGATGGATTGATGGGGAGATAGGGGGAAGGATAAATAAAATAAATATGTGCTAAATCAAAATCAATATGTGCTAAAACAAAGGTAGTAAAATAGTAATAAAGTTGAGGTGGTTGATGTGTGGGTATTATTGTAAAATTCCTTCAGTTTTTCTTTATGTCTGAAAATTTTGTAATACGCATTGATGGTGTTTCTTTTTTTATTGTGAAAATACTGTACAGAGGGGTTACAATTACATGGGCAAGATAAGGAGTACATTTCTTATCAGGCATTGTTGTCTCCTCCTTTGTTTCCCCTTCTTATCCCTTCCCATTCCTCCCCCCCCTTGTAAAGTTTGTTTTTTGACATAATGACTTGTACATCTCATTGTTGCCATGGGTCTACCTGTATCCCTATTTAAACGATTTGTTTTTGCCCCTTCCCTCCACAAACAGAAGGGAACCTTACTGATGGTGTTTCTTTAATGACTAAGGTGGGATCTTGGAGAGGACAGAGTATTGAGGAGACACATAAACACCTGGGCTACAGTTCAAGACCAGTTGCCCAAACAAAGGGGAATGGCTCTTAGTACACTAAGTCCTGAACAGAGTACTCCAAATTCAGGTTCTTGAAGCTTCCTAACAATCCCATTTTACAGCTAGGTACTGAAGCTTAGAAACATAGGTAACTCACCCTATGTCCTACCTCACAGCTGCGGAACTCACCCTATGTCCCGACTCACAGCTGGGGAACTGGTGAGCCACGTTTGAAGCCCTTGCCTGTCAGATCCCAGGAGGCTGGTCCACCATGCTCTGGTGGGAAGACAGGTGCCCACTAGCACATTAGTTTTTATTCCTTCTGATTGGGGAAGGATGGATTGTAGAGTTTAGGAGAGGCCTGGAAGAGGAGGCTCCAAAGGAGAAACTCTGTCATGAGGGACTGTATCTTTCATATCTCTGCTGCATGCCCACAGGCTTAGCACTCAGAAA